>NC_091751.1:7500-327500 GCF_043380555.1 Nothobranchius furzeri | reverse complement strand
GTCTTGGCTCCTGTTGGCACTGACAGTGAGCTCGTGTTCGGTTGGGTTGAAGATATCCAGCAGAAGGTGACACTGCCGGGTGCTGTGGACACGGATGTAACATATATAATCAACCTTCTATTGACACGGCAATCACATGCATCAAAGTAAACTTCTATTTTCCCTATCATGTATACACAAACGATTATAAACAATCATTTTCTACTGTACAGGTTGATTGTGCTTCTTGCATCATGAATGGACAACTTTTTCTGCTTTAGGTTTAAGTTTATTCTATAGATAAACGCAGGCATGGACACATCAAGGGCAGGAGATCAAGAGAGAACAAGGAGTGCATCAGTTCTTGTCCTAACTTCAAAGGTGGCTGTGCTTTGAACAGATCAGCAGGCCTATCTGGAGCAGGTCATTTCCACATCATCTCACGTCTGCTTTTCTCATGTAGATCACAAGAGGACCAATATAGGATTCAGACCAAGATTTGGGGTTTTCAAAGAGTTAATGTTAACCTCTAAGTACATGTATCTCTCTTTTTATCCCCTCAGTAATGACAGATGAAAGGAATAGATGTCGAGATACACAGAGAGCGAGAAGATCATCGACTGCAGGTAGTGTACCATTACACAAAAAGGTTTACATGGACAACATGGATAAAGGAACATTTTCATAGCAAATGTGTGGACATTTACAAACCACCTTTAGATTTAGAAATCGCTGCAGCACAGCAACCGTTATCGTGAAAGATACTAATGATATTCTCACACTTAAGCATCTGTAAAATAATATTGTGGTCCATTGTCTTAATTATTCTTGGAGTTCCTCAGGGTTCTGTGCTCAGACCAGTACTATTGACCTTACATACAGTACTGCCTATAATTATTCATATCCCTTGGCAAAAGGTGTCTCCCAGCAGATAAGACGAAGTACCAGAGGCATTATTGTGCCAAAAACCTTTCTCAGCTTTTATTTGCATTTAAGCAAAAAGTGTCATGTCTGCCGTTTTTCACCTGTTGGGTTGACTAAAACAGCTGTTCCCAATTCATCTGAGTTTTAAAGGTGCTCTAGAACAGCTTGGACTATTTGGAATGTTTAAGAACTTTGGATTTTCCCAGAGACTGACAGTTTTTGAGGGGTATGAATAATCTTGGGCATGACACCAAGAAAAACACAATGGTCATAGAAATAACTAGAATCTGACAAAGTAATAATAAATAAAAGTTCTATTAAATTTAAGCAATGAAAGTTAGACTTTGCATTTCAAACTCTTTAACGGAATTATTGTTTAAAAACTTAACTCATGGAAAAGGCTCTTACAATAAAATATATCCACATGCTAAAATGAAAACAATGTAGAGCAATAAAATATTCACCGTGTGAAAAATCTTTCCTCCAGGTTACCGTAACCTTCCCCTTACGAGATATTTACCTCAGGATGCTTAATGATGGATTTAGCTGAGTGATCCAAGTCCCCGAGAAACTGTGGTAGCAATTAAAAGAGCATATCTTCTTTGAGCCGCCGACTCACTCTTTTATAACTGTCATGTTTTCTTTAGCAGACGTGTGTGTGTGTGTGTGTGTGTGTGTGTGTGTGTGTGTGTGTGTGTGTGTGTGTGTGTGTGTGTGTGTGTGTGTGTGTGTGTGTGTGTTTAATAAACTAAGCATTAAGAGGTGGTGATCAATCAGCCCCTAAGTGAAGAAACAGTCTCATTTTTCATTCAATAACAACCTTGGATTAACTAAAGGAACAGACCGAATCACGTCCACAGACAAAGTGGATTTTGCCGTTTAACTGAAGTTTAAAGTGAAAACACCTTCAACAGCTTCAAGAACTCCAGCTGGGACTGCAGCACAGCGACCAGAGATGAGTGAACGGACTCGTCCCACACACTCATGTTAGAAGTACTCTAGCCAGCTATAAAGCACGACGCTGAGATCGAAGCTAAATAAATCATTCTAAACTGCCAACAGCAGTTCACACCATTTGTCTCCGTTACAGTCTGTGGATCTTTACATGTCTACATGGCAAAGAGGAATAAAGAGTAAGATTATCTCTAGCATCTGAAACAGAACACACACTGAAGCTGCCTCTATGTTTATACTGGACTAAATACCCATCAGCCCTTCACTGCATATGCCTTTTATTCATGCACGTATTTCTTTGTTTACCTCAGCACGGAGAAATTAACCGCAAGGGGAAAAAATGCCAACAAAACAGAAAAACCATTTAGCTTTTGTTATTGGATTTTGTTCTCAATATTTAAACTACATTAACGAGTCGCATTTTAATTATCAAAATTTCCATCCATAAAATGCAGTGTGGCATCTAACGGACTTGTTGCAGGCAGAGAAAACGGGATTGAGTGTGTGGGAAACCAAGAGTAGAACTCTCAGAACAGCACCTCGGTCCGTTCTGGGATCAATGCGTGCTGATTGTGGAGTCTGATTCCAGCACAAACACATATCGACATATTTCCAACACACGTGGAGTAATGGCTTTAATCAGCACTGCTGGGGTTAGTGTGTTCCTAATGGGTGGATATTTTTAGCCACAGAAGCCAACGCTCAACTCTTACACCTACATTTGAACAAGCAGTGCGTTTTACAGCTTCATACAAGTGATGAAGGTAAGCTAAATACAAGATAATATGTTAGGTTGGGCTAATGGACCATTTACAGTACACCTCAGTAATTAGAGCTGGGTCACCACATTACTCTGTTCCCTTTGTTTTAGATAAAGAATCATTTCCCAGGTATTTTAGTTCACTTCTTACTTCTTAAGCAGCAACTCGCTGTATCTATGCTGCTGTAATGTGTGGTTGAAACAAACAGCATAAACTAGGAGGAGATGAGTCGTAAGCTTGGATTCTTGCTTTGGCACAAAAGATGGATGCAATCAAGGAGCGAGTGGACCAATCAGCACGGATTGGGATAGATTAATTTACCCTATTAGTGGATTCTGAGAGGTTGAGGACCAACAAAACTTTAAGACAGAGAAGAAATTTTCTGTCTGGCCCCAAAACAATTTCTTATCTGAATCTGGTGCCCTTGAGCCTGTGAGGCTGAAACAAATCCCCCCCCCCCCCCCCCCCCCCCCCCCACACACACACACACACACACACACACACAAACACACCTAGTGGACACTTATATTGTGTAATGTCTGAAGTCTGGTGCATTTCTGTCTGAGGTGCTTTTTGCAGAGCAAAGCTGCCCTCCCTGTGGAGCATAACTCTGAAGTGCCTTTTTTCCTCCACCTGAACCGATCCTCATATAAACCCTCTGATCTCTATTAAGGTAGCGCGACTCGGGTTGCGAATGACCACAGTCACCAATTCTTGTCATGTGTCCATGCCTATGCATGTCTGATCTCAGAATTGTGTGTACTGAAACTCTAATTTCCCTCTGGGATTAATAAAGTATCATTGAATTGAATTGAATTGAATTGAATAAACTACACAGAATAATGCTAATTTGTAATGTTGTAAAAACGTAATAAGGCGTTGTAATGCATCAGTACGGTAGATCAGACATCTGTGCTCCAGGTATTTGTTCATCGCTTCTCTTATTACAGGCAAATTGATGCACCAGCAGAAAATGCTTTTCCACCCTTTTTTGTTATGAAGCATGGACTTGGTGAATACATCCCAAAAGAGCTGGGTTACAGTGACATATACCTTGTAGTTTTGCAAAATGTCCTTAATGGTCATTTAACCTTAAAGGCACACTTGGCAGTTTTTGCTTGCTTTTAGCACCCCCTAGAGTCCGTTTAGTAAAAACCAAAGTGAAACTTGTGTCCTCGCTGTGCGTTCGTCTGTTTAACACCTTAATCTAACAGCTGACATGTCTCCTCAGCCTTCATTAGTGTCTACAGGATGTATTCATCATTAACTTAACCCTTTGGGCCCTAGGCCTTTTTTCTTTGGGCCCTGGCGCCTCCCAACTGGGGGCCTTTGGAGTTTCATGTGCCACGTGTCAGTGATTGTTTGCATTCCCCGAGCACGGCTACAGGTGCAATCAAAACAGTTTACATTGTAAACACAGCAATCTGTGGCATTCATACATGAAGATAAAATAATAGTTGAACTTTATTTTAGAAGAGCAGCCCTGTGTGAAAGTGCTGACAAGATGGAGGTTATGAGTTCAAATTCCATTTAGGTAATTTAGTCAATTGTTTTATTTATTCCAGGGGTCCTCAGTTACATTTGTTCAAGGGTTTTTCCAGCAGACGCCACTGAAGAACAGATGCGCTTCTAAAATAAAGTTCAAATATCATTGAATCTTAATTTATTACAATTTAAAATGGCCCTGTTTCCCATCTAGACTGGTTGATTGTGGGTTTAGTTGTGTTTGGAGAATGTGGACAGTGTTTGGGACCTGAAACTGTAGAGGTCCCCAGTTGGGGGTGTTGGGGTTAAACAGGTACACATCAGCTGTGCTCACAATCTAAAGCATGCAGGAAACGTACTGGCAGCAGACTCCAGCGCCAGGCCAGTTAGCTACAGGTTTCTCAAGTCCGCAGGTGGCAGCTCGCCCGTCTGAATGTGAAAGTCCGGTATTCTGGCCACAGGGGTGGCTTTTCATTAACCATGTAAAGGCTCATTTTAGCACATACTGGCTCTAGAAAATGATTCCACTGGAAGTATGAATGCCGACACCTGGCAACAAAAACGTCTGGAAGAATACATCAGTTGCTTGGTTCACAAATCAACATGTAGTCACATTTCACAGTAAAGCTGTAACATCTATAGAAAGCAGCAGGTCTGGTGATGTTTCTGCCAAATCTCTAATGAATTCAGACTCCTGAACAACCTGTGTGCAGGTAGGAGGTAGTTTTCACATCGGCAGAGATATTCCCGGTGTTCATCATGATAGTTTGAACCAAGACCAAGGGTGTAGACATGCCAGCAGCGCTTGTTGCTTGGAAACCCAAACTGTTCACGCTATTACAGAAACCCTAAAAGCTAATGGTTTCTAATGGTTTCTAATGGTTTATAATGGTTTAGTTGTGGTCTGTGGATCAAGCCCGGGCGTAGCAGCTTTATAAGTTTGTTGGATCGTTATTGTCACATTTCCTTGAGTTGGCGGGATGTCTGACTTGTGCAACTCGTGGAGGTGTCATCTACCTGTTTCAACCTAGAATTCCTGTCATCCCAGATTCAAATGTACATAAAACACTGAAGAAGCCACACGATCCTTGCTGTTCCTAGATCCAACATAAAAGGCAGGGGTAATTGTGCCTTTGCAGCAGCTGCCCCAGACCTCTGAACCACCTTCCTCTCGGTGTCAGAACTCTCCAGAACATTGGTCATTTCAAGAAGCTGGCTTTGGTGACTCCAGTTAAAATTGATAACCTGACCGTTGTTGAGCTGTCCTTGTGTTTCTGTTGAATTTATATTCTTTTGATAACATATTGTCTACTCTTTGCTACTTCTGTTGTTTGCTAGCGCTGCTCCTGTGGTTCTAAAGTGCCACGCCAACGCCACTGACACTGATGTTGACATGAGGTTGAAGATAGTGTGTTACCTGGTAGCAGGAAGGGTGTTGACTCTGGTAAAAAACACAGACGGTTCCACATCAACATGGACCCCCAGCGACAGCTCCCTGTAGTAGCCGTCTACTTTGCCTGCTCCCCCCGAGTACTTGAAGTTCAGTACTGCCTCTAAAGTCTGCAGAAGAGAAAGGAGACTGGAGTTCAGATAGATCAGCGTGCTGTGAAAGTGAACAGCTAAAGTTGTTGTTCAGTCAGCATGACTGGCATCCAGCAATATTCCTTACAGTGTCTACCGCTGCTTAATGGAACAGAAGTACTTCAATACTAAAGAACAACAAATGATCCAGAAAGCACTTGCATGAGTCTCACACCGAGTTAAGAACAAAGAGCTGGGTGGACTTGGTGGGATTTTAATGGCCACGTTCCACAGAAATGGAGGGAAAATGGAAACAGAAGGTTCTCAAAGGCCTGTGAGGAGAAGCTCGGTACGCAGCGTAAGCAGCCAGGTGGACACAGGACGGGGACATGAAAAGTGGCAGTTTATGGTGAGGAGCACCAGCGGAGTCAGGCAGTGCTGCTGCAGCAAGCTAAAAGGATCATCCGAGGTTCAGGCGTTCTTCCTGGCCAGGGTGTCACCTCCCCACGTTCTGCTGATGGCAGCACCTCTCCATTCCACCCGCGTCCTGATTCTATTTGCTCTTCATCCTCTCCCGTGGGAGGTCGATGCCGAGGTAAGAGTCCCTCTGTTGGCTGCAGGTCGGGTCTATTACAACATCATGACAGAAACAGCACAGACTGGGTGGTGTTACTCTAAACCTTAGGTTCTGACACACTCCTACCTCTGACTGCTTCACTTCATTTGATCATTTTTTAATAGATTTTTGTTTTCAAAGTACATTTCTACCCTGCTTTGATGTTTTAGGACCCAGAGAATAAAATCCAGTCCTTCTTGACGACCACGGTCAGTGCAGAGCTCACACATGCTCTCTGTTTTGATGCTTTTTCACATGAACAAATGTCCAAAAAGCTTTGAACACGCTATCCCACCCCACAGCAGTCACTCTAACGCAACAGCAATAACATGAACTACGATCTAAGAAACAAGATGCCACTGTGACCCACAGGCCAACGTCAGTGGCTCTGATATCCATCAGAGGATTAGTGGTTCAACAAACCACATTTAAAAACAATAATGCCACGGACATCTTTTAGCATGATTTCTGTCACTCCCAACGAGACTTCTGCAGCTGTCGACGGATATTTAATCCTGTCCTCGTGAGAAAACGTCTCCAGCTGTCTCAGCTTTAAACGGTGACTCCTCCAGGTAAGGTCAGCTCCCTCCACAGATGTTCAGATCTGAGCTTAAACACAGCCTGCTCTTTAGTACGTAGGCACTTCGGAGTGTTCTTGGCTGCAAGCTGTCAGTCAGTGCCCTGTTGGAGGACCCATGACCTGCAACTGAGACCTGAGGAACACGTTTATAATTTGGACCGAGCCTTCTGAATCTGCTCGGTGTTTCCTCTGTTATATTCCACCAGACAGAAGCGCGTGGAGAGCAAAGTGTCTGCAGACTGCAGTTCCTCCAAGATCTAACGGCACAATCAAAGTTTGTGTTTTCCTCCAGAAAAGAGCACATTTATGACAGCTGGTAATGAACAAAGCGTGTGCACATAAAAGGAACTTGCTCTTTATATTTTCTGCTGCTGTTAGAGACACCGAAGAGAAGCAGCGGAGTCGATCTACTCGGAGCAACAACAGCCGCCTGCTGTACGAGCGAGCGACTGCTGCCGTGCTGACTGAAAGGAGACGTTAAAATGATTGACCAGTCGCTGAGAGAACACGCTGCAGCAATCGGTTTCCTCTGCAGAAGAGCTCTGTTCATGTGTGTGTGGAGAATAATACGGTGCTGCATCAAACAGAGCGTGCTGATTCGTCTGCAGCACATTCAGCGTTACGTTACCTTTAGCTGCCCCTTTGTCTGCTTTCAGTTTGCTTAGCTTGACTTTTTGGTTTGTCTGACATGAGAGCGACCGCTGTCAACAGCACACGTGCAGCTCGTTCTTCTTTAAGCTGACATGAGCGGTGACACATGCAGCTGTGTGAGACTGAGACTGCCAGCGTGGAACTAAAAGCCTGAACACGATCCTCTTGAGGAGTAGAGATCATCTCAGTAACACCGTCTCACACCAGAAGGTGCCCCGACTGCTGCTTCAGAGTGATGTTAAAGCTCTCGACCCCAGCCCCATCTTCCACCTCTGTGCTCTCCGTCCCCTCAGGACCGCGGTTCAATCACACTGGGCTAAAAATAGGTCCTGCTGTAATGAGCTGGAGCTGCTGCGAGTGATCCCAGCTAAACCAAAACAAAACCAGTCCACACTCCTCCACCGATGCAAAGGTGACTAGTGACAAGGTCCAGAGTAAAGCTAGGACCGACGCAAACTCTACACTGGGCAGCAGCAGCTCAGCTGGAGCAGGTTGTCCAGTAATCCAAGGGTTGTAGGCTCGATCCCGGCTCTCAGTACTGACTTTAGCTGTTGTATCCTTGGGCAAGACACCTAACCCTTCCTGGTGGAGGGACTGGTGGAGCCAGTGATGGGCAGCCTGGCTTCCATCAGTGTGTCCAAGAGTGTCTGTTACAGAACGACTTCCTGTGTTTTAGGGGCATTGGGGGGTTGTATCCTAGAAGCACCACATGTAGAACATTTATCACTCACACCACGTGAATATTTGCTGACAAAGCAATGAGCCTCCAAAGAGAAGGTAACACCTATCACCGTGGCAGCGGGCAGCATAGAGGATTGGTGTTTGGGTGCTGATGTTTACTCTACTGCAGTCCATGGAAGGAACTGTGCCCTCACCATCTGCACTACATAAACCCGTAGGCCTTAGGCTCCAGGGTGACTCGCGGTCCTAACTCATGCTCTCACCAACACTAACCTGTAAGTGAAAGTGTTATCTAATCTAATCAACTGTATTTGTGGAGCGCCTTCTACCACCTCAACAGAAGCCAAAGGTCTCAGGTGTTCTCGCTGTCGTGGTTCTACTTCCACGCTGTCGTTCTCTTTAAACACACTAACGGTTTCGTTGGCTGTTCTGTCGCTACGTTTCGCCTGCGGCTGCAGACTTCCTCAGGCTGACGCTGATGGTGGCGTCACTTCCTGCGTAGCGACAGAACAGCTAACAAAACTGTTCCTGTGTTTAAAAGAACGACAGCGTGGAAGTAGAAGCCAAAGGTGCTGAACAGCAAATGCAACAAGGCCGTCACGCAAGATCCGTACTTCTCTCTCTCTCCCTCTCTCTCCCTCTCCCTCTCTCTCTCTCTCTCTCTCTCTCTCTCTCTCTCCCTCTCTCTCTCTCTCTCTCTCTCTCTCTCTCTCTGTCTCTCTCTCTCTCTCTCTCTCTCTCTCTCTCTCTCTGTCTCTCTCTCTCTGTCTCTCTCTCTGTCTCTCTCTCTGTCTCTCTCTCTCTCTCTCTCTGTCTCTCTCCCTCTCTCTCCCTCTCTCTCTCTCTCTCTCTCTCTCTCTCTCTCTCTCTCTCTGTCTCTCTCTCTCTCTCTCTCTCTCTCTCTCTCTGTCTCTCTCTCTCTGTCTCTCTCCCTCTCTCTCCCTCTCTCTCTCTCTCTCTCTCTCTCTCTCTCTGTCTCTCTCTCTCTGTCTCTCTCCCTCTCTCTCCCTCTCTCTCTCTCTCTCTCTCTCTCGCTCTCCCGCTCTCTATACACACACACACACACACACACACACACACACACACACACACACACACACACACACACACACACACCAAAAGAACTAATACTACAAAGCACAAGGAAAAAGGGAAAATGTCTTTTAAAGTATATATATACTTACATCCACAGCTAATAACAAATAAATGGCATCACATGGAGTACTAGTACTGTATTAATCATACTACCTGTAGATGAAACACTTAACACCTTTGCAGTTAACCTGCTACGTCTTCTCAGACAAAATACAGAGTACACTGGCTGTGACCTTGAATGCCAGTCGACCACATTCATCCATACAAATGACTTGTTCCACAATAGATGCACGTGTATTATCCTTCAAGAATTGTAAAAAAATAAAACAACGGCACAGAGATAAAGATCCTGACACATTTGCTGAGCCGCTACACAACTCCTCATGAGAATAAAGGATAAAGCCTCACAGTAACGGCGGGGTGGGGATGAGCCAATCCCAAAGTTAAACAATCCTGTGAGATTAAACTACTCTTCAGTAGTAACAAGGCAGTGTTTGGCGATTCCTGTTCTAAGAGGTGTATCCACTTCAATACACCTGATTTGAGTTTATTGCTGACCTGTTGAGATGATGGGGAGATAATTAAATCATTTCCAATAGGCTGGTTTGAGCAGGATAACATCAACAGCTGCAGGAAAGTGAGTCCTGAGAACAGGATGTTTAAAAAAGAAAAAGAAAAAAACACTGCTTCAAATGAAGCTCTTGATTTACCGGTCGCACTACGTTTCAACCCTCACCTGTGCTCACAAGCTCTGGGTGGTGATGAAAGAATGAGAATGTGGATACAAGCGGCCAAAATGAATTTTCTGGGCTCTGCCTTAGAGATTGGATGAGAAGCTCGGTCACCCGGGTGGGGCTCGGAGTAGATCTGCTGCTCCTCCACATTGAGAGGAGCCAGTTGAGGTGGCTCAGACATTCAGTACAATTCAAATTCAAAAATACTTTATTAATCCCAGAGGGAAATTGATAAGTGCCTCCCTGGTGTGGTTTTCCTGGTACGTCCAACTGGACGGAACCTAAAGAAAGATCCAGGACACACTGGAGAGACTAAGAAGAAGAAGAAGAAATCATTTCTATAGCGCCTCTCAATATAAAAATCACAAGGCGCTTCACAAAAACAAAAAATGTAAAACTGTAAAAAATAATTTAGAAAATGGTTAAAAAATATATTTAAAATGAGCAAAAATAGACAATTGTGATTAAAAAAAATGTTAAGAAAGAGAGAAAAGAGAAAATCAGTGGATCCTGAGGAAGGTGGAATAGGTGGGGAGAGCAGAATAAAGAGAGAGAGGTGGTGGAGGACCTAAACTTGGAGACGGCCACAGAAAAGGAGCACTCAGAGAGATAAGAGGAGAACCACTCCAGAGCAGATCCTGATAGGCCTACCCAGTCTCTCAGCCTCTCCAGTAGCAGGTGATGGTCAACAGTGTCAAAGGCTGCAGTCAGGTCCAGCAGGACCAGAACAGAACAGTCCCCTGCATCACTGTGAGTCAGAAGGTCATTAGAGACCCTAAGAAGAGCTGTTTCAGTAGAATGAGCTCTACGAAAACCTGACTGGAAGCTATCATAGATGTTATGTTCATCAAGAGCAGCTGTGAGTTGTTTAGCCACAACCTTTTCCAAGATCTTGGAGATGAACGGAAGTTTAGAGATGGGTTTGAAGCTGCTATGGAGAGAGGGGTCGAGACTCGGTTTTTTAAGAAGCGGGTGGATTACAGCGTTCTTAAAGTAAGCAGGGACCTGACCAGAGACCAGAGAAGCATTAATTATAGAGAGCACGCTGGGACCGATGGACTGAAAAGCACTTTTAAACAAAGATGAGGGTAAGATGTGGAGGGGGCATGCAGAGGTCTTCATAGAGTTAACTAGTTTGGTTAACTCAGGCAAAGAAACAGGAGCAAAGCTATCTAGGATGATGGGCCTGGTTGGAGTCGGGAGAGGCGGCGATAAGGCTGAAGGAGAGATGCTAGTGTCGCGTGCCCGTCCCATTTACCGGTTCCTTTAAAACCCAGTTCCGTTAGAACTTATGAGACGGTGCATCCATCAGGGTTCGGGGGTGTATCGACGAGTATAATCGTACCAGACCCGGGTTTGGACTATCTAATTAGAATCTTGTCTTTTATTTTAAAGGTGAAATGACTTGCACGAATAGCCAGCCCCAGAGTGCTACACTTCTTTTAAACTCGTTACCTTTTGGTTAAGATACTAGAGAGAAGTCTGGAGGCAAGCCAAGCCTCTCAGCAATTGTTTGGGCTACCCGGAATTAATTGCGCCCCTAACAGCTTATGTGGGAGGTTGGTAACTATAAAATGATTTATGCTAGTTGATCAGGCTAACATAAGTTTATCAATTTATTTATTAATCCAACCTTCCAGCTGATTAGAGACTTTTTCAACCTGCAATCAGAGCCAAAATAACCTCGAATATTTTGCTTTTATCACCCTTAAGACAACTCGTTACTCGCAAGGGGAGAGAAGTTAAAACTTCCCTTATCTTAAGGTTTCTTTATATTATTCTGTTATAAACTGTAAAGTAAGTCCTGATAATTCAGAGACCGATCTTCGACATGCTTACCTCTGTGCAATTATGGTCAGGGCTCCAAACGTGAAGCTTTAGAGAAAACCTGAAAGAATCAGGATTATGTTTCTTTTTCAAAAAAGGTTTATTACAAAATCAAAATACAAAAATGGGTAAAGTAAAAAACAACTACTATCCCCCACGGAGGAATTAGTTCAAAATGATTAAATAAGAGTCAGTTTACACCAGCTCTCGTCTTCTCAGAATCTCCCCAAGAACGAAGCCTGAAGCCCTCTCTCGAAGAACCTGCCCTGCTCGATCTGAGCTGCATCCTTTTATATCATTTCTGAGACTGCTCTAAACAATGCAAGAGTCACAAGTCATTCTCTCCTGACAGTTTAGGTCAAGGGGTCATCTACCAGATACACTTTTTTAGCTCTACATAAGACATTTAGTATCATTTCACTACATGCAGTATTCACATGAGGGCACAAAAGTTACATTCTGCACTCCTGTAATGAGAGCACAGGTCATAAATCTTCATATTGGTAGCAAATTGTAGATCTTCTTCCAGCATTCCTGAGAGCTCCTGGGTCCAGCTGGGCTTCTCCTCACTCCATGCCAGTCCTTCTTTTCCCGCCAGAGGTGGAGTTAGGGGCGGGCCCAGGGGTGTGTCCATGGGTGGATCTAGAGAAGACAGCTTGTCTTTTGACCCTTTGCCTAGTTCTGTCCTCACCAGCAAGTCCTGAACTCCTGTCCTCTTGACCCTTGTGTGACCCTTGTCTCTGACCACTGTTTCTAAGCCTTGACTGGTTGCTCGGGCTTGCAACATCCCCCATGAGGACGTACTGAGGCAAAGGACCATAAAAAGATAGAGCAGCAATGCAAGCTTTCATAAATCTAGCATTCATCTCACTCAGGAACGGCTGAACACTCAGACACCTAACTGTGGCCTCCACATCAACCCTCATTCTCATCATAATGCCATCATCAGCTACGGGTAAGCACAAGGTCCCTTTGCGGGTTGTTACATAACCTTTAAACTGCTTTCTCCCATCTGTGGGATCTTCACCCAGAAAGAATAAAGATAAATCCATCACTGGAGCCTCTCCACGCGGAAGCGATCCCATCATTTGCGGTGGGAAGCTGGCGCTGAAAACCAAAACATGATTTTTCGTATCTAACAAAGGTGCGGTTCCAAAAGAGTTACAGACTTCTGGGCCGAACCATCCAGTCTTTACAGACAAAATATTCATAAACTGAAAGCAATCTATAATCTTGCCTTGACAAACAAAGTAACACCCCTTCTGGGATTTAATCCTCCATCTCATTTCTCTCCCAGGTGCAATTCGGACAGGGGAAGGAATGCCTGCTGGCTCACTACTTAGACAGACCGTAGGGATTTCACGTATCACATCAGGACACGGGACGCATGTCGAAGCTGCCGTCATTACTGATACAACCTCTTCAGCCACGTCAGATGAGGGCGCCGTTGTCAGCTCCTCGTCGTGGGCCTGCTCAAGCAGGGCATCTACTCCCGGGGAGGACAACATTAGTATGTCGTCTTCCTGATCAGTCTCCCGCTTGAATCCCTTTTCCATTTGGTCTGGATGTACTGAATAAACCTGCAAGACACGCAGCGTTTATTCATCGTAGCATGTTCACACTGGAGCCCGATTGTCTTAGTCTGAGGCAATCCATCCCTCCCGCGATTCACGGTGCACAAATAGTATGCGCCATTCAGAGAGAAAACAGTTGATGGACCTGCGGAGGGGATTAATCCCTCTATGAAATTCTGCCGAATCGAGTCCATCTGGAAGGAACATAAAATATGTTCCACATGAGATATATAACTCATTCCATGAAGCAATAAGTAACTGCATTACTGCATAAACACTTCTTAATTATAGGAGAAAATAGATCATCAGAAGCTGCAGGAAGAACCACACTACAATTCCTATCTGCAGGCATAGTTTTACAACAATAATCCTCACAACAAGTGTACACCAGTTATGAAATGTCTACAACATCCTAAAGACAAACTGGATAAAATAGTTACAAAATCCTAACATACCTCCAGATTCAGAGCGTCAATCAGCTCAGATTCAGGATGAGTTTGATGAGCCATTGGTTCACTTCAAGTTACAGACTGACAGTTAAGGAGCAAGTGACACGCGGTGCAGAGAGGCCTGCACTTAAACAGGAGCAACAAGAAGGGGGGCTAATACTCCCTCTACCTTGACACCTCTCTTCCCATCTTATCTGGATCTACCAGGTCCTTTCTCCTTTCTCCTAACAGCTTTCTTCCTGTCAACTGCCATTTGTTGTTTTTACAGGCCAAAATCATACCGATTATTAAAATAATCACCCCACACATTAATCCGAGAGCGCAGAGGGGCCAGAACAGAGCGTCCCAGACAGGCCTAATGATGTGCTCTCTCACTCCTTTTACCAACATGCCCATTGAATCAGAAGTTCCTTGAATTACATTGTTAGAAACCTGCACTACACTGTCACTCATAATTTCATTCACACCACGTACTATCAGACTCACATGACGTAATGTGCCATTTATGCCATATGCAAAATAATCAAACCAGTCAGCTTTTTGCTGATCTAACGATCTTCGAAATGGTGAGCAAAAACCACTTCTCAGATCCCAATTTGGGAAATTTCTGAAGTTAGGAAACTCTTTGGGTGCATCAGGGTCAATTGTGAATCTTTCAGGTTGAGGATTTTTCCCTATTCTCGGTTCATTAAAACACACATGATGGTCTATGCCTAACCCGTTAAGGTAATTGAAATTGACCAGACTAAACGCTCCCCATTTCGTCGTTCCTGGCGCTGTAAATCCAGGTGGCACTAAGTCTCCAACTTTATCATTCATAATCATTATACGATCTAAAAGACCATTTCCTGTTTTTGTATCATTTACTTCCCAAGTATTTGTTTTATCAATAGAAAACCAATTTGTTTTAACTCGAAGTTGACCATGTTCCATCACAAGAGTTTTAGTTCCCACTAATTTTCTTTCAAAGGTTTCTGCTTCAATCCTTGTGTCCTGGGGGTAATAATCATATTTTTGCTTATTATATCCCTCTCCATACCAGTATGTCATAGTATATGTCTCGTACATTCCTTTTCTATAATATCTATAATCTTCTGGAATATCTCTTTGCATATAACCACGTAAGACTTTATAGCATAATTCTCCAGTTCCCAAAGTAGCTATGTTTAGATAAGGAGGCCTAGGTTTAAAAAACTCTCGATCTCCCAATGTGTCTGGACGCAGACCTCCAACTGTTAATCCATATAGTTGTGAATACCAAAAAATACACATCCTTCTAGTTAACCCTTTAGTATTATTACAGACTTCCACCTGACATCCTTCAAGCATTAAGGTGTAATTTCTAGCCCATGTGGGACTGTGATAAAAATCTTTCTTATGGGTTGGTCTAATCATTTCATTTACTGCTTCGAAGATGGAGTCTGCCTCAATTATACTATCAGGAGTAGCTGTACCTTTTTGATAATATGCTCCTGCGATCCTTATTCTAAGTGGCTCGCCTCCTTGCCATACAGCGCTATTATTCGCTTTCCTGGTTAAACAGAGTCTAGTTTCCTCATTCCATGCATGGAATCCTGTATCTAAGTTAGTGGGATCAGATTGATCCTTTTTCATCCATTGCACTACTTTTGGGTGTTTAAAATTAGGAACCTCATAAACCCATTCTGTATAAAGAGTGTGTCGTATTGGATGCAGTTCCCATCCTTGAGGCTGAAGGCCTACCTCATTATGGAGGCAGAAAAATGTCCAGTTAAAATATGTACTATTAGTGGGAAGTATATAATTCTGATATCCTGTGTAGTTTGCATATTCACTATGACCTTTACGTAAGAGTCGAGCTAAGTCTGAAGTAGATCTCTTACCCCGCATACCGGGCTCTAGAAAGAGAGGAACGGTCTCTTCACCTTCCTCTGCCTCAGCCAGGGGATCAGACATTGCAGGGGGTACTTTTGATAACCATTTAATCACATTATCTTTTACTTTCTGCCACATGTGACTCTCTCCTATCATGGACAAGGAATCATATTTCAGTGTTGTATTAGGAGGGGGGGTCGGGCAAACATCTCTTCGTTCCCTCCCTCTTGATAATCTTTGATACCAATGCGTAATATTTCCTGTTTGCCAGGAACTTAAACTACTGTCTTTGGTCTGAAAACACCCAAATTCGATTCTACGAGGCCACCATCTTTCTATCTTTATCACTTTGAAAGTGGTAAAGTTGTGTCCCCATTCTAAATTATTTCTAAGGCAATATTTGTAAACCCACAACTCTACTTCACCTGAAGTTTGATTTAAGATTTTCTTTTTCCTCAATATTATCTGACAAGATCGATCAAGCTCTGTGGATCCTGTCTGATCCATTAAGACTGCCATATACTCCGCCCATGGGCCGGTCTCACCACACTCCGTGTCATTCTTCTCCTCCTGCTCTGCTGCAGAAAATGATGTCACGGAGGGTGTAGCCATGATTCGGTCAAATCCATTTTCTCCACAGGGCAAGCGCAGGCAGCCAGTTTTGTTCCCTGTTACACTACAAATCTTGAATCCAATCTGTGTTGCTATCATGCAGGTGGTTATATTCTCAGTAAAATCTTCTTTGGGCCATAACAGCTTAATTTTGGATACATTCCAATTCCCTATTAATTGTTGCGGTCCTCCGTGAGTTATGTTATATGTCACCGAGGACACATGATACGTTCGGAGATATACATGTACCCCATATGCAATCGCTATACTTAATCCTATGAGGCTAAATTCGAAAAGGATAAAAAAGGCCCATTTAATCCATTTTATTATCCAATCCTTTCCTTTCGGAATATTTACATTTCTCTTTTTAACTTTGGGGTCAACTCCCGCCGGAGTTGCATACCTGACCACTTTTCGTTTTCTGCTGCTTTCCCTCTTATGCTTCTGCGTAGATAACATCTGTAAGACAGAAGCATAAAAATCAGCAGGAAATGAAAGCGCTCTGCTCTAGTTAGGTAGAGTCAGATTGGGGACCAGCCTTCTACGAGACATTCTAGTGTGAGCAGTCCCATAAATCTTAGGCCAATATGCCTCTCCTCTCCGGGTGGTCACTATGTTAACAGCCGAGCTGCAAACGCGACCCGACAGGTCTATTACCTCTATCAAAGTTAACTGATAAGGCATGAACTTACGCTCCGCCCCTGGTCCAAGACTCTTCAGCTCAACCAGGTATGATGTAACACGCTTACGCATCCCTGGGGGCTCCTGAACAGACAATCCTGTATGCCAGTCCAGAGTCCCTGACAGATAAGTTCCCCATCTGTCGTCTTTATACTCTTGAGTTACCCCAATCTGTGTACCTGTTTCCCATGCATCAGCCAGCGTACCAAATTGTTGTCCTAATATCAAGCTCTTAATAGACTCAAATTTGGACCGAGCCTGAAGCTCTTCCAGTCCTTTTTCTCTGGTCTTGAGCTTGAACACAAATGGATAAGCTTCCACCCATAAATCTCTAACCGGCTTCACCAGGCTAGGATTCCTGAGCAGCTCTCCTACAAAAAACATACTTGGCTGGCTTGTCGGTAAGCAGGTAGTCAAAACACCATTCTTCGTGAAACAGCACCCATCTTTGATTTCACCTCTGTGGGTGCATTCACAGACCTGCCAGGAGATGATGCCTGGATTATTCCTCAAGCAGGTCCCGCAAAAACATATTTTAATGGGAGCAGACAGCTCCACTGCACCTGTATGCAAGTCTGTTCCTCTCTCCAGGTGAGTGGGCTTCTGCTCCCGGAGCCCCGACCATTTAATTAGGGTGCACAGAGATCCGCATGTCACGCATGTTCCCGGCTTCAAGCCTCCCCATTGCGCGTAATGATACGCATTTGCAGATTCTATGAAGCCCGGAAACATAGCCACTTTACAATCTCTAACAGAATTCCCCTTCGTTAGCAAAATTAGGCCCGTAGCACCTGAGATCTTACAAGTCATTTCTTCACTAGATTTTGGCCCAGCCATGACCTTTAATCAAGTAATTAATTAAAAAAAATCATTTATTTATTTATTTATTTTTTCAATTAATTACTTTTATTTTTCAGAGTTATTTTATAACTTGATGAGGGTGAACACGCAAACCAGTGTCAGTTAAAACCACGTTCCCAGTTACGTCTTTTATTATAAAGGGACCACTTACGTTATGCTTAATGCAATCTCCTTTTCGAACCGGTCCTCTTTTGACCCAAATTCTTTCACCTTTCTGTAACACAGAGACGTGTTCCGGGTTAGTTTTTTTTTTTTTTCTCAGTTCTTTTCAGTTTCGTCATATTAAGGATCACATTTAGTTCTGAAACTCCCTCCGGGGTATCCCATCGGGAGCTCAGGTTAGTCAGGATGTGATTTTTTATCGTCCTAACTGCTCTTTCTGCTCTCTGGGGTTGCTGCTCTACATTTTCTCTGTTCTCACCTTGCTCATGGGCTGTAACTGGGGATAACCAACTCACTTTTTCAGGTGTTTTGCCTCCAGGGATCCGAGTGCTGCATTTTTGATGGGATTCGCATTCTGACCTGAGCGTCCCTTTGGGTGTGCCACGCACCACCACTTGGGAACCCTGTTCTTCCTCCGATTCAGCCTCACTCTCGCTGCTTCTGTCTCTGGCCTCAAACCAATGTTTGACTTTCTTCTCTACTCGCGGCAAGGCTGACTTATCCACTAAAATTACGACCGGGATGTCTCCTAGCCTGCTGGAGGCTTCGGAATAAATCACCAAACCTGCGCCATATGCTTCAGTTATCCGACACACCTGGGGTTTGTACATGTAGAAACGGGTTCCACTGTGCCGGCCGAACCGCGTCAGGCGGGTTCGGTGGGGGTGGAGGAAATCCGCTCTCGGAACCGGGGCTCACAGGGAATTCCCCGCGGAGCGCTGGATACAAAGGGGGCGCGGTCGGAACCGATTGGGCTTCATCCCAGGAGTCCGACATTTCAACTGCAGCTCGTCTCCGGTACATTTCCGCTTGGAGCTCCGTGATCCCCAGTCGGTTACATAACGCCTGTCTCATTTGAATTGCCTCATTTTTGCTTCTAGATAAGAAGTAAATTGTTCTACTATTAGCCCGTTGAACCACGAACTCCGCCATAGCAGAGTACATCGCTCCCTGATCACATCGGTACTGCCCGACTCCAAATGGAGTGAGAACTAAAGGTTCCGATCCAGTTGGTATTTGCTCAAGCAATCCCAGAAGGATCTCATACTGCTCGCCCGTGGGGAGTTTCGCTGGATTTTCCCAACAACACCACGCTATCTGATTAAAAACAGGATCATTTTGTTGTTCTGCTAGAATCACCAAATCACCCACTAACGGAAATACATGATTATTCTTTACTTGAGTTTCAGCATTCGGACAGCGCTCCGCTGCGGCTTGAGCCGTTCCGGCCTTGTTATGAAAACTCCGGTTACAGGATACTGCCAAAACGCTTTGTGGTTCACCTTCAAATGTCGCTATTTCTCCGGTGACAAATCTCACATTAAGGAGAACATTTTCCGGTTTTACCGTTAAAGATCTATCTGCCATGGCTGGTTGAAAGTTTCTCTTTTTTATTATTTATTTTATTTTTATTCGTTTTCACGTCTTATTCTTTATTCTTACTCTTTATTCCTTTTTATTTTTTGCCTAGCTTTTATCCTTGGCTTTTCTTACGTCGGAAAGCCGTGATTTCTTTATACCTCTTTGAGTTAATCGTCCGTTCTCCCAAATTTCTTTCCTTTTCGAGAAATTGGTGCGGTTTTCGCTCCAAGGTTATAAGCTTATCAGGTCCATTGTGCGTAAGCTTTTATCAGCCTAAAAGACATAGTTCTACGTCGAATAGTCCGGTATCTAATATTTAAACCTTCGCCGATTAGCCCCACGTTGCAGGCGCCATGTCGCGTGCCCGTCCCATTTACCGGTTCCTTTAAAACCCAGTTCCGTTAGAACTTATGAGACGGTGCATCCATCAGGGTTCGGGGGTGTATCGACGAGTATAATCGTACCAGACCCGGGTTTGGACTATCTAATTAGAATCTTGTCTTTTATTTTAAAGGTGAAATGACTTGCACGAATAGCCAGCCCCAGAGTGCTACACTTCTTTTAAACTCGTTACCTTTTGGTTAAGATACTAGAGAGAAGTCTGGAGGCAAGCCAAGCCTCTCAGCAATTGTTTGGGCTACCCGGAATTAATTGCGCCCCTAACAGCTTATGTGGGAGGTTGGTAACTATAAAATGATTTATGCTAGTTGATCAGGCTAACATAAGTTTATCAATTTATTTATTAATCCAACCTTCCAGCTGATTAGAGACTTTTTCAACCTGCAATCAGAGCCAAAATAACCTCGAATATTTTGCTTTTATCGCCCTTAAGACAACTCGTTACCCGCAAGGGGAGAGAAGTTAAAACTTCCCTTATCTTAAGGTTTCTTTATATTATTCTGTTATAAACTGTAAAGTAAGTCCTGATAATTCAGAGACCGATCTTCGACATGCTTACCTCTGTGCAATTATGGTCAGGGCTCCAAACGTGAAGCTTTAGAGAAAACCTGAAAGAATCAGGATTATGTTTCTTTTTCAAAAAAGGTTTATTACAAAATCAAAATACAACTAGAACTGCAAGCAGTTATCAACGGGTTCCAAGCCACCAGCGCCAGTCGCCCACCCGCCCCGCCCTCAACTTCGCCAGTCCTCACGCGGTCCCGCCCCAAAAACACGTTCTCCCGCCGGCGTCCCGTCAGCTCACTTCAACCGGCGCAATGAAAGTAACACTCAGGATACGTCATTAAACCTGCAAATCCTATACACATCTTTCAGAGGCATGGCTGACTTCTCAATCGTGATTACAATGGAATTCCACTGTTTCCTTATTAAAGAACGTGAAGATTTAATGAGTGAGATTATCAAACAATAATCTATACATCAACAGAATATTACAAACAACATAAATACTTGATAATGTCTTTAGATTTAATTGATTTTCAACAAAAACAATGAGTTTCATTTTGTGACTTACTGACCAAATGTTTCAAAAAATCATGAAAAATACATAACTCATCATAAAATTACCAAAATATTCTCACATGGCAGTGTTGACATCTGGAATAATATGATGTTGTTTTTAAATCAGTAGACTCAAAGCTTTTTTGAAGAAAAATCAGTAAATATAACTGTAAGGGTCACAGTCAAAATTAAAATATTCATAAAAAAATAGTGCTACTTTCTAAAATTTATAGAAAAATCTCAGATCACCATAGGTACATGTTGAATGTTGTAATTGGTTTATATTTACTGTATACCTAAAAAACTTTCTAACAAAAATTAATTACGTTGTTGTCCAACTATACAGAAAAACTGGCAAAAAGTTAAAAAATCATTAAAAATCAATGCTTTCGTACAAAAATCTCAAAATATTCCGAGATTGCCTCTGTGATGTGAGAATTCTTTTTATATTTTTGTTGGGGTCATAAATGTAAAATTGTACCTACAATAAAATAATATTTGCGTTAGTTGCTGTAGACAAAAATATGTCCTATAATTAAACACAAGGGGGAGCTCAAATCAAGACGACATTTTTTTTTGTTTCATAAACCACCTAAGAGTGAACTTTATGGCAAATGTCAAGAAGATTGTGAAAACAGAATTTGCGCTACAATTGCTAGCCTAAAAATGTATTTTTGTAAATTTAAAGCGCAAACATCTTCGTGGAGCTGCGGTTTTCAATATCTAAGCTCATGGCTATCCAGTTAACATAATCTGGAAAACGTAGCTTCTTACATGAAAATAATGATTTTTAGGAAATTTTTCAAATTTGAAATTTTAAATGATCATAAACCACGCCCACATTGATCAATCATTACCATATTGATAATGTAGTCTTAAGACTCTACAATGATGACAACCACTAAGTTTCGTGCAGATCCATTTAACCAGGTCAGCAGTATAATGTATTGCTATTTATAGCGCCCCCTATTGTTTAATCAAGGTGAAAATCAAGACATACACTTGAATTGACCTTAGGTTTGACTGTTATGAACACCTTTGAAAAATGTCAAAATCTTTTGAAGTTACGCTAAAAAAACTTTTTCATTCCCAAAAAATGCTTTAAAAAAATCATAATAAAAAAAATAAGCAAATTATCCAAAATCCCTTCACATCTTTTGGTCAGCCGCTCCTCCTCTCTTGTCAGGGAAAGTTGTGATGTGATTGAGTTTGACGGCTGGGAGGAGTTAACGAAAGTACGTTGGACTTACTATGCACATTTCTGCTAATTTGCATAAGTTTAAAACATTTTTTAAAATACTCATCTAAATTTGACTGACTCAATGAACACACTGGATGAGATTATTTGTTTTTTTACGTAAGAAATGGGGAGAAACATGCCAAAAATATTTTTGGGGTACCACAGCGCCACCTATTGGACCAAATTCAACAAATTTTCTGTGATTGTAGATGTCACTATGACTGATAAGAATTGTAATTTTCTGTTTAGAATATATATTTTTCATGAGTAAAAGGGCGAAAAATTTTAAAGCCTATAAGCCACGCCCACTTTTTAATCATTTTCAAAATGTAGCTTAAGGGTCCGATGACTAACATATGTGCCAAGTTCTGGGGAAATCCATCAAGCCGTTTAGCTCAAACAAACTTTTTGACTCTTTAGCGCCCCCTATTGGTGAATCCAAACAAAATGGGGTAGATAGGGCTTACCGCTCATACTTCATAAGGGTCTAGAGTCTCATCAGTTTATCTTGAGAAATGGTGAAGATATCATCAATTACCACATGTGCTAGCTAGCGCGCTGATTTTGACATGGTGTCATTAGCCCAATTTTCAATATTTCTGCATTTTTCTTCATCACAACAACTTAGCTTAGTCCATAGATCACATGTACGAAGTTTGAAGTTGATTCGACAAAAAATGATGAATAGGTGATTAAAAGTAAGTTTTGCGTTTTTTGCGATCTAGCAAAAAATCTAGTTAGGCGGAAATGGGCGTGGCCAATACAAAAAAGATGGAGAATCATCCAAGGATCATGGACATATAAAGTTTTTGACTATAGGACCTACGGTTTGGGAGCTAGTAGCTAAAACGTGTTGACCTCCGCAATAGCGCCACCTAGGTGACGCGGGGTCCAAATTTTCGAATCTGAGTAGCGGTCAGGATTTTCTATCAGACTGCCATGTCAGATTTTCCCTGGCAATTTCAGGCTCTTGCGCCCATACAGACACAGCGGAGAAGAATAATAATAACTAGAACTGCAAGCAGTTATCAACGGGTTCCAAGCCACCAGCGCCAGTCGCCCACCCGGCCCCGCCCTCAACTTCGCCAGTCCTCACGCGGTCCCGCCCCAAAAACACCTTCTCCCGCCGGCGTCCCGTCAGCTCACTTCAACCGGCGCAATGAAAGTAACACTCAGGATACGTCATTAAACCTGCAAAGCCTATAGAGCTCCGGACCCCACGTGACTCTCAGTTAGTGGACGCAATTTTGGCATGCAAAAAAAGGTAAACAAACACGGATGTAACCACGAACATGAACGGGATCCGCTTGGATTTTACTTCGTCGGAGTTTACTTCACACTTTAAAACAGAAGAAATCGTTTTATATAGTCAGAAATTAAATAGACTAAACATCTCCGACCCTTACCGTGCCCCTGGGATACTTTTTAAAAACGCCAGAAGCTGTCGGAGCCGCCTTCTTACCGGCACAACACCGGACCTGACCGGGGAACCCCTTGGGATTCCCCCGGCCGGAGGAGCTGGGGAGAAGGTCTGGGACTCTCGACTCTACTGCCCGCTCCGACGCCAGAAGCTGTCAGAGCAGACTTCATACCGGCACAACACCGGACCGACCGGGGAACCCCTTGGGATTCCCCCGGCCGGAGGAGCTGGGGAGAAGGTCTGGGACTCTCGACTCTACTGCCCGCTCCGACGCCAGAAGCTGTCAGAGCAGACTTCATACCGGCACAACACCGGACCGACCGGGGAACCCCTTGGGATTTACCCGGAGGAACTGGGTCCGGCACCGCGGTGCTCCGGCGGCTGGGGAGAGGGAAGTCATGCTACTGCCCCCGCAACCCGACTCCGGATACGCGGATGAAAATGGATGGATGGACAAATAACAGATTTACACGTAAGTAGTCTCGGTGAGACAGATAATAGCAATCCAAAGTGCTTTTTATGTGTGATCTGATCAACCATTGCTTAAAAATGAAATACAGCTTAGCCGGTTAATTGCTGTGATCATAAAACACGTAAACGGCAGCACGCAGAACTAACGAGGCAACGTTTTACGTGATGTTTACTTGTTGCTATGAGTAATAAGACAGAAAAAGCCACGCCAAAATAAGTTTAGGAAGCCCACTAAGAATCATATTAAAAGCATTTAAAATAAATACCATACACAGTTGAGGAAACGTTGGTTTAAGTACCTGATATGAAGCGGTCGCTGCTTAAGCAAAATCCTTTACTCTCGGGATCCCACAGCTTCATTTTCGCCCGGTCACTAGCGCGTTTTATTACAATGATCCAACGTTTGTGGCGCTCCGGATCCTGGGGAATCCTGTAGATGGCTCATTCCTTATGTCGTCCGCGTCTGTTCTGCATCCTGGGGCACAACAGGAATCTACCATATTTCCCGTTTGATTGAGTTTTCTGACAATAACATATAGTCCAGCTGCCGGCTTCTGCATGCCAAAATGGCGCCGTTTTGATTTGAACTGTTGCATGCCGGGAGAAGTGACGTCAACTCCCGGAGCTCTATACACATATCTTTCAGAGGCATGGCTGACTTCTCTATCGTGATTACAATGGAATTCCACTGTTTGCTTATTAAAGAACGTGAAGATTTAATGAGTGAGATTATCAAACAATGATCTATACATCAACAGAATATTACAAATAACATCAATACTTGATAATGTCTTTAGATTTAAAAGATTTTCAACAAAAACTACGAGTTTCATTTTGGGACTTACTGACCAAATGTTTTAAAAAATCATGAAAAATACATAAATCATCATAAAATTACCAAAATATTCTCACATGGCAGTGTTAACATGCGGAATAATATGATGTTGTTTTTAAATCAGTAGACTCAAAGCTTTTTTGAAGAAAAATTGGGAAATATAACTATAAAGGTCACAACAAAAATTAAAATATTCATAAAAGAATAGTGCTACTTTCTAAAATTAGGAGAAAAATCTCAGATCACCATAGGTACATGTGGAATGTTGTAAATGGCTTATATTTACTGTATACCTAAAAAGCTTTCTAACAAAAATTAATTACGTTGTTGTCCAACTATACAGAAAAACTGGTAAAAAGTTAAAAATTCATTAAAAATCTATGTTTTTGTACAGAAATCTCAAAATATTCCTAGCTTGCCTCTGTGATGTGAGAATTCTTCTTATATTTTTGTTGGGGTCATAAATGTAAAACTGTACTTACAATAAAATAATATTTGAATTAGTGGCTGTAGAAAAAAATATGTCCTATAATTAAACACTAGGGGGAGCTCAAATCAAGACGACATTTTTTTTATTTCATAAACCACCTAAGAGTGAACTTTGTGACAAATTACCAGAAGATTATGAGAACAGAATTTGCGCTACAATTGCTAGCCTAAAAATGTATTTTTGTAAATATAAAGCGCAAACCTCTTTGTGGAGCTGCGGCTTTCGTGACATAAGCTCTAGCCTATCCAGTTAACACAATCTGGAAATCTTAGCCTCTTACATGCAAATAGTGATTTTTAGGAAATTTTTCAAATTTGAAATTTTACATGATCATAAACCACGCCCACTTTGATCAATCATTACCATATTGATAATGTAGTCTTAAGCCTCTATAGTGATGACAACCACTAAGTTTCGTGCAGATCCATTTAGCCGGTTAAGCAGTATAATTGCTTCCCAGTTATAGCGCCCCCTATTGTTTAATCAAGTTGAAAACCAGGACATACACTTGAATTGACCTTAGGTATGACTGTTATGAACAGCTTTGAAAAATGTCAAAATCTTTTGAAGTTATGCTAAAAAAACTTTTTCATTCCCAAAAAATTATTTAAAAAAATCATATTAAAAAAAATAAGCAAATTATCCAAAATCCCTTCACATCTTTTGGTCAGCCGCTCCTCCTCTCTTGTCAGGGAAAGTTGTGATGTGATTGAGTTTGACGGCCGGGAGGAGTTAACGAAAGTACGTTGGACTTACTATGCAAATTTCTACTAATTTGCATAAGTTTAAAACATTTTTTAAAATACTCATCTAAATTTGACTGACTCAATGAACACACTGGATGAGATCATTTGTTTTTTTACAAAAGAAATGGGGAGAAACATGCCAAAAATATTTTTGGGGTACCACAGCGCCACCTATTGGACAAAATTCAAAAAATTTTCTGTGATTGTAGATGTCACTATGACTGATATGAATTGTAATTTTCTGTATAGAATATGTATTTTTCATGAGTAAAAGGGCGAAAATTTTTAAAGCCTATAAGCCACGCCCACTTTTTAATCATTTTCAAAATATAGCTTAAGGGTCCGATGACTAACATATGTGCCAAGTTCTGGGGAAATCCATCAAGCCGTTTAGCTCAAACAAACTTTTTGACTCTTTAGCGCCCCCTATTGGTGAATCCAAACAAAATGGGGTAGATAGGGCTTACCGCTCATACTTCATAAGGGTCTAGAGTCTCATCAGTTTATCTTGAGAAATGGTGAAGATATCATCAATTACCACATGTGCTAGCTAGCGCGCTGATTTTGACATGGTGTCATTAGCCCAATTTTCAATATTTCTGCATTTTTCTTCATCACAACAACTTAGCTTAGTCCATAGATCACATGTACGAAGTTTGAAGTTGATTCGACAAAAAATGATGAATAGGTGATTAAAAGTAAGTTTTGCGTTTTTTGCGATCTAGCAAAAAATCTAGTTAGGCGGAAATGGGCGTGGCCAATACAAAAAAGATGGAGAATCATCCAAGGATCATGGACATATAAAGTTTTTGACTATAGGACCTACGGTTTGGGAGCTAGTAGCTAAAACGTGTTGACCTCCGCAATAGCGCCACCTAGGTGACGCGGGGTCCAAATTTTCGAATCTGAGTAGCGGTCAGGATTTTCTATCAGACTGCCATGTCAGATTTTCCCTGGCAATTTCAGGCTCTTGCGCCCATACAGACACAGCGGAGAAGAATAATAATAATAAATAATAAATAATAAATAATGAAAAATCCGTAGAAAAACAATAGGGTTCCCTGCCCTTTGGGCTTGGAACCCTAACTAGAACTGCAAGCAGTTATCAACGGGTTCCAAGCCACCAGCGCCAGTCGCCCACCCGCCCCGCCCTCAACTTCGCCAGTCCTCACGCGGTCCCGCCCCAAAAACACGTTCTCCCGCCGGCGTCCCGTCAGCTCACTTCAACCGGCGCAATGAAACTAACACTCAGGATACGTCATTAAACCGGCTAAGCCTATACACATATCTTTCAGAGGCATGGCTGACTTCTCAATCGTGATTACAATGGAATTCCACTGTTTCCTTATTAAAGAACGTGAAGATTTAATGAGTGAGATTATTAAACAATAATCTATACATCAACAGAATGTTACAAATAACATAAATACTTTATAATGTGTTTAGATTTAATAGATTTTCAACAAAAACAATGAGTTTCATTTTGTGACTTGCTGACCAAATGTTTAAAAAAATCATGAAAAATACACAACTCATCCTAAAATTACCAAAATATTCTCACATGGCAGTGGTAACATGCGGAATAATATGATGTTGTTTTTAAATCAGTAGACTCAAAGCTTTTTTAAAGAAAAATTGGGAAATATAACTATAAAGGTCACAACAAAAATTAAAATATTCATAAAAAAATAGTGCTACTTTCTAAAATTAGGAGAAAAATCTCAGATAACCATAGGTACATGTGGAATGTTGTAAATGGCTTATATTTACTGTATACCTAAAAAGCTTTCTAACAAAAATTAATTACGTTGTTGTCCAACTATACAAAATAACTGGCAAAAAGTAAAAAATTCATTAAAAATCAATGCTTTTGTACAAAAATCTCAAAATATTCCCAGATTGCCTCTGTGACGTGTGTATTGTGGTCATATTTTTGTAAGATCATAAATGTAAAACTTTTCTTACAATAAAATAATATTTGCATTAGTGGCTGTAGACAAAAATATGTCCTATAATTGAACACTAGGGGGAGCTCAAATCAAGACGACATTTTTTTTGTTTCATAAACCACCTAAGAGTGAACTTTGTGGTAAATTACAAGAAGATTGTGAGAACAGAATTTGTGCCACACTTGCTAGCGTAAAAATGTATTTTTGTTAATATAAAGCGCAAACCTCTTTGTGGAGCTGCGGCTATCGTGACATAAGCTCTAGCCTATCCAGTAACCACAATCTGGAAATCTTAGCCTCTTACATGCAAATAGTGATTTTTAGGAAATTTTTCAAATTTGAAATTTTAAATGATCGTAAACCACGCCCACTTTGATCAATCATTACCATATTGATAATGTAGTCTTAAGACTCTATAGTGATGACAACCACTAAGTTTCGTGCAGATCCATTTAGCTGGTTGAGCAGTATAATTTCTTCCCAGTTATAGCGCCCCCTATTGTTTAATCAAGTTGAAAACCAGGACATACACTTGAATTGACCTTAGGTATGAGTGTTATGAACAGCTTTGAAAAATGTCAAAATCTTTTGAAGTTACGCTAAAAAAACTTTTTCATTCCCAAAAAATTATTTAAAAAAATCATATTAAAAAAAATAAGCAAATTATCCAAAATCCCTTCACAACTTTTGGTCAGCCGCTCCCCCCCTCTTGTCAGGCAAAGTTGTGATGTGATTGAGTTTGACGGCCGGGAGGAGTTAACGAAAGTACGTTTGACTTACTATGCAAATTTCTACTAATTAGCATAAGTTTAAATTATTTTTTAAAATACTCATCTAAATTTGACTGACTCAATGAACATACTGGATGAGCCCATTTGTTTTTTTACTAAAACATTGAGGAGAGACATGCCAAAACCTTTTTTGGGGTACAACAGCGCCACCTATTGGACAAAATTCAAATTTATATCTGTGATTGTAGATGTCACTATGACTGATAAAATTTGTAACTTTCTGTATAGAATATGTATTTTTCATCAGTTAAAGGGCGAAAATTTTTAAAGCCTATAAGCCACGCCCACTTTTTAATCATTTTCAAAATATAGCTTAAAGGTCTGATGATTAACATATGTGCCAAGTTCTGTGGAAATCCATCAAGCCGTTTAGCTCAAACTAACTTTTTGCCTCTTTAGCGCCCCCTTTTGGTGAATCCGAACAAAATGGGGAAGATAGGGCTTACCGCTCATACTTCATAAGGGTCTAGAGTCTCATCACTTTATCTTGAGATATGGTGAAGATATCATCAATTAGCACATGTGATAGCTAGCGCACTGATTTTGACATGTTGTCATTAGCCCAATTTTCAATATTTCTGCGTTTTTCTGCATCACAACAACTTATCTTAGTCCATAGATCATATGTACAAAGTTTGAAGTTGATTCGACGAAAAATGACGAATAGGTGATTAAAACTAAGTTTTGCATTTTTTGCGATCTAGCAAAAAATCTAGTTAGGCGGAAATGGGCGTGGCCAATACAAAAAAGATGGAGAATCATCCAAGGATCATGGACATATAAAGTTTTTGACTATAGGACCTACGGTTTGGGAGCTAGTAACTAAAACGTGTTGACCTCCGCAATAGCGCCACCTAGGTGACGCGGGGTCCAAATTCTCAAACCTGAGTAGCGGTCAGGATTTTCTATCAGACTGCCATGTCAGATTTTCCCTGGCAATTTCAGGCTCTTGCGCCCATACAGACACAGCGGAGAAGAATAATAATAATAAACTAGAACTGCAAGCAGTTATCAACGGGTTCCAAGCCCCCAGCGCCAGTCGCCTACCCGGCCCCGCCCTCCACTTCGCCAGTCCTCACGCGGTCCCGCCCCAAAAACACGTTCTCCCGCCGGCGTTCGTCAGCTCACTTCAACCGGCGCAATGAAAGTAACACTCAGGATACGTCATTAAACCTGCAAAGCCTATACACATATCTTTCAGAGGCATGGCTGACTCCTCAATCGTGATTACAATGGAATTCCACTGTTTCCTTATTAAAGAACGTGAAGATTTAATGAGTGAGGTTATCAAACAATGATCTATACATCAACAGAATATTACCAATAACATAAACACTTGATAATGTCTTTAGATTTAAAAGATTTTCAACAAAAACTATGAGTTTCATTTTGTGACTTACTGAACAAATGTTTTAAAAAATCATGAAAAATACATAAATCATCCTAAAATTACCAAAATATTCTCACATGGCAGTGTTAACATGCGGAATAATATGATGTTGTTTTTAAATCAGTAGACTCAAAGCTTTTTTGAAGAAAAATTGGGAAATATAACTATAAAGGTCACAACAAAAATAAAAATATTCATAAAAAAATAGTGCTACTTTCTAAAATTAGGAGAAAAATCTCAGATCACCATAGGTACATGTGGGATGTTATAAATGGCTTATATTTACTGTATACCTAAAAAGCTTTCTAACAAAAATTAATTACGTTGTTGTCCAAATATACAGAAAAACTGGTAAAAAGTTAAAAATTCATTAAAAATATACGCTTTTGTACAGAAATCTCAAAATATTCCCAGGTTGCCTCTGTGATGTGAGAATTCTTCTTATATTTTTGTTGGGGTCATAAATGTAAAACTGTACTTACAATAAAATAATACTTGCATTAGTGGCTGTAGACAAAAATATGTCCTATAATTAAACACTAGGGGGAGCTCAAATCAAGACGACATTTTTTTTTGTTTCATAACCCACCTAAGAGTGAACTTTGTGGCAAATTACAAGAAGATTGTGAGAACAGAATTTGCGCTACAATTGCTAGCCTAAAAACGTATTTTCGTAAATATAAAGCGCAAACCTCTTTGTGGAGCTGCGGCTTTCGTGACATAAGCTCTAGCCTATTCATTTAACACAATCTGGAAATCTTAGCCTCTTACATGCAAATAGTGATTTTTAGGAAATTTTTCAAATTTGAAATTTTAAATGATCATAAACCACGCCCACTTTGATCAATCATTACCATATTGATAATGTAGTCTTAAGACTTTATAGTGATGACAGCCACTAAGTTTCGTGCCGATCCATTTAGCCGGTTCAGCAGTATAATTTCTTCCCAGTTATAGCGCCCCCTATTGTTTAATCAAGTTGAAAACCAGGACATACACTTGAATTGACCTTAGGTATGACTGTTATGAACAGCTTTGAAAAATGTCAAAATCTCTTGAAGTTACGCTAAAAAAACTTTTTCATTCCCAAAAAATTATTTAAAAAAATCATATTTAAAAAAATAAGCAAATTATCGAAAATCCCTTCACATCTTTTGGTCAGCCGCTCCTCCTCTCTTGTCAGGGAAAGTTTTGATGTGATTGAGTTTGACGGCCGGGAGGAGTTAACGAAAGTACGTTGGACTTACTATGCAAATTTCTACTAATTTGCATAAGTTTAAAACATTTTTTAAATTACTCATCTAAATTTGACTGACTCAAAGAACACATTGGAATAGATCATTTGTTTTTTTACAAAAGAAATGGGGAGAAACATGCCAAAAATATTTTTGGGGTACCAGAGCGCCACCTATTGGACAAAATTCAAAAAATTTTCTGTGATTGTAGATGTCACGATGACTGATATGAATTGTAATTTTCTGTATAGAATATGTATTTTTCATGAGTAAAAGGGCGAAAATTTTTAAAGCCTATAAGCCACGCCCACTTTTTAATCATTTTCAAAATATAGCTTAAGGGTCCGACGATTAACATATGTGCCAAGTTCTGTGGAAATCCATCAAGCCGTTTAGCTGAAACAAACTTTTTGACTCTTTAGCGCCCCCTATTGGTGAATCCAAACAAAATGGGGTAGATAGGACTTACCGCTCATACTTTGTAAGGTTCTAGAGTCTCATCAATTTATTTTGAGAAATGGTGAAGATATCATCAATTAACACATGTGCTAGCTAGCGCACTGATTTTGACATGGTGTCATTAGCCCAATTTTCAATATTTCTGCATTTTTCTTCATCACAACAACTTAGCCTAGTCCATAGATCACATGTACGAAGTTTGAAGTTGATTCGACGAAAAATGTCGAATAGGTGATTAAAACTAAGTTTTGCATTTTTTGCGATCTAGCAAAAAATCTAGTTAGGCGGAAATGGGCGTGGCCAATACAAAAAAGATGGAGAATCAATCAAGGATCATGTGCATATAAAGTTTTTGACTGTAGGACCTACGGTTTGGGAGCTAGTAGCTGAAACGTGTTGACCTCTGCAATAGCGCCACCTAGGTGACCCGGGGTCCAAATTTTCGAATCTGAGTAGCGGTCAGGATTTTCTATCAGACTGCCATGTCAGATTTTTCCTTGCAATTTCAGGCTCTTGCGCCCATACAGACACAGCGGAGAAGAATAATAATAATAAATAATAAATAATAAATAATGAAAAATCCGTAGAAAAACAATAGGGTTCCCTGCCCTTTGGGCTTGGAACCCTAATAATAAACTAGAACTGCAAGCAGTTATCAACGGGTTCCAAGCCCCCAGCGCCAGTCGCCCACCCGCCCCGCCCTCAACTTCGCCAGTCCTCACGCGGTCCCGCCCCAAAAACACGTTCTCCCGCCGGCGTCCCGTCAGCTCACTTCAACCGGCGCAATGAAAGTAACACTCAAGATACGTCATTAAACCTGCAAAGCCTATACACATATCTTTCAGAGGCATGGCTGACTTCTCAATCGTGATTACAATGGAATTCCACTGTTTCCTTATTAAAGAACGTGAAGATTTAATGAGTGAGATTATCAAACAATCATCTATACATCAACAGAATATTACAAATAACATAAAGACTTGATAATGTCTTTAGATTTAATAGATTTTCAACAAAAACAATGAGTTTCATTTTGTGACTTACTGATCAATTGTTTTAAAAAATCATGAAAAATACATTTATCATCATAAAATTACCAAAATATTCTCACATGGCAGTGTTAACATGCGGAATAATATGATGTTGTTTTTAAATCAGTTGACTCAAAGCTTTTTTGAAGAAAAATTAGGAAATATAACTATAAAGGTCACAACAAAAATTTAAATATTCATAAAAAAATAGTGCTACTTTCTATAATTAGGAGAAAAATCTCAGATCACCATAGGTACGTGTGGAATGTTGTTAATGGCTTATATTTACTGTATACCTAAAAAGTTTTCTAACAAAAATTAATTACGTTGTTGTCCAACTATACAGAAAAACTGGTAAAAAGTTAAAAATTAATTAAAAATCTATGCTTTTGTACAGAAATCTCAAAATATTCCCAGGTTGCCTCTGTGACGTGAGAATTCTTTTTATATTTTTGTTGGGGTCATAAATGTAAAACTGTACTTACAATAAAATAATATTTGCATTAGTGTCTGTAGACAAAAATATGTCCTAAAATTAAACACAAGGGGGAGCTCATATCAAGACGACATTTTTTTTGTTTCATAAACCACCTAAGAGTGAACTTTGTAGCAAATTACAAGAAGGTTGTGAGAACAGAATTTGCGCTACAATTGCTAGCCTAAAAATGTATTTTCATAAATATAAAGCGTAAACCTCAACATGGAGCTGCGGCTTTCGTGACATAAGCTCTAGCCTATCCAGCTAACACAATCTGGAAATCTTAGCCTCTTACATGCAAATAATGATTTTTAGGAAATTTTTCAAATTTGAAATTTTAAATGATCATAAGCCACGCCCACTTTGATAAATCATTACCATATTGATAATGTAATCTTAAGACTCTATAGTGATGACAACCACTAAGTTTCGTGCAGATCCATTTAGCCAGTTCAGCAGTATAATTTCTTCCCAGTTATAGCGCCCCCTATTGTTTAATCAAGTTGAAAACCAGGACATACACTTGAATTGACCTTAGGTATGACTGTTATGAACAGCTTTGAAAAATGTCAAAATCTTTTGAAGTTACTCTAAAAAAACTTTTTCATTCTCCAAAATTTAAAAAAAAAATCATATAAAAAAAAATAAGCAAATTATCCAAAATCCCTTCACATCTTTTGGTCAGCCGCTCCTCCTCTCTTGTCAGGGAAAGATGTGATGTGATTGAGTTTGACGGCCGGGAGGAGTTAACGAAAGTACGTTGGACTTACTATGCAAATTTCTACTAATTTGCATAAGTTTAAAACATTTTTTAAAATACTCATCTAAATTTGACTGACTCAATGAACATACTGGATGAGATCATTTGTTTTTTTACGAAAGTAATGGGGAGAAACATGCCAAAAACATTTTTGGGGTACCACAGCGCCACCTATTGGACAAAATTCAAAAAATTTTCTGTGATTGTAGATGTCATTATGACTGATATGAATTGTAATTTTCTGTATAGAATATGTATTTTTCAGGAGTAAATGGGCGAAAACGTTTAAAGCCTATTTATAGCCTATAAGCCACGCCCACTTTTTAATCATTTTCAAAATATAGCTTAAGGGTCCGATGATTAACATATGTGCCAAGTTCTGTGGAAATCCATCAAGCCGTTTAGCTGAAACAAACTTTTTGACTCTTTAGCGCCCCCTATTGGTGAATCCACACAAAATCGGGTAGATAGGGCTTACCGCTCATACTTCATAAGGGTGTAGAGTCTCATCAATTTATCTTGAGAAATGGTGAAGATATCATCAATTACCACATGTGCTAGCTAGCACACTGATTTTGACATGGTGTCATTAGCCCAATTTTCAATATTTCTGCATTTTTCTTCATCACCACAACTTATCTTAGTCCATAGATCATATGTACGAAGTTTGAAGTTGATTCGACGAAAAATGACGAATAGGTGATTAAAAGTAAGTTTTGAGTTTTTTGCGATCTAGCAAAAAATCTAGTTAGGCGGAAATGGGCGTGGCCAATACAAAAAAGATGGAGAATCACCCAAGGATCATGTACATATAAAGTTTATGACTGTAGGACCTACGGTTTGGGAGCTAGTAGCTGAAACGTGTTGACCTCCGCAATAGCGCCACCTAGGTGACGCGGGATCCAAATTTTCGAATCTGAGTAGCGGTCAGGATTTTGTATCAGACTGCCATGTCAGATTTTTCCTGGCAATTTCTGGCTCCTGCCCCCATACAAACGTAGCGGAGAAGAATAATAAATAATAATGAAAAATCCGTAGAAAAACAATAGGGTTCCCTGCCCTTTGGGCTTGGAACCCTAATAATAAATAATGAAAAATCCGTAGAAAAACAATAGGGTTCCCTGCCCTTTGGGCTTGGAACCCTAAAAATGGGTAAAGTAAAAAACAACTACTATCCCCCACGGAGGAATTAGTTCAAAATGATTAAATAAGAGTCAGTTTACACCAGCTCTCGTCTTCTCAGAATCTCCCCAAGAACGAAGCCTGAAGCCCTCTCTCGAAGAACCGGACCCCCGCTCGATCTGAGCTGCATCCTTTTATATCATTTCTGAGACTGCTCTAAACAATGCAAGAGTCACAAGTCATTCTCTCCTGACAGTTTAGGTCAAGGGGTCATCTACCAGATACACTTTTTTAGCTCTACATAAGACATTTAGTATCATTTCACTACATGCAGTATTCACATGAGGGCACAAAAGTTACATTCTGCACTCCTGTAATGAGAGCACAGGTCATAAATCTTCATATTGGTAGCAAATTGTAGATCTTCTTCCAGCATTCCTGAGAGCTCCTGGGTCCAGCTGGGCTTCTCCTCACTCCATGCCAGTCCTTCTTTTCCCGCCAGAGGTGGAGTTAGGGGCGGGCCCAGGGGTGTGTCCATGGGTGGATCTAGAGAAGACAGCTTGTCTTTTGACCCTTTGCCTAGTTCTGTCCTCACCAGCAAGTCCTGAACTCCTGTCCTCTTGACCCTTGTGTGACCCTTGTCTCTGACCACTGTTTCTAAGCCTTGACTGGTTGCTCGGGCTTGCAACACTAGATCTAACCTTATTGACTTTGTCCACAAAGAAAGACAGAAAGTTCTCACAGTCTGCAACAGAGTGGATGGAGGCTGTAGGAGAGGCAGGAGAGACGATGCTGCTGATGGTGTTAAACAGCACCTTGGGGTTCCCTTTGCTCTGGGACACCAGGTTGGAGAAATAGGAAACCCTAGCGTCTCTGACTGCAGAGTTAAAGGATGTCAGAAGATCCTTTAGGTGCAGCAGATGGACGTGGAGATGGGTTTTCTTCCACAAACGCTCAATTTTTCTGCATTGGCGCTTCAGGCTGCAAAGGCTGTCATTAAACCAGGAAGTAGGGTTCACTGCAGGAACGGATCTGGTTCTGACAGGACAGATGTTGTCCAGAATGGAGAGGCAGTGCTCGTTGAACGGAGAAGTTAAGGAATCTGGGTCGTTATCAGAAGAACAGGGTGGATCAAAAGCAGCAGAAAAATTTCTAGCTGTGCTCTCATTAAGAAAACGAGAACTAACCATACGGCGAGCAGGAGGTGGGGACGCAGAAACTGACAAGTTAAAGAAAATGCAATGGTGATCTGAAATATAAACGTCCTCAGGACAAACACTGTCAGCATTTAGACTCAGGGTAAAAACAAGGTCTAGAGTGTGCCCCCTGGTGTGTGTGGGGCCAGAAACATGCTGGGTAAAGCTGAAGGAGTCCATGAGGCTGGAGAAATTCATGGCAAAGTGGTCAGAGGGATCATCAACGTGGATGTTAAAATCACCAACAACCACCAGTCTGGACAGCTTCACAGTGGAGGATAGAAAGTCACTAAACTCCTGAAGGAAAGAACTGTTTGGACCAGGTGGACGATAGACCACAGCACAGTAGAACGGGTCCTTACGCCCGACTTTAATCAGCTGCAGTTCAAAGGAAGCAAAGTGACCAGAGGTTGTAGAGCTACATGGAAGATGGTCTCTGAAAACAACAGCTAGGCCTCCACCACGACCAGAACCCCGAATGGTCATGCTGATATAAAAACCTCTTTCCAAAGGAGTCCTGGCCAAGAGGCAGCAAAACAGTTATGATTTTTTTCCTATTATATAGCCATCATGAAAAACAGTTACGGTGTAATATGTTGGACTGGAATGCTCTCACTCACACTTAAAAGCTTTCAGTGAAATGACTGCAGTACAGTTCTAGTCTTTTTGATGCTTGTTCCATGTAGAAGGAGCCGAGTGTCAGATACCATCATGTGTGAAGTATTAGATAGTCAGTTGTTGGTGACTTTGATAACACTGGTAACTTTGTGTGTCAAAATATAACTAAATGTTAAAAAGATGCCAAATCAAAGTGCATATATGATGGGTTAGGGTTAGGTAAATTGATGTAAATGTAAAGTAAAAGCTGAGCCAGAAATACTAAAGGAAAACACATTTTCTGGACAGAAAACAAAGATGTGTGCGTGTGCACACGCTCACACGCTCACACACACACACACACACACACACACACACACACACACACACACACACACACACACACACACACACACACGCCTACTGCTGACATACTTGCTGGACTAGAGAAAAACAAAGAATGTCAGAGAGCTTGCCTGTTGCGTTATCCGGATACGGAACACAGCTGTACACAAAGTCTAGCTTCAGACAGTATCGTAGATCCGTAGGGACAAACTGACGAATCAGAATACAACTCTCAATATTCATGTCTCAGCTGATTGGGCGGGGTCGACCAGTCTTTCCATTGTAGGGCTTCATTATGGGTTGTGTTTGGCCATTTTTCAGGGCTCAAATGTTGTTCTGGGACTCCTTTAATCTTAGCACATTGCTGCAAATGAAGTTTCCAAAGCTAATTGAACACTCCTCAGGTTGGAAATCAAGAGTTTCCTGACACAACATCTGATCTGACTTGGAGGATGAGCGACTAACTACTCCGGCTTTTCGGGTTCCTGCGGTTTGGTTCCAACCATTTGTCCCAGTTAGGACAGCAGTGGTATGCATAAACAGCACATGGCATCCATAGGACCGAACCAAATGGAATAGCCGCTGTTCTCACGGGTCATTCGAACATTAATTCTGATGCATTGTGTCTTCGGCTGTTCGGGCGCTGCTTCACCATCACCAACAGCTGCAGGTTTTGTGTGCAGGGTGTCATTCATCTGGTGCTCTGGTTTGTTGTTGCTGATCGCCGGCCGAGTGCGATGGTGTGAATACTGATCAGAAAGATTTGTGACTTCCCTGAAACATGAGCAATTCTATTGTTTCTGTGATGACTTTCACTTGATCTAGCCTGCTGTTTCTAATCTGCTCTACCATTCAGTTTGGCTTGGATTATCTGTGGATTTGTTTACTTGTGATGAGATAAAAAACAGTCAGAGGGCTGAGCTCTATGAATTCACCTTAGCTGTGAATTCTAAGAAATTTAGAAATGTTGGAGATAAGCTGAGATTACTTCAGAGGGACCGCAGCAGACCTGTGCAAGCCTTAAACAGAGTCTGTTGTATGGCTGCCTTGCCTCCAGTATATATTTATATCCAGCTGGAAACAAATGACAACTCGAAGAGGAGAATCAAGAAAACAACCACAGGCGGCTGAACAGCTGCAGTTGGTTGCTTTATAATTCCTACATACACTATTTAGTCTACGCTACCTGCCTTAACGTCGAGAACAGGGCAGGCTAAAACACAATCCAATCCAATCCAATCCAGTTTATTTATAAAGCACTTTACAAGACCCAGCACAGGAACAAAGTGCTGTACAGAAAGTACATTAAAACAATTGACTAGAAAGAAAACAGCAAAGATAAATAAAACACATGATACATAAAATTAAACTAGCCCTATATTAAAAATAAAAACTTGATAAAACTTGATAAAACCGCATTTGAATCACCTAAAACAGCTAACATAAAATAAAAAATAGAAACCAACATCTCACAAGGTATTAAAAGCCAGGGTAAAGAGGTGTGTTTTCAGGAGTGCCTTAAAAGCAGATAAGGAACTGGCCTGTCTTATCTCTAAAGGAAGTTCGTTCCACAGTTTTGGGGCTGCAACAGCAAAAGCACGATCTCCTCTAAATTTACGCTCAGTCCTGGGTACAATCAGGAGCAGCTGATCAGCAGACCTGAGAGAGCGGGTGGGAGTGTAAGGCTGTATCAGATCAGAGAGATAAGAGGGGGCAAGGCCATGAAGACCTTTAAAAGAAAATAAAAGAATTTTAAAATGAATCCTAAAAGAAATGGGCAGCCAGTGAAGTGAAGCTAAAACAGGGGAAATGTGCTCAAACTTTCGAGTGCCAGTTAAAAGACGAGCTGCGGCATTTTGCACTCTCTGTAGCTGACTAATACATGATGCACTGACCCCAATGTAGAGTGCGTTACAGTAATCCAGCCGAGTGGTTACAAAGGCGTGGATCACTGTCTCAAAGTGCTGCCGTGAAAGAATTGGCTTTATTTTTGCCAGCTGCCTGAGGTGAAAGAAGCCAGATTTTACCACCGCCTTAATCTGATATTCAAACTTCAGATCACAGTCCACTTTGACCCCCAAGTTGGTGACAGTTGGTTTAACAAACTGGGCCAAGGAATCTACAAACACATTGGGTGTCTCAGTAGGACTACCAAAAATCATCACCTCAGTCTTTTTATCATTGAATTTTAAAAAATTCACAGACATCCAAGCCTTTATGTCGTCAAGACACTGTAGTAATGGCTGTATGAGGTTTCTGCCTTTTTTCTTTAGAGGGACATAGATCTGACAGTCGTCAGCATACAAGTGGAAGGCAATGCCATGCTTTCTCAATATAGAACCGAGAGGAAGAAGATACAAAGAGAAGAGGAGGGGGCCTAGAACTGAGCCCTGCGGGACACCACACAAGAGCGGAGCGGAGGACGACACATAGTCACCGAGACTGACACAAAAAGTTCGCCCCGCCAAATAGGACCTGAACCACTCCAGAGCTGTGCCGCTAATGCCCACCCAGTGCTCTAAACGAGAGAATAAAACAGCATGATCCACAGTATCAAAAGCAGCTGTCAAATCTAAAAGCACAAGAACAACACAGTCCCCAGCATCAGTAGCTAAGTATATGTCATTAAAAACTTTTAAAAGGGCTGATTCAGTGCTGTGAAAGGGTTTAAAACCAGATTGGAAAACCTCTAATACATTTTGCTTTTCCAGGAAGGCCAATATTTGGCTATGAACTACCTTTTCAAGAATTTTAGAAAGAAACGGTAGTTTGGAGATAGGCCTGTAATTCGCAAGATCCTGCGGATCAAGAGCAGGTTTTTTAATCAGGGGTTTGACTACTGCATGTTTAAAATCTTTAGGGACAACGCCTGACCTCAGACTATGGTTTACCAGCTCAAGAACCAGAGGACCAACTGTAGGTATCACCTCTTTTAAAAGTCGAGGAGGAACAGCATCATTTGGAGACCCTGCAGGCTTAAGATGACCAACAGTCTCCTGTAGAGATGACAGAGTCACAGGCTCAAACCTGTCAAAGACAGCAGAGCAGGAAACAACGACTGAGGGGTCATGAGCACAAGGACAGATTTGAGCCCTTGTGGAGGAGACCTTCTCAATAAAGAAGAGTAACAAATTTTCACATGCTTCTAATGAGGGCTCAATAGAGTCAGCATATGGTGCACTAAGAACAGAGTTAATAGTTTTGAATAACACACGCGGGTTGTGGCAGTTAGACAAAATAATGTCCGAAAAGTGTTTTCTTTTGGCCTCTTTCACAGTTCTTTGATATTGACGCCAACAGTCCTTCAGCATCTGAAATGACACCTGTAGTTTGTCCTTTTTCCATTTGCGTTCAGCTCGACGGCAGTCGCGTCTGACAGCATGCATTAAGAAAGCTAAACAATGAAGACACAAAAACTTTAATACATGTTTTTAACTCCTCCTGCTAGAAATGCCACGTGACAGCTCAGCTCGACTTGTTGGACCTCTCTATCTGCAGGAGGTTTTCCCTAAAAGCCGGGACATGTTGGTGACTAGTGGGATGTCAGAGGGTCAGTGTGTACTCTGCTGATGAGATGAAATGGAAGTCTGTGGGCCTAATTGTCCATAAAATGCAACTTGACCCCACCTGGGCTGCATCTGCCTTGCTGCAAGGAACTGAGTGGCTTGCCAGGAGAGCTGTTAAATCGCCTGATAGCACTGGCACCGCAGAAAATCCTGATGCAGTTTATCCATTAATAACGCTTTTCTGTCAGTCACCAAGCCAGTCAGCTGGTAGCCAAGGGTTTGAGTGTAAGAGGAAACCTCAATATGTTGTGTTACTGCTGTGCTTTGTGAAACTTAATGATTCATGAGAGAAGACGGCAAATTAAAGTTAATACATTTTCAATATACACACAATCGTTTCACCGAAAGACCGGAGAGAGAGCAGCATGATATAGCTGATAGGAGTCACATTATCTGAACACACAACACATGTAGAGGCTGGCAAAGCACATGCTTACATTGCAGCATGGTAAATAGTACTTCCACCAGCTCTCAAACCTCCTGAAACCCCAAAGAGAATCAGGAACATACCCAGGCTAGTTTATTTATTAATAAAGACTTTACAACATTGCAATCAGCACGAAACTATTGTTAAAATCTGCCACTAATAGAGCCATTAAGAATGTGTGTGATTGTGGGTGAGAAACCTTCCAATGTAGGAGAAATGTGTGCTAAAGGGGTGTGAGAGCTCAAGCTAGCAGGCCTCTGTTAGAGGACCTGAGCTTGGAAGGATGAGACCACCTGTCGTACATCTTTCATACTAAACCCTAACCCAGAAAACACGAGTAAAACACAAGAGCGGGGGGTTCCATGGTCACTGACAGGATTATCGTTCACAGTTTTCAGAAGTTTAGTTCAATTGCAATGTGCTGGAACTGAAAACACCACAGAAGGATGCAGACATATTTGGCTTTTATGACAGGAATGTGAAAAGCCTTCGTGATGACAAACTCTCCACCGACCCAAGAGAGCCCGGCTAAACTCGGGGGAATTAAGAGAGTCATGTGGAGGACGGAAAAAGAATAAAGATCAGTATATCTCGTCAGGAGAGCAGCGCGCGTGCGTGTGTGTGTGTGTGTGTGTGTGTGTGTGTGTGTGTGTGTGTGTGAGTGTGTGTGAGAGAGAGAGAGAGAGAAAGAGAGAGAGAGAGAGAGAGAGAGAGAGAGAGAGAGAGAGAGAGAGAGAGAGAGAGAGAGAGAGAGAGAGAGTGTATCTGTGTGTGTGTGGTCCAGGGTGTGTAACTACATGGAGAGACCTCTCATCACCTCCAGACTCGGCTGGTATCAACAGCTAGTCAAGCACAGAGATGTTAAAGGATCCTCTGAGAGGAAGGAAGCAGGGCTGATAGTCGCACATTTTAAAGCTGGAAATGGATAGAATACACAAAATTGCATGAGCAGGGAAGAAAGCACCTGCCACATGTCTGAATACACCAATAACGCCCACTAAACCTGACTAAAAGCCTGTTTAAGGACGTTTGTGACTTGGCTCCTTTATTCAGTGACATTGAGTTTTTAGGGGTTTGTTTTGATTTAGAAGAAAACTACTTAGCCAAACTCCAGCAAACATTACTTTTTCATTCAGGTAAGGCCATACATAGCACACAGGGTGAAACGTTTTCCTTCATAGCATTCAGCTCCATCGCAAACTGTATGACTTCCTTATTTAGCAAAGCTCACGAGTCACGTTCTCACACTGTACAACCCAGTGCTCAGACGCAACCTGACCGCTCACACCATATGAGTGGTAGCAACTTGTCAGACCTAAAAATATGCTTCAAATAGTAGCTTTTACTCATTTGTATTTTTAAAACATTGAAGCTTCGAGTCCCAAAACTCTGCAAAACCCTGGAGGATGTTGTGTTGTTGATAGATTATTGATGTCCTTCAGGCTTACCAAAAAGTCCACACAGGGGTTTATGGAGGTTGGAGATGGACGACAAAAGAAAGAAAGTAAACAATGTTTTGAGAAAAACTAAATAAATGAGTTTTGCTGACTCGGAAATACCTGGCCAGTCATCTTGATGTATGCTGTGTGAGCGGTTATGGTACATTTGGGTCGGAGCTCTGCTTCAACAGTTTGATGCCCTCACGAAAGATGAGCAAAATATCAAACATGTTTGATGTTCGTGTGACCACACAATTGTCGTTGTTGTTAATCGCCTCTCATTACCACCTTCATACTACACGACGCATGACACAAACCTGCCCACAGGAGGAAAACTGGCTCGTAAAGGGCCAGAAATCGCACAGTGTATCCCCAGGTTAGCATGCATCACCATCACCAGTCCACCAAGGCAACCATGTTGAAAATGTTAGCTGTTTTCTGCTCCAACACACCTGGTTTGAATGAATGTGTAAGATTCTGCAGAGGTCAACATGTTAGAGAGAAGAATAAATCATTTGATTTAGATGTGCTGGAGCAGGAAATGTGTCAACCACAGAGGCCTTCAAATTGAGTGGATTTTACATCTGTCTCCAGCGAGAACATTTGTGTTGCTGCTTTGAGAACTAGTTGCCAAACAGAAGTTTGTTACTACCGAGTCAGCTTACCCAGAAAAATGTAGTAGTTCTTGCTTCACCCCCTCCACCTCATATCAGTGGCAAAAGAGGACAAAATAAAACATACGACATAAAACGTTGCTGGTGAGTGTTGAGTTTTTATTTTTGTACAAGTTTCAAGCCTGTTGTGAACTGTAGAGCACTGCACGGGCCTAAAATCTGAGCCCGTGTCTGACCCGGCCAGAGGGGGTGGAGCCCCAGCCCGACCCGGCCCGAAAAGGTTTTCAGGATTCTCTGGCCCGACCCGAGCCCAACTTTTTTTTTAACCAACTAAATGAAAACAAAGTGCGTCAATCCTGACCAATGTGTTAAAAGACGTGCAGGATCCAATCAATTTGTTTTTCCCTCATTTACCGTCACGGAGATAACGGCGCACTGGCTCTGGTGGTAATCAAGTTAAATTGTATCTCTTTCCAACAATTTTCACAAGAAAACAGAACAGTTAAAATCAGGGCTTGTGTTGACCGGATAGTTCCAGAATAGAAAGAATTACCCTGACGCATGCAGACGAACTGACATTTTATTCGTTACGCACATCGCAAATGTAGCTAAATCATCCAAGAAAAGATTCCCATCTGAACATCTGAGCTGGGCCCTGCTCAGCGCAGCTCGCTGTCAGCGCATATGTGCACAGGGAGCTGAAGTTGTGGAGATTGGCTTGGAGCGCGTTGCAGAACCAGAGCGCATGCGGGAAGGTTCCTCCCACTGAAGAGAGAGTTTTCCAAACCCGGTCTCTCAGAGAGACTTGTCACTTAGAAAATGTTCCCTGATTATGAAACTTTGGCTGAATAGCGCTTGTTCCTGTCTCCAATGTGGCGACACATCCAGGAGCCGTCTGAGGAGAAGCCCAGAATCTCTTCAGCTCAGACAGCGCCTATGATTACGCACAAGCGTGACGCGTCAACCCGTTCTCACAGTAAGACCGGGTTGGACCTGTTCAGGTTTACACAGACAATCTTTACATAGAATTGGCATACAGATATAAAATTAATGCAGTAAAATATAAAGCATTTTATTTAAATATCCATTCATTATTTTACAAGCACAGAGAGCCGCATCAGAAGGATGGAAGAGCCGCGGGTTGTGACATGTTTTCTCCAGGACCAGAGAGGACGCAAACTCAATACATCTCTTTTATTGTGAGATAATAATTTCTCCGAGTTTTGCGGTTGCGGGCGGGAGTAGACATGCACACTGCAGGTGCGGGCGGGAGTAGACATGCACACTGCAGGTGCGGGCGGGAGTAGACATGCACACTGCAGGTGCGGGTGGGAGTAGACATGGACGCTGCAGGTGCGGGTGGGAGTAGACATGCACACTGCAGGTGCGGGTGGGAGTAGACATGCACACTGCAGGTGCGGGTGGGAGTGTAACACATGTTGTGGTTGCGGGCGGGAGTAGACATGCACACTGCAGGTGCGGGTGGGAGTAGACATGGACGCTGCAGGTGCGGGTGGGAGTAGACATGCACACTGCAGGTGCGGGTGGGAGTAGACATGCACACTGCAGGTGCGGGTGGGAGTGTAACACACATGTTGTGGTTGCGGGTGGGAGTAGACATGCACGCTGCAGGTGCGGGCGGGAGTAGACATGCACGCTGCAGGTGCGGGTGGGAGTAGACATGCACGCTGCAGGTGCGGGCGGGAGTAGACATGCACACTGCAGGTGCGGGCGGGAGTAGACATGCACACTGCAGGTGCGGGTGGGAGTAGACATGCACACTGCAGGTGCGGGCGGGAGTAGACATGCACACTGCAGGTGCGGGTGGGAGTGTAACACACATGTTGTGGTTGCGGGCGGGAGTAGACATGCACGCTGCAGGTGCGGGCGGGAGTAGACATGCACGCTGCAGGTGCGGGCGGGAGTGTAACACACACTTTGCGGTTGCAGGCGGTAATGGTCAGAGATTCAGCGGGAGCGGGATGAAGAAAACAGTCCCGCGCAGGGCTCTACTGCTGTGTTTGTGTTTCAATTTTTTTAAATGAATTTGATTAAAAATAAAGGCGCCCGGCCCGGCCCGTGTCCGAGGTAATTGCACAGTCGTTGGCCCGAAGCCCGGCCCGAGGGCCGTCGGGCCGGGCTGAACCGAGGGCCTAGGGCTTCAGTGCAGGGCTCTAGTGAACTGTGTAGTCAATGCTAAGGGTCTGTGTTCAGCTGGCCTTTATTTGTGTAAATATAATGGAGCTGAGACAAAGATACTTAGAAGCGGACTGTTGCCTTTACCAGTGTTGGGAGTAACGCCGTTTAAGTATAACGGCGTTTAAATATAACGGTGTTCTTTTTTAGGTAACGGAATAATCTAATTAATTACTTTTCCCGCCGTTGCAACGCCGTTACCGTTACTGGGGACGGAATTACTATGTGCTTGTCGAACGTTGAGCAGCAGTGTGAGGCTTTCTGACCGCCACACTTCAGCTGCAGCCAGGGAGAGAGAGGTGTCGGTAACGCTCTTACAAACACCATGATGACTGGCCGGGTGGGCGGAGACCCTCACCGTCTCAGTATCTGCATGCTGTAGACCCCACAGAGCAGTGATGGGAATAACGCCGTTTAAAATAACCGCGTTAATAAAAAATATTTCTTTCAGTAACGAGAAAACTAATTAATTACGTCTTCTTTTAACAAAACGTCATTTCTGTTACTGATAAGGAAATGCGTGCGTTAAGCAGCGCGGTGTGTTGAAGCTGTCATCAGCTGATCAGGAGCTAAAGAGGCAGATGTTTTCATCCAAACGCATCACGGCCGTGAAGAACGAGGAAGACGTGATGAATATCTACGGCTGCAGACCCGCAGATTCGCTGCTGCAGGTGTGGATCTGCAGCCGTGCCAATCTTAGTGTGACAGCGGGACGTCCCGAAGGTCCGCTCACCTGTTCACCGCTCAGACGTCCTGACCTTCTACCTTCCTAGATGATCCAGCTGTAACCTGTTCCTGATCATGTCTTTAGTCCCGCTGTAACACTGATGCATCAGTCTCAGACGTCATGGAGCTCAGGTGTTATTAGAACTACCTGTGTGTGTTCACCACCCAGCTTCAGCTCTTCTGTGTTTGGGTCTGACCCACATTAGTAAATGTAAGTCCTCTATCAGGCTTGTGCCTCTTCTAGTGTCATTTTAAAGGATATGTATCTATTTATTTAACCGTTACTAGACTCCTCCTTGAACCGTCACCTTATCGTGGTGGAGGAATTTGAGTGCCCTAATGATCCTAGGAGCTATGTTGTCTGGGGCACTTAGTGCCCCTGGTAGGGTCTCCCATGACAAATTGGTCTTAGGTGAAGGGTGAGACAAAGAACGGTTCGAAGGATCTTTCATGGTGGATAAAACGAAGAGTCGGAGTACCCGGCCCGGAGGGTTACCGGGGTCCCACCCTGGAGCCAGGCCTGGGGTTGGGGCCCGTGAGCGAGCGCCTGGTGGCCGGGCTTTCGCCCATGGGGCCCGGCCGGGCCCAGCCCGAACCGGATACATGGGCTCGTCCAACTGTGGACCCACCACCCGCAGGAGGAACATGAAGGGTCCGGTGCAATGCGAATCGGGTGGCAGACCAAGGCGGGAGCCTTGGCGGTCCAATCCCCAGACAAGAAAACTAGTTTTTGGGACATGGAACGTCACCTCGCTGGCGGGGAAGGAGCTGGAGCTTGTGGCAGAGGTTGAGCGGTACCGGCTAGATATAGTCGGACTCACCTCGACACATTGCATTGGCTCTGGAACCCGAGACCTGGAGAGGGGTTGGACACTCTACTTTGCTGGAGTTGCTCCGGGTGAGAGGCGGAGGGCTGGGGTTGGCTTTTTGTTAGCCCCGAGACTCTCTGCCTGTGTGTTGGGGTTTACCCCGGGGGACAAGAGGGTAGCTTCCTTGCGCCTTCGGGTCGGGGAACGGGTCCTGACTGTTGTTTGTGCTTATGGGCCAAATATCAGTTCAGAGTACCCACCCTTTTTGGAGTCCCTGGGACGAGTGCTAGATAGTGCTCCATCAGGGGACTCCATTGTCCTGCTGGGGGACTTCAATGCTCACGTGGGCAATGACAGCTTGACCTGGAGGGGTGTGATTGGGAGGAACGGCCCACCTAATCTGAACTCGAGCGGTGTTTTGTTATTGGACTTCTGTGCAAGCCGCAGTTTGGCCATGGCGAACACCATGTTCGAACATAAGGATGCCCACCGGTACACTTGGTACCAGGGCAGCCTAGGTCACAGGTCGATGATAGATTTTGTAGTCGTATCATCTGACCTGCGGCCGTATGTTTTGGACACCCGAGTGAAGAGAGGGGCGGAGCTGTCAACTGATCACCACCTGGTGGTGAGTTGGATCAGATGGCAAGGGAACATGCCCCGTAGACCTGGCAGACCCAAACGCATAGTGAGGGTCTGCTGGGAACGCCTGGCAGAAGAACCTGTCAAGACGGTCTTCAACTCCCACCTCCGGCAGAGCTTTGACCACGTCCCGAGAGCAGTGGGGGACATTGAGTCCGAGTGGGCCTTGTTCCACTCTGCGATTGTCGAGGCGGCTGTTGCTAGCTGTGGTCGTAAGGTGGCCGGTGCCAGTCGTGGTGGCAACCCCCGTACCCGCTGGTGGACACCAGAGGTTCGGGGAGCCGTCAGGCTGAAGAAGGAGGCCTACAGGGCGTGGCTGGTCTGTGGGTCTCCGGAGGCAGCAGACAGGTACCGGATAGCCAAGCGGGGTGCAGCAGTGGCAGTTGCCGAGGCAAAATCTCGGGCGTGGGAGGAGTTTGGTGAGGCCATGGAGAAAGACTATCGATCGGCTCCAAAGAGGTTCTGGCAAACTGTCCGGCGCCTCAGGAGAGGAAGGCAGCAACTCGCTCACACTGTTTACAGTGGGGATGGGGAGCTGCTGACGTCAACTGAGGCTATAGTCGGACGGTGGAAGGAATACTTTGAGGAGCTCCTCAATCCCACCAATGCGCATTCCGAGGAGGAACCAGAGCTGGGAGGCCTGGGGATGGACTGTCCGATCTCGGGGGCAGAAGTTGCTGAGGTAGTCAAACAACTACACAGCGGCGGAGCCCCGGGGGCGGATGAGGTTCGTCCTGGGTATCTCAAGGCAATGGATGTTGTAGGGCTGTCATGGTTGACACGTCTCTACAACATTGCGTGGTCATCGGGGGCAGTTCCTAGGGAGTGGCAGACCGGGGTGGTGGTCCCCATCTTTAAGAAGGGTGACCTGAGGGTGTGTTCCAACTATAGGGGGATCACACTCCTCAGCCTCCCTGGAAAGGTCTACTCCAAGGTACTGGAGAGGAGGGTCCGATCGATAGTTGAATCTCAGATAGAGGAGGAGCAATGTGGTTTTCGTCCTGGCCGTGGAACTGTGGACCAGCTCTATACCCTTGCAAGGGTGATGGAGGGGGCATGGGAGTTTGCCCAACCAATCCACATGTGCTTTGTGGATTTGGAGAAGGCTTATGACCGTGTCCCCAGGGGCACCCTGTGGGGGACGCTCCAGGAGTATGGAGTGGGTGGCTTTCTGTTAAGGGCCATTCAGTCCCTTTACCAGAGGAGCGTGAGTTTGGTCCGCATAGCCGGTAGTAAGTCGGACCTGTTCCCAGTGAGGGTTGGACTCCGCCAGGGCTGCCCTTTGTCACCGGTTCTGTTCATCACTTTTATGGACAGAATTTCTAGACGCAGCCGTGGTGTGGAGTGTGTCGAGTTTGGTGGCAGGAGAATCTCGTCTCTGCTTTTTGCGGATTATGTGGTCCTCCTAGCTTCATCCAGCTCTGACCTTCAGCTCTTGCTGGGTAGGTTCGCAGCCGAATGTGAAGCGGCTGGGATGAGGATCAGCACCTCCAAATCTGAGACCATGGTTCTCGACCGGAAAAGGGTGGCTTGCCACCTCCGGGTCGGGGGAGAGGTCCTACCTCAAGTGGAGGAGTTTAAGTATCTCGGGGTCTTGTTCACGAGTGAGGGTAGGAGGGATCGGGAGATCGACAGGCGGATTGGTTCGGCGTCTGCAGTGATGCGGACGCTGAGCCGATCTGTCGTGGGGAAGAGGGAGCTGAGCCAGAAAGCCAGGCTCTCGATTTACCGGTCGATCTACGTCCCAATCCTCACCTATGGTCATGAGCTTTGGGTAATGACCGAAAGAATGAGATCGCGGATACAAGCGGCTGAAATGAGTTTCCTCCGTAGGGTGGCCGGGCTCAGCCTTAGAGATAGGGTGAGGAGCTCGGACATTCGAGAGGGACTCGGAGTAGAACCGCTGCTCCTCCGGATCGAAAGGAGCCAGTTGAGGTGGTTTGGGCATCTGGTCAGGATGCCTCCTGGATGCCTCCCCGGGGAGGTGTTTCAGGCATGTCCTGCCGGCAGAAGGCCCTCGGGTCGACCCAGGACACGTTTGAGAGGTTACATCTCCAATCTGGTCCGGGAACGCCTTGGGGTCCTGCCGGAGGAGCTGGTGGACAAGGCCGGGGAGAGGACGGCCTGGAGCTCCCTAGTTGGGATGCTGCCCCCGCGACCCGGACCCGGATAAGCGGAGGAAGACGAGACGAGAGACGAGACGAGACGTTACTAGATTAGCAGCAACAGAAATGCTGCTAAAAACACAATTATGTGATGCTGGAAAAATGTGAATACTGTACAAAATTACATTCATTTCAGTACTTTAACTAGACTGAGAGACCATTTAAAGGCTCGGGAACCTTTACAGGTGTTTCTATTTGCAATTTTAAATTTTAGCTGATTGGGGTCTTGTTAAATATCACACAGTGACCTTTTAATAGTCTAGATTAGTGTAATGTTCCTGTTAGTAGTTCCTCCTGTTAAGTGCTTATTTAAATTATTCAGGTTTATATAAAACATTTGGACATTTTATTATGTTCCAGTCATTAGTCATTTATATTTCATTATTGTAGTAATTCTTGCATTCTTTAATGAAAAAAGTAACTAAGTAGTTATTTTTCTTGGTAATTAATTACTTTTATAATCTTGTAACTCAAGTAATAACTGAGTTACTTTTTTGACAAAGTAATCAGTAACTATAACTAATTACTTTTTTAAAGTAACATTCCCAACACTGGCCTTTACTGGTGTAAATAATACTATTTTCTGAAAATATTGTACTACCGGTATATGTAATGACATTTCTAGTGAATTTCTAATGAAATAAGAGTTTTAAATAAACAGGATTGTCTTTTCATTTCAAGTACATATACTGTATTCTCCACCCTTTCCATAATCCACATTTGTTTAGAACAGGGGTCTCCTACCGAGGTCCTCAAGAGCCACTATCCTGCATGTTTTAGTTGTTTCCCTGCTCCAGCACACCTGATTCTGTGGCTGAATCGCCTGTTCAGCAGATCATCAAGCTTTTGGGCTGATTTTAAAAACCAGGTGTCGAAACAGAAAAAGACTAGACCATGCTGGGTAGGGTCTCAAAAGGAGAACTTTCATTTGTCTGAATCCTTCACCAGATGACCGAGGCATGAACATGATTTTTTTTTAATAAAGCCATTTTTAATGACTGGAGTACATACAACTAAGAGCAGTTTCTTTTATTCCAGTAATTTGTTCTAGTGCCTTGATCCCTTGTTGCTGGTCCTTCCTGTTTTTGCGTGTGCAGCTGGTGAACTAGAAGGCTCTCGATAAGAGAAAAATGTGTGATCAGCAGGGTACAAGGGAGATGAGCTCGCTTTAGCGATCTGAGGAAATCAAGTCTCTGGTGTGCCGTCCGTGCCTCACAGGAGATGAGAGTGGACCAGGTGATGTCAGCTTATATGTGAACACAAAAGAACTTTCCCATTTTCAACGTTATTTTTGTGTACAAAGGGATCTGAGTACTCTGTGCAGTACATTGAGACCTTCTGTCTGTTAAGATGGTCATGTCCATCTTATTGTGAAAGAACAGTTATGTTGGATTTAGAATCTCATCCTTGTGAGTAGTGACATCATACCCTGAAATCAGTTGTCTAATGGTGAGGTCTTCAACAAACTTGGCCTTGATGCTGGTCAGAGGAATGGAGGAGCAGTCATGAGGAGATGGGACTCAGGATACACCCTTGGGAAGAGTGATCTGCTAATTAAAAAAGTTTCATCCCAGCCATCATCATTATCTCTATACCGTATTTTCCGCACTATACGTCGCACTTTTTTTCATAGTCTGGCTGGTCCTGTGACGTATACTCTGGAGCGACTCATGTACCAAATCATGTTACATTTTCACCTAGAACCGCTAGATGGAGCTCTAGGCCTTTGTAAAGGTATGTGTTGTTCCACTAAAAATTCAGCATTTACACAATAGCTTACAATCAAGAAAGACTAAAGAATAGAAATGCCCCTGAAAAGAAAAGCATATTCTGCAGATTACAAGCTCAAAGTAGTGAAATATGCAACAGAAAACGGTCATCGAGCAGCTGAAAGAAAGTTTGGAGTGAGCGAGAAACTTGTGAGGGACTGGCGAAAAGCGGAGGTCATGCTTATTGCAATGAAAAAAACAAAAATAAGCTAATCGAGGGCTAAAAGCTAGATAGCCACAGCTAGAGGAACAAGTTCACAAATGGGTGCTTGAACAACGGGCTGCTGGGAGAGGCTTTGACCCAGCTCTCACGCTGGATTCTCATGTCAGTTCTCTTGTTGGCTCTTCCATCTTCCATCTCAGGAACGTTGCTAAGCTGAGTCCCAATCTGTCCCGCTCTGAACTTGAGACAGTTCTCCACACCTTCATCTCCTCACGCTTAGACTACTGTAACTCTCTTTTCACGTGTCTGAGCAGAACCTCCCTGAACCGTCTACAGGTGGTTCAGAACGCCTGTGCTCGGCTTCTGACCAAGTCCTCCAAACACACCCACATCACCCCGCTTCTCCTCCAGCTTCACTGGCTGCCAGTCAACTTCAGGGTTCATTTCTAGATCCTGGTTCTGGTCTATAGGGCCTTACATGGACAAGCACCATCTTACATTGGTGATCTTCTTAGTCCCTACACCCCCAGCAGGTCCCTGAGGTCCAGTGATCAAAGCCTACTGGTTGTGCAGCACCAGGCTAAAGGTCAAAGGTGACAGATCATCTGCTGCTGTGGCCCCCAGACTCTGGACCTCTCTCCCCCTGAGCCTGAGATCAGTGGACTCAGTGGTCTCCTTTAAAAAGCAGCTGAAGACTCACCTGTTCAAGCTGGCTTTTGGATGACCTTCTTCACCTCTCTCTCTTTATTCTGCTCTCCCCACCTATTCCACCTTCCTCAGGATCCACTGATTTCCCTCTTTCCTGTTCACTCTCTCTCTTTCTTAACATTTTTTAATCACAATTGTCTATTTTTTGCTCCTTTAGAATGTATTTTTAACCATTTTCTAAATTATTTTTTATATTTTTACATTTTTTGTTTTTCTGAAGCGCCTCGGAATTTTAATCTTGAGAGGCGATATAGAAATGATATTTTCTTTTTCCATTTTTCTGTTTTCCACGCCCGGGTGGTTGCCAAGGCGATGAATATCAACAACTTTGCGGGAGGTCCTTCTTGTTGTTACCGCTTCATGCAACGCAACCAGCTCTCTATCAGAGCACGAACAACGGTGTCCCAAAAACTGCCAGCAGACTTCCAAGCCAAGGTTGATGGTTTCCATGAGTTTGTGGAAAGGCGAATAACAGAGCACAACATGACACCGGATCATATCAATACGGACGAAGTTCCCCTCACATTTGACATCCCCAGGGGCCGAAGTGTTGCAGAAAAAGGGCAAAAAAGTGTGAATATTGTGAAAACTGGTCATGAGAAATCACACTTCACCATGGTGCTGGCATGTTGTGGAGATGGATCAAAATTGCCCCCGATGGTCATTTTCAAACGTAAAACCATGCTAAACATCAACTCTCCCTCAGTTGTTTTGGCTGTGAATGTGAAAGGGTGGATGGATCAAGAAATTATGAACGTTTGGCTCACAAAGTGCTACACCAAGCGTCCGGATGGTTTCTTTAGAACACGCAAAGTCCTGCTCGTGATGGACAGCATGCGAGCGCACATCACACCACAGTTCAAAGATAAATTAAAAGCTGTCAACTGGCATCATCCCTGGAGGTTTAACTAAAGTTCTCCAGCCACTGGACATCTCGGTGAACCGGAGCTTTAAGGCGGTCTTGCACAACCTGTGGGGGTAGTGGATGATGGATGGAGAGCACAGCTTCACGGCAACCGGGAGGATGCACCGTACAACTTTCCTGGAAGTCTTCTGATGGGTCAACAAAGCGTGGGCGTCAGTGACAACCGAGACCATCTTGTCGGGGTTCAGGAAGGCCGGAATAATTGGAACTGGGACTGATGCAGAGTCTGACGACAGTCATGCAGAGGAAGAGGTGCTTCGTTGTCCTCCAGAGTTGACCACGTTGTTCAGAAGTGACACAGAGGATGAAGAATTCGATGGATTTTAGTGATTTGGAGTGAGATGGAGTTTGGTAAGCTTGTTATATTTTGTATGCTACAGTTATCCCAACAACTGTTAATATGCTAGACGCAATCCAGTTTGTTTTTTATTCCTTGTGCAGCTGAAGAACAAATGTCGCATCAGCATACCGCTGATGTGACAGCTGGTTGTTTATTGTTATTGTTACCGGTACTTGTCTTGCAATGTGAAATGCTTGGTCACAAATTTTGTAAGAAAAATAATACAATTTCCCCCCAAAATGTGACTTATAATCCAGTGAGACTTATATGTTTTTTTCTTCTTCATTATACGTTTTATGGCTGGTGCGACTTATAGTCCAGAAAATACGGTAAGTCAGTGAGGTTACATGCACACTGACTGACATCTAAGTCGATCCAGGTCGATCATATTGTAATAAGCTGGGGGTCTTTATCCTAGTTTACATGCACATTAGGAAACCAGACTCTCAAATAAAGTTTGTTCCACTCCGATACAGTAGGTGGCGACATGCCTTTTTTCATGTCGGCATTCTTCCAGTTAGCTTATAGCAACACAAACAGTAAACAGAGCATGGCGGGAGTGAAGCAGATTGAGTTGAAACAGGAAATGTGCAATGGCTGAAGGAATGTACATCAACAACGCTGCAGCACTGTTTATTTGGTACGCACTGTCCTGCTTTATGGTGTTACGCGTGTTGCTGTGTGAAGATAGTCTCGTTGATGACCGCTTCCGCAGTCTTGTCACTTTCGGAACGCGAGCGTCCTACCGGTTTATTTTGGCTGACACGTTTACATGCAGAATGTAATCAGATTGCTGCTGCATTATCTGGGTGCTTCAGCTCGATTACAACCAGACAAACACGTTTACATGCAATTAAAAAACATCGCGAGTCTTTTTAGGGCAACACATCATACATATATAAGTATACTACTTGTAAACACACTGACTCGGTGCGTTAATGAGACAAGACAAACGTGTCACCCAAGTCAGCAGAGCACTGACCTTGAGTAAATAAATTTTTTATTAGTTATTAATATAGTGAAGAGGTGGGTTTATATGTTATGACTATACCGGTCTACCTTGCTCTTCAGCTCAGGTTTGCATTGGGAAACAAAAGGGGAACATTTAAGTAGGTAATGTGATGCAGCGTTAAATAAATCTGTTTATCAAAGAACCATCCCAATAATAAAGCTCAAATGCCAGGGGAAAAGACATTCATCTGAACAAGTCTTCCAAAGCCTCACAACACATTTGGTAGCTGAGCTGACCAACTTTTGGCTTGATTATTACCACAGCTCATGAAAGAATGCTCAGGTGGAGTTCTGCATGACACACGAGCGGTAATCAGGAGGACAGATGCATCTTACGTCGGTCTCTCTCTGGGCTGTGACTGTCAGTGGCAAACAGCAAATAGCATTTCCAAGGGAGTTTCCAAAAACACCTGTAAGGTTTTCAAAGGTTAATATTTTTATTTGTTTTTTTTTTTATTTCTTTTATTGAGTTTTTTGAAGTTGCAGGGCCGCACACTTATGTTGCTGTAAATCTTAACTGGTTCATAGAGTTTGCCTAAAACATTCCTTCTTAAAATGATCACAGACTTGTTGCAAGAATTTGAAACTCATCTCAAACGTTTCTCTTTGTTCCCCGCGAGTCAGAAGGTGTGAAAAATGTGAGTAAGCAAAATTAAGGAGAATCGAGCAAACTCACATAATTAAAATACTCGGGGTCTGTTGCAATTTGGTCCACATGACTCAGCCACAGATAAAACATTTCAAACGTGTTACATGTGCAATTCATAATGATTTCAACTAATAATCTCCATATTTTCTAGCATGTTTGAGACCAGCAAATGGTCCACAGTCACAGCACCCAAGCATACTGGCTGAATTTGGATTTGCATAAGAGGGACTGATAAAGCCTTCAGTGAAAGAGAAAGCAAATCTAGATATAGATTAGGGGGACTTTTCTTTTGTGTCCTTTGAACGTATTATACAGAATCAAACATGTGGGCTGCTATTGTTGCCAGAATGAGGTGTCTGCCTGCCGGTTGTTACTTGGATCCAAGAAATCTGCCAAAAATCTGTATGCTGACTCAGTGGCAGGACTAAAACTGGAAGGCAAAGACTCCAACGTCTGCTGGCTCTCCGAGTAAATCAAGCCAGCTTCATCAAAATGTTTTCTAGTCTAACATGTCTCAGGTGTTTCCACAAGTGTATTCTTACTGTAAAGAGAGAGGTGTAGAGCTCAGAAGAGGAGAAGCACGAGAGGCTGAGCTGCTTTCTACAACTGAAACATTAACATCTAATTCGTGTCAAGTCTACAGGTAACCACAACTCTGCATACCCTACGACCAAGACCAGACAACGTTCAACAGCCAGATGCACACAGCAAAACTCTGACAAGATGAATGAGGTACTCAGCCCATTTGTTGTCCCGTCCCCGACATCTCTGCTGCGAGTCATAATAAACAAGGTAAACAACATATTTTGCTGAAGAAGCTGCTTGTCAAACCCACTGCATGAAAAGATGGTTCTGAACCTGATTGGAGAGAATTGTGCTGAGGGGACATGGATGTTCTGAAACTTCAGCAAAGGCTGTATTTGTTTTACTAAGTTCTTAAATGTCTGATTGGTGCTGAGAAGTCCTAATCCACACATGGATTCTTCAGCAACAGATTGCAAACGATCAAGACCAAACAGCTGCAGCCTTCCAACAAGAATGAACAGGTTTCTGCCGTTGTTGTGATGAAACTATTTTACCTCTAGACTCACGCTATTTATCAAGCTGCAGCAACCAAAAGTTTGGGTGCCTGAAATTCTTGATCGTAGGTCAGTCCTAACTCATGTCCCAGTGTGCCTCTTGATGTAGACTACACTGAATGAAACAGCCACAAAAGCAAGTTCTATCATTAAAACCAACATGGAGGGAGGTCTGTGGCTTCTACATACAACTTAAAGCAACACTAGAGTTTCCTGCTTTTTCCTCCTACTGGTTGAAAGCAGAATTACAACTGTCATAACCCTGCAGCAGCCTGCTGTAGCTAGAGCTAACACTAACACGAGCGATCTGATACCAAATAAGCAACAAAGTAAAAAGATCAACACTGTTGAACGAAAAATATTACAAGTCCAGTTGCAGAAAAGCCAAGTCACCATCTGTCCGTGATTTAGTTGCCTACTTAAGCTTCTTCAAACGAGTGTAGGTCGCGCAGATGTTTATTCTGGTTTTAGCACTTTGCTTTGCCTCCAGAGACCTTTCTCTTTTGTTTCCTTTACCATGTCAACAAAAAAGCTGAACTCTTCTTTTTCTAATTCTTGTGCATTTTACTAACAGTTGGCGAAATGATCAAGCTAACTTCTAGCCTTTCTTCAAGGCACTAGAGGAGTACAGACGCTTCTCTCTTTCGCTCCCTTGTATTTTTTTGTCCTGTCTGCCCACAGAGCGCTTCTCTGCATTTCTTCTGAAAAACTCCATTTTTACTAACCATGGATTTGATAAACTGTTCATTCAACGCGATCAATAAGATTTTTTCAACAATGAGAACGGAGCAGGGGGCTCTCACATGTCCACAGGGGACACACCCGGTGGGATATATGTTGGATTCCTGGAAGGAGTGGAAGATCATATGCCTCAGCCAGCTGTCCATTGAGGATATTGAAGACGTGTGGATTTTCGGCCTGTTGATCACTGGATTTCTGCTGACTGGAGTGGGAGGATATCTGGTTTTCTGGAAATTTGGGAAGACGGGAGCGATTGGAGGGCGACCCGCACCCAAGGAAAGCACCGTCCGTGTGGAGACTTCTCAGACTGGGACGTTACTCGAGGTGAATCGTAAGCTGGACAATGTTCTAGCTGCGATACCGGTATTAGTGCGCAAAATGGATGTCATCTCAGAGAGAGTCACCGGACGGTATGGACAAGTTTAAGTTTAAAACCCAAAATTGGCTTCACTGAAGGACTGGAAATGATCAGTTTAAAGACTGAACGCAGAGAGGGAAATTATCTCAGCCTGACCCAAACAAATTCTTGTTATCTGAATTTGACGCCCTGGTAGCCTTGTGCTGCAAGCAAATAACACCCCCACGAAGGAATGCAGACAGATGCTGTGAACACCCCCCACCCCCCCACCCGCCCGCCCGCCTTCGGATTGGTGGACTTCAGCCTGGTGAGGTCATCTGTGAGAACTGTAAGGAAGCGTCATCTCACCCCTGAAGTGGCTGCAGGTTTTCTTGAAGTTTTTAGAAAGATCCCTCCCACTCCGGTAACTGCCTCTTGTGATTTTACTGTCAATGATTTTAACAGTAGACTGAAATCCGCTCTCGACCTGCTCGCTCCACTTAAAACCAAAAGTTTTTATTCAAAACGTGCTTCACCGTGGAGAAATGAAAATCTAAAGAAACTAAAGAGAAATTGCAGGGTTGCAGAGCGGAGATGGAGAAAGAACAAAACAACTATAAATCATCATATATATATACAGAGCTACTTAAATCATATAATAACGCAGTGAGAAATTCAAGACACGCATACCTTTCCAAACTCATTCTAGACAATAAACACAATCCCAGAATACTTTTTTCCACCATAAACAACATTTTAAACCGTACATCCAATTCACTTCAGAAAACACCCTCAAATGCGCTCTGTGAGGAGTTTGCAGCCCACTTCAGAGGGAAGGTAGACACCGTCAGAAGGAATATTTTATCCTCCATAAGTAATAAGGTTTTAGATAAATCTGGATGTGTGTCTATACCAGAGGAAACACTGGACAGCTTCGTCCTGGTAGAAGCCGAGACTCTTGATAAAGTTTTCTCCTCAGTGAGACCCACCACATGTGTTCTGGACCCAATCCCAACTTCGTTCGTTAAACAATTTTATGGATCTTTTAGTGATGAGACTTTAACCCTGATGAACTGCTCCCTTCAGACGGGGGTCTTTCCTGCTGCCTTTAAAAGGGCGGTGGTGAGGCCCCTGTTGAAGAAGAGCAATTTAGATCTTAATGAATTAAACAATTATCGACCGGTATCCAGCTTACCATTTTTAAGCAAAATTTTAGAAAAGTTGGTTTTAAATCAACTAAATGATTTTATAAACACTAATAATGTCCTAGAGAAGTTTCAGTCTGGTTTTAGGGTGAACCACAGCACCAAGGCAGCCCTTCTGAAGATTTTAAATGATTTTAGAGTAAATTATGATAAACGGAAGTTGACAGTGTTGGTCCTACTGGATCTAAGTGCTGCCTTCGATACAGTAGACCACACTATTCTTTTAACTCGTTTACAACAGATCGGCCTCTCTGGTGCTGTACATAGATGGTTCACATCCTACCTCACAGACAGGACTTTCATGGTGAGTTTGGATACCTGTTCCTCTAGGGTCCATGGGATTACATGTGGTGTGCCCCAGGGTTCAATTTTAGGCCCAGTGGTGTTTAATCTTTATAGGCTCCCTCTTGGCGGAGTCATCAGGAGACACGGGGTTAACTTTCACAGTTATGCTGATGATACACAGTTGTACATCTCCGTGTCTCCGGATGACTCTCGGTCAATGGATGCACTTTAAACTGTATTTTAGACATTGAATCCTGGATGGCAGAGAACTTTCTCCAGCTCAACCAGGACAAAACTGAAGTTTTAGTCATTGGTCCTGAGGCCCAGAGAGAGAAGCTTTTACCGAAATTACAATCTCTGTCTTTTAATCCATCTGAACAAGTGAAGAACCTGGGTGTGATTTTTGACTCTGAGCTGACTTTTATCCCACACATTAAAAATATCACAAAAATAGGTTTTTATCATCTAAAGAACATCGCCAGAGTCCGCCCCATTCTCTCTCGGGATAATACGGAGACGTTGATGCATGCTTTTATCACCAGTAGGATAGATTACTGCAATGCCCTGCTGTCTGGTCTTCCCAAAAAGAGCATCTCAGGCTTACAACTTCTACAAAATTCGGCAGCACGTGTCCTGATGAAGACCAGGAGGCGGGAGCACATGACACCAGTTTTAGAATCATTGCATTGGCTCCCCGTATGTTTCAGGATCAATTTTAAGGTTCTTCTAATGGTTTTTAAGTGTCTTAATGGTCTTGGGCCTTCTTATCTCTCAGAACTGTTTTAACCATATGAACCCTCGCGGCCTCTGCGCTCCTCTGGCAGGCGTCTCCTGGTCATCCCTAAAGTCAGGACACACACTCACGGCGAGGCGTCCTTCCAGTGTTACGGCCCTCGCCTCTGGAACGAGCTGCCAGAGGACCTCAGGGCCGCAGAGATCGTTCATGTTTTTAAGTCAAGACTCAAGACCCGTCTTTTTAGGTTAGCTTTTATCTAAATATTTACTACAGTTTCATTCCTCGTTTTACATGATTATATTTTATTACTTGCTTTGCATGTTCTATATGATTATATTTTAGCACAGTTTTATTATTTAAATTATTATTTTACTGTCTATATCATTTTATTTATTACTTATTTTCTAACTTTTGTCATTTATATTAGCTCTTTTATTACATTTTTACTCATTTTAATCCAGTGTTTCCTCTGTAGGGGCCCTCTGCCCCGGGAGCGGTGGTCGAATGTAGCTTCCTGGGTGCTCTATAGGTGGGGGTCTATGCTCCCCCTCCACTGAGACTTAAGTGTGGAAGACCTAATGCTGCCGGGACAGACGGCTCCTCTGATGGTGTTTCCTTGCGTTACCATACTTGGCACATCTGGACTCAGCCTAATATAATTTTTACTTGTGTGTGTGTGTGTGTGTGTGTGTGAGTCTGTGTGTGCGTGTGCTTGCATATGTTTGTAAATGATTTTAACCTGTTATGGGAATCTGGGGTCATTTTGTAAAGCACTTTGAATCACACTTTGTTTGAAAAGCGCTTTAGAAATAAAATTTGATTGATTGATTGATCAATCTGCAGGAGTCAATGTACTCTTTGCTTCTCCCAAGATCTCCCTCCCACCTGTGACTGTACAGTAGATGAGCGCCAGATGGCTGTTCTCGCTGGGGGAAACAGGATCCCCCCCCTTCCTATTAGAGTCTCATGTTATGTTCTGTTGTCTGAAGGCTGTTGCATATCTGTTGAGGTGTTTTTTTTTTTGCAGAGCAAAGCTGTCCTCCTGGTGGAGGGTAACTCTGAAGTGCCTTTTTCCCCCTCCACCTGACCCAATCCTCATATAAAACCTCTTATCTCTATTAAGGTAGCACGACTCGGGTTGCGAATGACCACAGTCACCAATTCTTGTCATGTGTCTTGCCCATGTACAGTATGTCTGATCTCTGAATTGTGTGTACTGAAACTCTAATTTCCCTCTGGGATTAATAAAGTATTGATTGATTGATTTTGATTGATTATATTAGCTATCAGCAGAGTAGAAGGCTAACAGCCATAAAACAGGTAGTGCGCTCCACCTAGTGAACCTACCTACCTGTGAAGTTTCTGTTCAGCAGAGCGCTGTATAGTGGTGTAAAATCTGAAGTTGGTCAACTTTCTACTAGAGGCCGACTGAAACATTGGACCAATATGTTCTATTTTTTATATCGGCCACTGGCCGAAATTACTTTTAAAAGCTGGCATAAAAAAAAAAGTCAGGCACCTGTGTGACCTGCTGCCACCACTACTAGATTGTGATAGAAAGGACCCGAAGAACCCCAACACACTGTTTATTTTTAAATGTTTTGAGCTTGTTTTATATTTGAAGTTCAATAAATATCAAGGAATGTATTGACTTCTGTAATTTATATTGCATACAGTGAGTGGTTGGTTGTCTTTCACAATCAATGTGCTGCTAAAACGTATAAATATCAGCCTAATAATCGGCTTTAGATATCGGCCATCGACAACAAATTTCTTTAAAAATTGATATAAACCTTAAAAAACAACATATGGGTCAGCCTCGAGTTTCTACCTCAAGAATCACTCCATGATCCAGTTTGAAAGCAATAGCTTAATATGTTAGAACCACTGTGGTGTTGCTTCAAAATGTGTGAATAATACAACTTGTTGGCTGGATGATTAAATTGGAAGAGTATAATTGACTGTTATCAATTATTTATTATTTATTATCAAATTTGAAAACTGCTGCTTTTAATCTACATTTCTGTTGATGATCAGACTAAAGCCCAGATAACTAATAAGTGCAGCTGATTGACGAACCATTACATGTGTAGATTTCCATAGATTATTCAAAACTTACTGGGTGTTACAGTGATAATTTCATATGCATGCACAAATGTGGTATAAAAATAAATCTCAACTTCACTGAGTAGAGGCCAGCAAACATTCACTCTATACTCTGGAATTAAACATATTTACTGATTATCATCTACATCTCATTTATTTAATAAACCTGTTTTACTCTCCAGGTGTGCATTACCTGCACCATAAATTTCAACACCACGTATGTTATAAACATCAATATGTTGTTGTCTATTGCTGACAGACAGATTATAGATTTCACTGCTGCTCGTAGAAATAGCCAGTAAGGAAAGAAAAAGCAGCTTTGAACTTTTCCCTTTCCTCTGCATCCACAGCACCAGCAGTGATTAGCAAACAACCTAACAGAACAACAACAGAAAAGACTTTTGATAGAGTTAACTGGAAGTTCTTATTTGCAACTTTACATAAATTTGGTTTTGGGAACTTCTTCATAAACTGGCTACAAACATTATACAGTTCGCCAATAGCACGTGTCAGGACGAACGACCAAATATCAGCTAGCTTCTGTCTTCAGAGGGGGACCAGGCAAGGATGCCCCCCCCCCCCCCCCTCACTATTTGCTATTTTAATCGAACCCCTAGCAGCAGCAATTAGGCAAACAACAGATATTAAAGGGATAAAGAGTAAGAAAATAGAACATAAGATCAGTCTTTATGCAGATGATGTTTTACTCTTTCTCCGGGATTCTCAATCCTCTCTCTCTCATTCAATAGAACTGATAAACTCTTTTTCAAGAGTTTCAGATTACTCTATAAACTGGTTAAAATTCACAGTTCTACCAATTAATTTCTCATTTGTCAATTTACTTAATACACAATTGGAGTCAGGGAATATCACATACCTGGGAATTAATGTCTCTCCCAAGTTAGCAGATCTAACCAAACTAAACTACATCCCACTTTTAAAGAAAGTGGAAGATGATCTTGCAAGATGGAAATCCTTACCAATATCACTCATGGGGAGGGTTGCTACAATTAAAATTATGGTCTTACCCAGAATAAATTACTTATTTTCAATTATCCCAAACAAACCACCAGCTGACTGGTTTAAATCTCTGGACTCCTCAATTACTAAATTCCTTTGGCAGGATAAACCTCCACGAATTAGCTTAAAAACGCTTCAGAAGACCAAAGACAGAGGAGGACTGGATTTACCCAACTTTTAGTATTATTTCTTAGCCAACAGGCTACAATATATACCAAGATGGTTGCAAGATAACCCATTAGATGAGTCCTGGTTAGATATAGAACAGACTTTGCAATACGATAGAGCTTTCAGACTTACCATTTATTAGCTCAAGCATAAGAAAACATGAAGGCTTCAAAAGTATTAGTATCAGCACCTCTCTGACAGCATGGTGGGAGTATCTTAAAATGACAGAGTCATCACTAGTACCATGCAAACGCACATCTATCTGGAATAATCCTGACATTTTGCAAAATAACCAAATGATGAACCTTCCGGACTGGAAAAATAAAGGAATCCTATACCTGGAACATATATATGAAGGATTGGACTTCATCCCATTTAATAGAATAGTCTCCCAATTTGGAATGGATAAGAATAGCTTTTTAGAATATCACCAAATTAAATCTGTAGTAAAACAAAAATTTAATCTCAATAAAATAGAATTACAAACACCACCAAGGGTATTAGACTTTTATAATCTCAAACCCCCCAAACTACTGTCTAAAGTATATAAGACACTGGCCAAAATAGACGATAGAATAGTAATCCCTATTGAAAAATGGGAGGTGGATCTATCCGTCTGCTTTGATCAGAACTTCTGGTCCCAAACTTGTTTAAAAACTTTTAAATGATCAGACACTCCAATTTAAATTAATTCAGTACAAAATTCTACACAGAGTACACTATACAGGTCATCGGATGTTCAAGATGGGGTTTGTGTCGTCTGACACCTGTACACACTGCACAAACAACATTCCTGACAATTTCATTCACGTACTGTGGTCCTGCCCACCTGTCCAGGAATTTTGGTGTAGAGTATGTGAGGATCTGTCAAAGTCTCTGAAATGTCATATCCCAACCACCCTCTCTCTTTGTTTACTGGGAAACCTGGACGATGTCCCGATTGAAACATCTGTGGTTCACGTGGTTCTGACTGCCATATGCATCGCTAAGAAAACTATCCTCTTGAATTGGAAAAATAGAGAAACTTTCTAAATTAACCACTATAGAAATCTTTTGTTAGATCATATTACACTTGATTTAGCCTCTGCTTCCACTTCAAATCAATCTCTCTGGGCTCCTTTGATCGGTTCCATCACATAGCGATGATGGGGGACCGTTGATGTTGTCCTGCGGGATGATGTGGGTGGGGGGTGGAGGGTCAGAGTTTGGAGTATCCGGATGTTCCCTGGAGGTGGGTTCCCTGGAGGTGTCTGGGACTGGGGGGCCGTTGCCCCCCTCTGGAGGTGCTTGGGTTGCCTCGGGGGGTGGACTACTGGCGGTTGTGAGTGGGGCCCCTTGGGGATCTTGGTGGCGACCATGGGTCACTGCCTGGCAGCTGCATTGCCCCTGGGCGGATCTGGGTGTGGGCCTGGGGGCTCGGGGTTTGGGGGAGGCCGGCCCTGTGTGGGGATCTGGGCGGGGCCATGGGGGTCGGGTCCTGACATGTATGCTGCCGGGAAGAAGGCAGGAACATGCAGCAGTGCCTGGCCCGGGTTCGGGGGCTTCAGGCAGACCTTGGCTCTTCTGTTGTTTCATCACATGGGAGGAGGAGGTCCAGGAGGGGGAGGACCCAACCTTACCTGGATGTCCTATGTCTTATATATTCTGGAAGTTGTGCAAATGCAGGGATGGGCATAGATATTCTGCTGGGGTGGGGCTGGGTTGGTGCCGTCGGACTTCGTGAGGCTCTGTAATGCTGCTGCTTTGGGCCCTGGCAGAATGGACTGGGGTCTCCATGCCCTGGGTGGCAGTTTGACAACAGAGGTGCCTATTGGAGCCAGTAGGGGAGCTGGCTCCCTGGAGGGCTAAGCCCAACCAGCCATTCCTCCCCATCCCCGCATATTTCTCTCCTCCTGCTCCCTCACATCATCACACAAACATACAATTAGGACCTTGGGGGGTGGGCAAGTCAGGGAGTGCGGGTATGGACCCCATTTACACATTCCTGTGGCAACCTGCCCCCCAATTTTATCTGCACCTTATACACTTCCACTGACGACATTCCACACAAACACACACTTAGGGCCTTGGGAGTGAGCACATTCAACGACATTTGGCAGGGGGATTTCTCAGCCTCCTCCCGGGTGCCGGTGCCCACTTCCAATTTTAAACCACACTTAGACACTGTGGGCTGAGTGTGTAAGTGGGGTGGTGTGGTGGCATCAGCTGGCATAGGCCGGATGATGCCCGCACTGCCCGCTCACCACAGCCATGGAATACACCTCATGATCACACAACACTATATTGGAGCAGGCGGAGGGAGACTAGGGGTCTTAGCCACCTCTTTGTTGCTTGGCTTCCTGGGACTGGAGGATAGGAGGGAGATCTGGCCGTCTGGATGGGGTCTGGGGTGGTGGGTTGCTGTGCTCAGCGTTGGGCGGGGGAGCCTGCTCATCAGCACCCCAGCAGAAAGGGTCAAACTCTGGTTACCGGTGATGTTGTACCCCATGTGCAGCAGTACCGGGACCAGAGTGAATAGGGTGTGTATGGGGAGCATGAGTGGGTGTCCGGCGTGCATTTTTGTAAGTCTTGGGTTGTGTGTGTATGTGTGAGCATGAGAGAGGGAGTGTGTGACTGTGTTTGTGTATGACTGTATATGCCAGGTGGGGCCTTTGACTCCTCCCCTTTCCTGGGACTTCTTTTGATGATATAGATCTTTGTCCCCCCTCCCCCTGCCACACCTGGTGTGGGGGGTTGTGCCTTGGTCTGCCTGAGTGTTTGTGGCAACCGGGTCTGGCGGTTTCAGATTTTTGGCATTTGCCTGATCAATCCCGGTGGCTGCCTGGTGGGGTCTGGGTCCCTGGGCTCTGCTGGGTCCCAGGCGGGGGTGGTCGCCCCTGGGTCCCGGGTCGCTGGGTCCCGGGCTCGGCCGGCTAGGGGGTGGAAGGCTGCGGGCGGGCCTGTGGGCTTGCCGCTGATATCTCCCGGGACTCTGCCGGCTGCTGGTTGTGGCCCCCCGGGGCGATCCTCTGTGCCTCTCGAGGGGGGCGGGGGCCTTTCTGGTTGCAGTCTCCTTGGGGTTCCTGTGTTCTGGGGCAGCGCCTGGATCTCTGGGACTTGGAGCTCCCCCTGTCTCCTGCGCATCTTTGGGGGGCGGATCTATGGCCCCTCACACTCTCTGTTGGACGCTCCTATAGAGAAACCTTAAATAAACAAGCGCGTGTACACACACAGGTGCTCACATGGTGCTCTCAAAAGTATGGGCTTGGGCACATTAAACACAGGTCTCAAGACTATGGTGGGCACTTAATGCACTGTGATTTATTATCGTGATTCTTCAGTTAAGCAATGTTGATTATATATTTTTTCATCAAGTTGACGCAGTGATAGCTAGATCTTGTTGTATTGTTGTTGTGTCCCATTTTTTTTGTTCTTTTGCTTTTTTTGTCTTTTTCTGCAGGTCTAGAAGCAGACTTTGTGGAACCCCCCCCCCCCCCCCCCCCATCTCTCCCCCCACCTTTTGTCTTTTCCTTTCTCTTTCACCTCTGTCTCCGTGTCTGGTCGAAATTACAAAGCATTCAAAAACAATAACAATAAAGTTTTAAGTATCAGGCGTGACATTAAAAGCAGACGCTTTGATGCTCCACCTGAGAGTAAATCTGTAAGGCTTGTTAGCAGCATTCAGACATCAATTCTGTTTGCTTCACAGCCAGACAGGACACGGTGAAAAAAAAAAAGCAAACAACCTTTACTAAATAAATTGTAGAGTGGGACATACAGTTAGACACAACCAAGCCAAAAAGGAGAGGAAATAATGAATCCTGTGCCAGGAAGAAGAAAACCATTTGGTTATGTGGCTGGAGTTTCACACGTGTGCAAACAGCTGTGGCAGTTATAAATATCGGCACTGTGAGCCCGGATGTGTATGTGTGAAGAGAGTTGAACCGCCATCTGCAGGGTCGAGGCTAAAAATAGAAGGCAGCCTGGCTGGCAGCTGACTCTGCCTCTCCCTTTACTGGATTTGATTAGCCCTGAAGAAGCTCTGCTTCCTCTCCTGCTCCACCCCCCAACTACAACCACCTGACACTCCTGAGCGTGGAGACATAAAAACACAGCCTTTTCTCCTCTGCACACCAGGAGTCACACCTGCTATCCTTATGAAAACGATAACATTAAATGCTTATTTTAAAATACTTTTATTATTTAAGGAAAACATGCGAATAATATAAGAACAGAAGAGTTGATTAATGGTCACCTCACAGCTCATGTTGGTATCTTTTAGCTTATTATTGGACTTCAACCAGTAAGAATGCAAAAAAAAAAAAAGAAAAATTACAACTAAAAGATTTCTGAAGAAATTTTAAGGGTCTTGCCAACTGCAGCATAAGATTTTGATGAGTAAAAGGCAGCAGGAGCTTTGAAACTCTCAGCCAATCAGAGAGCTTGAATTTTCATAGTTCATAGTAGTTAACCAGGCCCCCACAATGCGGCTCAAAAATTGAGCCCAACCCGGAAGTACCATAAATTGCAGTTCCACTCTCATCCACTAGGGGCTGGCGTCAGAAGCGAGCAAATCCTCATTGACTCCCATGTTAAAAATACCAATTTCACAGCAGAAATAAACATGTTTACAGCCTGGTACCAGAACATGTTTTTGGTTTAAATGATCTAGTTTACACTCATGACAACTCTGAGGGGGGTGAATGTTTTTCTCACTCTTCTGTTTAAGTGTATTAAAAGCCTAAAATTCTGTATAATTAATGAGCATCAGACCCACGTGACCACAGAGCTAGCTCCGTGGAAAGGCCTCAGTAGAGCCTCGGTCTGGCCTGGAAACTGTTCGGTCATTTTCAGTCTCAACTTAGACCATTAGTTGTAGCGTTTGTGTGTTATTTTTTGGATATTATTTGTGCAATTGTTGGACAAAATGACTTGCTGTGGCATTAATTGCACTAATAGAGCGTCCAAGGAGTCTCCACTTCATTTTTTCGGTAAGTAAAATTATATTTATGTATTTTAGGTCACTGCCGAGCTGAGCTTAGATTTTAACATGTACTGTTTAACCATGACATTTAAATGTAATAGGGTAAAACCCAGTGCATTTAACATAATGCTGCACTTTAGAAAATGGGTTGAAATATAACATGTTGGTGGAGCTGGGTTCCCACTATCGGCTTGTGGAGCTCTCGGGAGACCTGTGTTCCACCCGGTTCGCCCCAGTGGTCAGCCCGGCGTATCTCTGACTCAGAAGCTCTGGTGTTGTGCACAGTTAACTCCGGTTGTAGCTAGGTTGCTACCTCCGTTAGCTTAGCTCCCACCTCCGCGTTAGCTTTGGGTTAGCCTCAGGTTAGCTTGTAGCTAGTTCGCCCGGGTGTCGTCAGTTGATCCCAGCCTTACAGCCCCACCCTCAGCTCCACCCCTCTTTCCTTTTGTGGAATTGTCTGGGCTTGACGGAACCTGTGACACGGTCAAAATGGCGGTGGTGGCCACCTCCCATTTTGGAACAAAAACGTGTTATTGGAGCCTATAGAAAAGAATTGTCCAGTATATATGTCAATTTAGTTAACCCTCAATCCACACCTGAAGCATTTATGGCGCATTACAGCAGCAGCGCAGTTTGCTCGCAAGCTTTGTGGCACATCATTTCATACCAGAAGTGTGTCAGGCGCAGATTGGCTCTGACGTAGTTTGTGAAGTTGGACTTGTGAAATCACAAAATCATGGGAGAATTGGCATTGTATAACCTATTTTTATAAAGTCAAGTTAAAGTCCTATTAGTCATTATCACACACTGGTGAAGTTACATTTTCTCATTTGACCCATCCCAGTGTGGAGTGGTGAGTTGCAGCAATGGCTGCGCTTGGGAACTATTTGGAGGTTTAACCCCCACTCCAACCCCTTAAAGCTAAGCGTCAAACAGGGAGGCATTGGGTCCCATTTTTTAAGTTTTGGTATGACTCAACCGTGGATTTGACCCCAATCTCCCAGTCCCAGGGTGGGCACTCATACCCCTAGGCCACTGAGAAGGTATAAGTGTTTGATCTAATGTTTACATAGTTAAGGTATTGTGACGTAACTCTGCTAAAGTCTTTTATTTTGAAATTTACTGAATGCTCTTTACACTGTACCGTTTGCAATTGCATGTCTAGCCCTATGTTAAAAATGGAGCTTCATGCGTCCCTGAAACGCTTTGCAGCAAAAATAATACCTAATCCCATCTTTAACAGTGTGGCGTGGTGCGGCACAGCATGGTGAGATTCTTCTAGGACACTCCGTGGGGATCAACCCACACACTATAATGACTTATTTTTGAAGCTGAGATGTGCCTCTGCCATAATGCGCTGCAGATGCACCCAGTGTGAATTGGGGGTTAGTGTATGTATCATATTAATTTACTCCTTCAGTATTTCAAGAGCAGGTCCCTATTTAGAACTATACTCAATTGTTATTGAAAGACCAGAAAATGTATAAATCTGGTTACGCCCGAATCCTAAAAGATATGGGAAAAGCTGTTCCAAGTGCAGGGGCGATATGGCCTAAAATCAATATCACGATATATTTAGGATTTCAGCTCCATAACGATAAATGGACGATAACTACTGGTATGCGCCGAGACAAACGTTCTCCACTAGATGGGGCTGTCACATGTGTTATGTTGAGTCACATTTTTACATGACTCAAGGTGGTACAGCTTCTTAAAGGGACATGAACAATAAACAACCTACACACATCCCTTCGTTTTTTTATTATCAAATTTATTGACATGAGAAAAATTTTTCTCGATAAGAGTCAGAAATTTCGAATACGATACGTTTTCGATTTATCGCCCAGCCCTAATGTGACCCATTTAAACTTTGACGTTTCTAGGTTAAAGCATATCTACTGTATGCACTAAAAACAGCAATAACAAATAGGCTGGATTTCTCCCTATGCATTTCAGGGGCAGGTCCTTAATAAAATCTGTTTGCATTAACACACACACAAGACGTAGGGAGCACATCACTCCGGTTCTGCAGTCGCTGGACTGGCTTCCTGCAACATACAGGATCCGGTTTAGACTGTTGTTTGTTTTGAAGTCTCTACATGATTCTGTCCCTTCTTATTTATCTGAGCTTTTAGCAATCCATGCCCCCTATAAGAGCTTTATGATCTAGTACTCAGGATCCCAGGACTGAGCTGAAGTTCCGTGGCAATGGGCATTTTCTGTGGTAGGCCCCAGACTGTGCAACAGACTTCCTGCTAAAGTTAGGGCTGCTGAGACACTGAGTCATTTTAAAACCTTATTGAAGACAATTTTATGAGTTTGCTTTTAACTGGGGACAGATTAAGACAGATAAACTCAACTCGTCGTGTTTGGAGGAAGAAGAATACTGAGTTGCATCCCAAGAACACCATACCTACTGTGAAGCATGGGGGTGGGAACATCATGCATTGGGGCTTTTTCTGCTAAGGGGACAGGACGACTGATCCGTGTTAAGGACAGAATGAATGGGGCCATGTATCGTGAGATTCTGAGCCAAAACCTCCTTCCATCAGTGAGAGCTTTGAAGATGAAACGTGGCTGGGTCTTCCAACACGACATTGATCCCAAACACACCGCCCGGGCAACAAAGGACTGGCTCCGTAAGAAGCATTTGAAAGTCCTGGAGTGGCCTAGCCAGTCTCCAGACCTCAACCCCATAGAAAATCTGTGGAGGGAGTTGAAAGTCTGTGTTGCTCGGCGACAGCCCCAAAACATCACTGCTCTCGAGAAGATCTGCATGGAGGAATGGGCCAAAATACCAGCTACTGTGTGTGCAAACCTGGTAAAGACCTATAGTAATCGTTTGACCTCTGTTATTGCCAACAAAGGTTATGTTACAAAGTATTGAGTAGAATTTTTGTTATTGACCAAATACTTATTTTCCACCCTGATTTACAAATAAATTCTTTAAAAATCCTGCCATGTGAATTCATGGATTTTTTTTCACATTCTGTCTCTCACAGTTGAAGTGTACCTATGATGTAAATTACTGACCACTGTCATCATTTTAAGTGGGAGAACTTGCACAATCGGTGGCTGACTAAATACTTTTTTGCCCCACTGTGTATATATATATATATATATATATATATATATATATATATATATACATCCAGCCATCCATTTTCATCCGCTTATCCGGAGTCGGTTCGCGGGGGCAGTAGCCTAAGTCGAGAGGCCCAAGACACTTGGGCCAGCTCCTCCGGGGGAATCCCAAGGTGCTCCCTGGCCAGGTGAGAGACATAGTCCCTCCAACATGTCCTGGGTCTACCTTTAGGCCTCCTCCCAGTTGGACGTGCCCGGGAAACCTCACCAGGGAGGCGTCCAGGAGGCATCCTGACCATATATATATATATATATATATATATATATATATATATATATATATATATATATATATATATATATATATATATATATAATTTACCTTGCATAAAGTGCAATTGTAAATACTAAATATTTAAAAAATGCCATATATTATAATTAAATTCTGCATTTCTATCAATTTTTTCCCCAACGGCACACCTCTGCAGTTATTTGACCTTTCATTATACAACGAATATCTCTCACCTTTCAGTAGATTTTTACCAGTGAAGCAATCAGCGGCCTGCCAACTGGTCAGCCTTACAGTATGTTGTCAATCAGCAGTGGGACTTTGGTATTCTTCACCCTAATCTCTCTCCCAGTCACATAAATCCTAAGAAGATGGAGTTGGAGGTCCAAATCCCTTTAAAGTTAACTCCCTGCCATTTCTCTGGGCTTCTGCACAGTTTCTGTGATGAGCTCCATCAAAGTAGAGGTCTGTGGATGTAACAAAGGTATTGCACCAAGAATCAAACTACAATGGGCCCTGAGGAGGTAATGCACACCTACTGAGGACTGGCAGATGGAATGCGACATATATCTATGGTGACGAGTTGGAAAAAGTTTCTTACACTATCAAAGAAACCAAGATCTGAAAGTACTTCAAGTCTCCTGGGGATGAGTCTTTGAAAATTAGTAAATAATAGGAAAAACCAACACATCTAAGCATCAAAAACGTCCTCACCTGCAACACAATCATTCCTTACTGACAGCATCAACATTTCTCAAAGCCTTCTGGCACTCGCAGTTTGTGTGAGGACTGAGAAGCAGGTGCTCAGGTTGAAAAATGAAAGGTCATGCAAAAAATAAACATTTTAAAACATCCAGCACAGATTACTGGTCAGCCACGATTGATTGCACTTAGTCATAGTGTAAAACATTACATGCCTCCAGTGGCGAACAGCGCAAAACACTTTTGATAAACAGAACAGAGAGGCCCTTTTGAAACGGACCAGTGCCAGTCCAAAAGGTTTAGGTTTAAACAGTAAAATAAATGAACACTTAATTAGCCAACAAAAGATTTAGAAATGCAGGGAACACTGAGCTGTACCAGCCAAAAGGGCTGGCTGGTTCTCAAGTTCCTACACATCTGTCCACCCGGTCCCTAAGCCAAAACCAGCTATTATCAGCTACCACCGGTTCCCTCTAAACCAATCATGCATGAATGCATGCATGCACGCACGCACACACACACACACACACGCACACACACACACACACACACACACACACACACACACACACACACACGCATTCTAACAGCTGTCCAACACAGTGAGACCAACCAAAGTAAGAGTAAAAATGGTAGCAATTACGTATTTCTTTTCTTTTAATCACCATTATGTTTTTTTTTACTATAGTTATTTACTGTCTAGTGCAACTACTAGCACACAATTTTCGCAGGGATCAATAAAGTATTTCTGGTTCTGATCTTGATGCCAAGTAATAGTACTTCCCAGCCCAGGAATATGGGTAATTTTAGTACTCGCTAAAAGCTGGACCGCTGTGATGTAATAATGGGAAGGGAAAAAATAAAACAATGAACACACCCACAGTTCAAGTTCCATACCGTGTCATTTGTGGAATGGGGGGATCAGGTTTTTTAATTAAACAGGTAAAAGCAAACAGGATGACCAATGTTTTACTGAAAAACATGTCTGCATCAACCAGAGCTCAAACTACAAATTAACTACCTTTAAAAGAACATGGGTCTGCCCAGTGACAAGGGGAATGGCAGTGTTTTAGTTCTAGTTCATGATGTGCCCATAACACAAGGAGTGACCAAATACTGGCGACAAAATCAAGTACTAAGACCTTGAGTTACCATTATAAAATGGTCCTACTGCAAAATCCTTAAAAATTCAGATTTGGATGATAGCCAAAGCTGTATTTATTCTATTATAAAAAGTCAGCCATTGTTCTACTAAGCATTCTTCTATTTTGTTGAACAATGTTGTACTTTTTCATCCTCTGAATGTATGTATGAGATATTGTTCAGCTCACAATGCGATAAATCATTCTGATGGCAACAATTACCAACAGCTTATATGAAATTATGACGAGTGGGAGCTTGTTCTTTCAAAGCCAGCCAGGCTCGTGACAGACTTTAAAGTTATCATAAAATGACCGTTACTCTAAGGCTCTAATGATTTCTGCTGAAACGGTGCAGTTTGCAAAGCAAGGGATTTTTGTTTTGTTTGTTCATACGTTTTTAAAATTATTGTCTGTTTTGAATATCTAACAAGTTATGATAACTCCAGGAGGAAATTGTGTTTTACCAGAAGTCTTGGACTTTGGATCATGGATAATCATGGAAAGATATACCAAGAATTTCCTTAGTCTGAAAAGTGAAACAGAAAGCATTGTTGTTTAGGATTTTCCATAATGTAAATTTCCTTTATTTAGAAAAAATATGTATTTGCCTCTTCTTTGACAGTGTGTATGGCAGACTGCCCCCATTGACTGACATCCATAGCGATGAGTATGTCTTGTTGTTCATTGTCCAATAGCGTGCAGAGACAGTTTGAAGCCAACCACAGATTCTGCACCACCACTGAGCTCTGTCTATGGGTTGTGGCCAGACTATATAGTCACATATATAGGATGGCTTGCCAGGCTAAGATTTCACGAGAAAGAACCCAATTGATGTAAAAATTTATGAGTCAAACTGTTTCTGAATTAAATCTAATTCAATTAAAGTTAATGAATTCAATTAATTACATTTTAGGGATGCAACGATACCACTTTTTTCCAAACCGAAACTTGGATCTGAATATTCGCCGATACCAATTACCGATACCTATAAGTATAGGTATATGCACAAAAAAGTGCAATAATTTGGAAGACTGGGTTTATTTTCTTCTCTGCTTTCAACAGGAAAAGACTGTGAGGTAGATAAAAAGTAAAATATATGAATAGAAATCATCACAAAACTAAAATATTAGGTGAACAGAAATGACAAGTTACAGTGAAGCCATTTCCAAGCAACTGCATTGGCATCGGTTCCTGGTATCGGTTAACTTATACTGATACCGATACCAGTATCGTATCAGTATCGGTGCAGATACTGATACTGGTATCGGTATCGGTGCATCCCTATTACATTTGACTGAACTTCTATAGGATTGCATGAACTGGGTAGAATTACTTGGTGTTCTTTCTTTGTAAAAATCTTTCAGATAACATTTAATAAATTGGTTTCATAATGAAGAAAAAAAGATTTTTCCAGAACACAATCATCAACTGAAGCGCTCCCCAGATTTGATTTCTGGCAGCAACATTTTGAGAAATCCTTATCACACCAATCTACAAATGTCACATGACTGATGAAGGGAAATTAGGGCAATAATGAGCCGTTTTTGGAAGAGATGAGTTGTTGTCAACTTGATTCAGTAAAGATAGTGAGCCTTGATCATTAGCATAATTAACTGACAGTTTGATCATAATTTTAAGTGCAAAAATTGTTTAGTAAAACATTTCTTGGTGAATGTCTTTAACCATCAACAAGAGACTACCTCTAGTGTTACAGAAGCGAATGAAAAAAGTAAGACGGCCTGTTTGATAGCACATCCTAAAAGGTATAATTTACTCTTGTGATGATTCACAGAAAAAATATTTTTAAAAAAGACTCCTAAGTTTTCGAAAATAACAATACACTAAATCACTACAGGCAGGTCCTCAGATGTCTAGAAGTGCTAAAGAATATGTTAGGCTCTTCTGATCCACTCCAAGTAAATTCTCATGCTGTACGTCTTCATGTCTTTCCTCTCTTCATTCCTGTGCCTATGTTGCTCTGTGTGCTGATTCGAAGAGCTGAGTGCCTATTGAACCAAAGTGAGAGATACTATCCAAACAGCACAGCGGACCTTCCAAAAGCAGATACTAAAAGGTCTGCGTAAAATTGTGCACTGAGATTTTTATCATTTTAAAAAAGATGGAAACTTTCCATAAACTATGCCACAAACAAGAAATTGCAAACTTGAATTGAGAATCATGTCTAATTTTGATTCATGCTTGTTTACCTTTATGTGGCTGTACTCCAACTTGCCAGAGTCGTTGCTAATGGGCTTGGTCTCAGGCCGAGGTTTGAGGACTTGTCGGAGTGGACTACAGATTGGCAAGCCGGTCACACTGATCCCATCTGAAAACATGCATAGCAGAATCAGAAGCAGCAAATGAGCATAATGATAAGGACATCATTAAACAGTAGCTGGCAGTGCCACAGTCTCACTCAGTTATATCAGCTATTTATGATGCTTTAGATGAGCTACTTTGTGATTAATCGTTTTAATTATGTTTTTAGTGTGGTCACTTTTCCTCATCCATCTTCTCTTAAGTAGAAGTTTCTCATAAAAATGACAGGACACACCGGACCTTGAAGACTATTCTGGACTAATTGCTTTAGGTCAAACAGAATGTTTTAAACTCTTGAACTTAAAGGCTAAATATACATCAAGATGTTATTTTCATAGATGATATTTTAAAAAAACTAGCAGGGTTAGCTAAAAAAAAAAAACTTTGTTTTCATTTAGTTGTAATGCATTTGCTCAGAGAACGTTAAGGCAGGCCTTACAATTTTCTCCTTGTCGGTCATACAGAAGATACAGTAGCATGGTGATGATCATTAGGTGACTATTGCACTTAAAAACACACGGTAATTCTGTGGCCTGCTTCAGCTGCACATAAAGAGACCTCTGATAAATCAAGTTTCTTAGTTGGCTATGACTTTTTGAAACACATTTCAACCATTTGAAATGTTATTTTCTGTCTTGTGAGAGGTTGCATAGCATTGATACTAAAATTGGGCAATACGTAAAAATTTTCCAAGCAATATTTGTTTATCTAAAGAAGTGCGATGGGTAATAGCTGTGTAGCGTTCAGCAATGGTCAGTTTGGGTACAGTCTGACCTTTTACCATCTATTCAACATCTGGTCAGAAAGGAGACACAATATTGCATGTGTTCCCTTTAAATGAGCCTTCACACCAGCTGGGATTTCGACTCTGCAAGTCTGAACCATAAACAATAACTTTCCTACCCAAGGTCTCATCTGTCTGCCTACAGAAGAAAGAAGATCCAGCTCGAATTAATTGCTAAATTCAAGAATGATTATAAACTCCTTCTATGACTTATAACCTAGATAATCATTAAATAAACATTTGTTTATTACTACTTGTGATAATTATAGTATAATGAAATGCTTCAGTAATCTGTGCTCACTGAATGGATGTTAAGTTTGTCTAATAGAACCAGCAATGTGTTCACCATGTTTTCACGACAAGGTCCTCACACCTGCTCCACACAATAACAAGTACAGCTAAGTTAAATGCATGACACAACCTTTTGCCTAGATTCAGTGTCTCTCCATCACAGAGGGTGTGCTCTGAGACGCTTGGTAACATCATAAACGTGCCAACTTCTGGTTGGCTATTCAAGATAGCATCAACCCGTTAAGACTAGTTTTACTCAGGTTTTTCCCGGAGTTCAACTTCAGACAAAACAGTTCGAACAGCTCAACTGTTCGAGAGTTCGAGAGCAAGCTATAGACCGGCCATCTTTAGCAGACCTCTTTAACCAAGGATTTTGACTCGTTGTCAAAACCTTAAACTTTTTTTGCACCTGCGAAGCTGAGAACAACAAAATAGTTTTCCTGCAGAACAAACATGACTTAAAACTCCTTCAGAGTTATTTTTAAGACACTTGGTTTCATTCATCTATCGTTGTGACCCGGAGACATCTGAGGACTGATTTGGTCGCATCAAGGTTTCATTACAAACCAGGTGCAGTGGGGACGTCGGCTCCTGGACATCTCGGATCCAAACGGGCTCTCCAAACGCGTGAGGTAGAGCACAGTGAGATAGCGTCTGCATGTGGTTTTGATAATAACAACTTATAGCTTAATGCAAACCAAATTCTTTTATATCCAGAACTCAGCTCTGAGAGCGGAGATTCTGAATACATTATATTCACACATAGGTTCCAGACTATCCTTTAGTTCGCATCGACTCACAGCAAATAATAGTTTAAACAATGTGTCAAGTCTTAATTGTTTGTAAATAAATTCGTACTTTGTTTATAAACCTGACTCTTTCTTGAAGTAACACAAAGTGTGGTTGGTCACTGAAAAAGCAAAGAACCTAGAATCTTCTGATTAATTACAATAAAGACCTTGCAGGTTAATATTTTATATTTCTATAGAATATTACATCTTCATGGTCAAAACAGATAAAATCATCAATGTGCCTCCGCTACAGCTGTGTAGGTGACATTTAGACATTTTGTGGACCTGGCAAACACAGCTTGCAGCAATCCACTGGTCACAGTCATTATTACTTAGTTTTCTGAAGCAGGCCACGAGGGGTCCATATGAGATTTCATTATTTTCTTTATTTCATTGGCTGTTTGACACGTCAGTCAAAAACATTGTTTGCCGTAATTGGTACATATGACTAGGGGGCAGAACTTCTCACTTATCGGCCAATAGCTGACCATTTTGCCTCAGCAGAGGAGGTAACTCTTTATCAGCTGAAATAGGTGAGATGCCAATCAAAAATGTAAAGCTAATATGGCGGTGCTAATAGAAGTTATGGTGAGAAAGAGCGACATGTGAACAAAACATGTGAAGGGAAATTAGAAATTTTTACAGCCATAAAATACGCTGCCTGCCCCCAAAACAAGTTACCACCTAGATTTAACTAAACAAAAATGTATGAGCTATTATCCTTCTGCTGGCAACAAGTTATTTAACCCCAACTGGTGCTAAAAGTGGATTCTTATGTCTTAAACAACCATGTTGAAAGACACTTGTCCTAGAAAATATGTTAAGGGTCAAATCATTGGCATGCATTAAGCGGAGTAAACAACTAAGCAGACTGCAGAAACTAAAACTGGGTTAAGAACTGTCTAATGCGTTATTAAATACTGGAAGAATAGTGGGGAACCACCATAAACCCAACGACCTCCTTCCCCTGTCCGAACGGAGGTGACGAGCGCTGCTTATCGTGGCTGCATGCACTGATGTTTGGAGAGTCCTCTACCCTACCTCCCCACCTAGTGGACACTTATGTTGTGTTGTCTGAAGTCTGTTGCATTTCTGTCTGTGGTGTTTTTTTGCAGAGCAAAGCTGCCCTCCCAGTGGAGGGTAACTCTGAAGTGCCTTTTTTCCCTCCACCTGACTCTATCCTTATATAAACCCTCTGATCTCTATTAAGGTAGCGCGACTCAGGTTGCAAATGACCACAGTCACCAATTCTTGTCATGTGTCTATGCCTATGCATGTATGTCTGATCTCTAATTTCCCTCTGGGATTAATAAAGTATCTTTGAATTGAATTGAAATGCAATGAATTGAATTGAATATTTGAGGAAGAAATGTGGCCGGAGATAATTCTGAATGATTGTGATCTGTGATCGCTTAAACTTTTGGTGAAGTCCAATCAAAGAAAAACAACAATAGGACTCAGGGCTATGTTTAATAGTGAAAGTAAGAGCACTTTCACATCCACAATGTAAAGGGAACTCAAGGGAAATACTAAGTCAAGTCAAGAACTAAACAGCTGTGTAGCCGTAAGAAAACCATTAATCAGTGGGGCAAACTGGAAAAAGGGCTTCAATTTGCTAGGGAGCATGAAGATTGGACTCATGTGGTCTGATGACTCCAGATCGACCCTGTTCCAGGGTGATAGGTGCATCAGGGTAAGAAGAGAGGCAGATAAAGTGATCAAGGCAAGGCTACAAAGAAAACTCCCCCCTCAGAAGATATGTGGAATGTGCCGTTGCTATGACTACTCAACTCTGTCTCCTATCCCAGCCTGGGCGGGACTGCGGGAAGGCCGCTGAAACGTTCCAGGGTCACTGCAACCCTCAATGCTCCTCCCCCTATCCACACTGAAGCGACATGTGCTGCTTCTATCGTGGCTGCAGGAACTGAAGTGGGGATAGTCCCAACCCACCATCCCACCTAGTGGACACTTATGTTGTGTAATGTCTGAAGTCTGTTGCATATCTGTTTGAGTTTTTTCTTTTTGCAGAGCAAAGCTGCCCTTTGGAGGGTAACTCTGAAGTGCCTTTTTTTTTCCTTCCACCTGAGCCAACCCTCATGTAAACCCCTCTGATCTCTATTAGGGTAGCGCGACTCAGGGTTGCGAATGACCACAGTCACCAATTCTTGTCATGTGTCTTGCCCATGTATGTCTGATCTCTGAATTGTGTGTACTGAAACTCTAATTTCCCTCTGGGATTACTAAAGTATCATTGATTGATTGATTGATTGATTGGATGCCTGGTGCCTTCTGTACAAGCCTGTGGGGGCAGTGCTATGATGTGGGGTTGCTGCAGTTGGTCAGGTCTAGGTTCAGCAACAGGATGTGCTCCAAGAAAGAGGTCAGCTGACTACCTGAATATGCTGAATGACCAGGTTTTTCCATCAATGGATATTTCTTCCCTGATGGCACGGGCACATTCCAAGATGGCAATGCCAGGATTCATTTAGCTCAAATTGTGAGACTGGCTTAGTTCACTACTCAGCGTTTGATTGATATTCTGTTAGTCTTCCAGTTTTAGTCCAATGTTGATTTTTGTAGTTCATTTTACCTTTCACTGTCAGTTTTATTAGTTTAATCAATGTGTTCACATACTTAGCTATACCCAGCTAACCACTTTCTGTTCTCTAGATTTTGTCACCTTACACTTAGTAACTCCTAGTTAGCCTTCCTACCTATTCAAAGTATTGAATTTCAGTGAAGTTACTAATTTCAGTCATCAGTGTTTGTAGTACATTGTACCAGCTTTTACTGCATTAGTTCTAGTCACCTTCTACCTTTAGCCTAATCAATGTTTTCACTTGCTTAGTAATTCATGGCTGACTACTTTTGTTATCTACTCCATGCCTCATCATACTCTAACTTTTCTGCTCTAGTCTTAGTCACCATACTCTTAGTAACTCCTGGTTAGCCTTCCTACCTGATATCTGTTAGTTTGAATTACATGTTAGTTTTAGTATCAGTATCACAGCCTTAGTTCTGGTCTGCAGTTCTCCTTACGCCATGTTTCACCTTCTTAGTATTTCCTGGCTGACCACATTTAGTTCTCTTCACAATCCTTAATTGATATTATGTTAATTTTCTAGTATTTGTCTTCAGTGTTTTCCTTTGTTGCAATCATTGTTCAGTTTTGTGTTTGTTTTGGCTGTCTTTATTGCTGTAAAGCACATTGAGTTGCCATTGTGTAGGAAAATTGCTGTATAAATAAAGCTGTCTTGTCTTGTCTTGTCTAGATTCATCCAATCACCCAACCTTACATGCTAATATATTGATTGGAATTCTGAGCATGCCCAAACAAAATGTTCCCGGACGCTTGGTCCTTTTTAAAGATCTATCAGTTATAACCCAGAAATGTACAGCTTTGATACACCATTTGGGTAAAAGCACATATGTTTAATGGCTACTTTAACTGTGAATTACAACTACAGACTATGCAATTACAGCATTGAGGGTGGAACACCCGTTTAATCAATACATTTGAAGGGGCCTTTAGTAGGAATAAGTGCCATGTAAGTCGTACTCTCGGGGAGAAAAGCAATGGTGCAACAGTTTCAGGAACTAGACGATTGCCACATCAGAGGAGAGCTGCAGACAACAGGATTTATTTCCTGATATTTCGATATATTGCCTCAAATTGGCTAACAGCTGTAGCGGAGGCAAATTGATGATTTTATCTGGTATGACCATGAAGATGTAATATTCTATATAAATATAAATATTAACCAGTGAGGTCTTTATTGTAATTATTCAGAAGATTCTAGGATTTAATTCAAAAGATCTAGGTTCTTTGCTTTTTCAGTGATCAACCACACTTCGTGTTACTTCAAGAAAGAGTCAAGTTTATAAAAGTAAGAATTTGTTTTACAAACAATTTAAAACATGACTAATTAACTAAGCATTTACTGTGAGTGAATGTAGCTAAACGTGCTGAAGGAACCTATGTGTGAATGCGATATCAGTCAGAGCTTCCTTATCTAAATAAGCTGAGTTCTGGTGAAAAGAACTTTGTTTACTCTAAGCTATAATGTGGTAATCATCAAACGAACATTCAGACACAATCTGTCATGTCTACTTTACCCGTATCCAGAGAGAGACCCTCTTGGTGGATCCAAAGGTCACAGGGGTCGGCTAACCACTGGCACTGGAGGGCTGTAGAATACCGTGGTACCGACTCTTCAGTCCAGAGATGTCTCGGGTCACAACAGTCAGGAGGGAACCGTGCGTCTGGCGGACTCTTAAGGAGTCTAACAGTATCAGTATTGCTTATGCAGGAACTGTTTGCTCATCAGCTTTGCAGGTGCAAAAAGGTTTTGACAAAGTGTCAAAATCTTTGATGGTTAAAGAGGTTGTTGCTACAGACGGCCGGTCTGAGCGATTCTCTAGAACTAAAAAATTACTCAGTGATTTAGTTTTAAAGAATTGATATGATGATTTTCACAGCCAATCAGAGGCTGACAAGTTTGAGAGATGTTACCAAGACAACACAGGAACACACCTTCTTTGTTATTGGAAGTCCTGACTGGTTAAAAGGGCAAGTTATGTGTTGTAGTCTAACTTAACCATACTTGTTATTGTGTGGAGCAGGTGTGATGACCTTGTCGTTAAAACATGGTTAACACATTGCAGCCTAGTAGACAAACATAACATCCATTCAGTGAGCCCAGATTAATGAAGCATTTCATTACACTATAATTACTATAAGTAGTGATAAACAAATGTTTATTTAATGTTTATCTAGATTATAAGTCATAGAAGGAGTTCATATTAATTTAGTAAATGATTCTTGAATTTAGCAATTAATTCGAGCTGGAGTTGGAGTCTTCTGGAGGCAGACAGATGAGACCTTGGGAGAGAAAGTTATTGTTTATCTTTAAGACCAGCAGCGTCTGTGAATCCCAGCTTGTGTGAGGACAGACTCGTTTAAAGGGAACACATGCAGTGTTGTGTCTCCTTTGTGACCAGATGTTGAATAGATGGTAAAACGTCAGACTGTACCCAAACTGACCACTGCTGGACGCTACACGGCAACAAAACCCTACCAGTGACTCTGGTTTCTCTGCAACTTTGATGCTTTATCTCCACAAATAACACAAGCTTGAAGGAGTTCTACTGTGTGATGGAGTTGTTAACGCAAAGAACAGTTAGCATCTACTAATCGAGGCATTCTTTGCTGTTTCCTAAACACTAAATCAACAACAGGCGTCCCTGTCATGAGTCAATATGGGTGAGTCCATGAATGTTACAGTGGGGCAAAAAAGTATTTAGTCAGCCACCGATTATGCAAGTTCTCCCTCTTAAAATGATGACAGAGGTCAGTAATTTACATCATAGGTACACTTCAACTGGGAGAGACAGAATGTGAATTTTTAAAGAATTTATTTGTAAATCAGGGTGGAAAATAAGTGTTTGGTCACTTCAAACAAGGAAAATCTCTGGCTCTCACAGACCTGTAACGTCTTCTTTAAGAAGCTTTTCTGTCCTCCACTCGTTACCTGTATTAATGGCACCTGTTTGAACTCATTATCTGTATAAAAGACACCTGTCCACAGCCTCAAACAGTCAGAGTCCAAACTCCACTATGGCCAAGACCAAAGAGCTTTCGAAGGACACCAGGAAAAGGATTGTAGACCTGCACCAGACTGGGAAGAGTGAATCTAAAATAGGCAAGCAGCTTGGTGTGAAAAAATCAACTGTGGGAGAAACTATCAGAAAATGGAAGACGTACAAGACCACTGATAATCTCCCTCGATCTGGGGCTCCACGCAAGATCTCATCCTGTGGGGTCAAAATGATCATGAGAACGGTGAGCAAGAATCCCAGAACCACACGGGGGGACCTGGTGAATGACCTGCAGAGAGCTGGGACCACAGTAACAAAGGTCACCATCAGTAACACACTACAACGGCAGGGAATCAAATCCTGCGGTGCCAGACGTGTTCCGCTGCTGAAGCCAGTGCATGTCCAGGCCCATCTGAAGTTTGCCAGAGAGCACATGGATGATACAGCAGAGGATTGGGAGAATGTCATGTGGTCAGATGAAACCAAAGTAGAACTTTTTGGTATAAACTCAACTCGTCGTGTTTGGAGGAAGAAGAATACTGAGTTGCATCCCAAGAACACCATACCTACTGTGAAGCATGGGGGTGGGAACATCATGCTTTGGGGCTGTTTTTCTGCTAAGGGGACAGGACGACTGATCCGTGTTAAGGACAGAATGAATGGGGCCATGTATCGTGAGATTCTGAGCCCAAACCTCCTTCCATCATTGAGAGCTTTGAAGATGAAACGTGGCTGGGTCTTCGAACATGACAATGATCCCAAATACACCGCCCGGGCAACAAAGGAGTGGCTCCGTAAGAAGCATTTGAAAGTCCTGGAGTGGCCTAGCCAGTCTCCAGACCTCAACCCCATAGAAAATCTGTGGAGGGAGTTGAAAGTCCGTGTTGCTCGGCGACAGCCCCAAAACATCACTGCTCTCGAGAAGATCTGCATGGAGGAATGGGCCAAAATACCAGCTACTGTGTGTGCAAACCTGGTAAAGACCTATAGTAATCGTTTGACCTCGGTTATTGCCAACAAAGGTTATGTTACAAAGTATTGAGTTGAACTTTTGTTATTGACCAAATACTTACTTTCCACCCTGATTTACAAATAAATTCTTTAAAAATCCTGCCATGTGAATTCATGGATTTTTTTCACATTCTGTCTCTCACAGTTGAAGTGTACCTATGATGTAAATTACTGACCTCTGTCATCATTTTAAGTGGGAGAACTTGCACAATCGGTGGCTGACTAAATACTTTTTTGCCCCACTGTAAGTGACTGATTTGTCAGGCTTTTCAAATCCTAGCGTTGTATGTCCATTTTCTATCAGAAGCTAATGCACGAGATAGCTGTAGAAGACTACTTTCATGTTCAGCCTGCATGAAAAACATAGAATGACTGATTATAATCAGAAAAGAGGGTTAAAAAACAAGTTTTTTTTTAGGGTTCCACATCTTTGAAGAGACGTGAAAGTGACACAGATGAATAAAAGGTTATTTTAACCATCCTGTGGGGGAATTTAGGGATCTTATAATCCTCAAACTGCCTGGATCAAACACCTGATGTATGCAATCCATGTATGTATGGCTTTAAGAAAACACTATTTATAGTTCGGCTTTTTTAACGGAGACAATTTCAGATCACAGGCTCATGTGTAGTAGCATGCATGTGAAGAACAAATGAATTTTCATTCATGACCTTGAAAGAAGCAATGTGGACACAGGAGCAGCTGTGCTATCAGCAGCTGTGTTCAACACCACCAGAGGGGCTGCAGCTTTCAACCCACTCAAACAATACTAAAATGTGACGCCCACAGCTTAAGCTCTTACATCAAAGGAATCACATCATTTTCTGACGTCAGTGCAATTTCCGTCCCCCCTCCCCGGAGAGAACATATTACCAGACTGTGTAGCAGCTCAGACAACTAGATTCATTGTGGATGGACAAATCAAAAGAAAGCTAAACTTCATGTCAGCTGTAGAAAAGGTGATGAAGTAGAACTTCTCTGTAAAAAGAAGAAGAAGAAGAAGCAAACATCATTTCTATAGCGCCTCTCTAGATAAAAATCACGAGGCACTTCACAAAAACAAAAAATGTAAAAATATAAAAAAGAATTTAGAAAATGGTTAAAAATACATTCTAAAGGAGCAAAAAATAGACAATTGTGATTAAAAAATGTTAAGAAAGAGAGAGAGTGAACAGGAAAGAGGGAAACCAGTGGATCCTGAGGAAGGTGGAATAGGTGGGGAGAGCAGAATAAAGAGAGAGAGGTGAAGAAGGTCATACAAAAGCCAGCTTGAACAAGTGAGTCTTCAGCTGCTTTTTAAAGGAGACCACTGAGTCCACTGATCTCAGGCTCAGGGGGAGAGAGGTCCAGAGTCTGGGGGCCACAGCAGCAGATGATCTGTCACCTTTGACCTTTAGCCTGGTGCTGCACAACCAGTAGGCTTTGATCACTGGACCTCAGGGACCTGCTGGGGGTGTAGGGACTAAGAAGATCACCAATGTAAGATGGTGCTTGTCCATGTAAGGCCCTATAGACCAGAACCAGGATCTTGAAATGAACCCTGAAGTTGACTGGCAGCCAGTGAAGCTGGAGGAGAAGCGGGGTGATGTGGGTGTGTTTGGAGGACTTGGTCAGAAGCCGAGCACAGGCGTTCTGAACCACCTGTAGACGGTTCAGGGAGGTTCTGCTCAGACACGTGAAAAGAGAGTTACAGTAGTCTAAGCGTGAGGAGATGAAGGTGTGGAGAACTGTCTCAAGTTCAGAGCGGGACAGAATGGGACTCAGCTTAGCAATGTTCCTGAGATGGAAGAAGGAAGAGCCAACAAGAGAACTGACATGAGAATCCAGGGTGAGAGCTGGGTCAAAGGTCACACCAAGATTCCTGACAGAAGGTTTGGTGTGGGAAGCAAGCTGACCAAGAGAGTCTCTGACTTTGGGAACCAGCTTGTCTGGGGCACAGATGAGGATCTCAGTCTTATCTTCATTCAGCTGAAGAAAGCTCCCACCATCCAGGTTTTGATAGAGTCTAAGCAGGTGTGTAACAGCTGCAGCTTAGACATCTCATGGGGCTTAAAGGAGATGTACAGTTGGATGTCATCTGCATAAAGATGGTAGGAGATTCCTTTGAAGGAGCTCAGGATGTGCTGAAGAGGAAGCAGATAGAGGAGGAAGAGCAGAGGACCCAGCACAGAACCTTGTGGGACACCATGAGTAAGAGAGGTGGTGGAGGACCTAAACTTGGAGACGGCCACAGAAAAGGAGCGCTCAGAGAGATAAGAGGAGAACCACTCCAGAGCAGATCCTGATAGGCCTACCCAGTCTCTCAGCCTCTCCAGTAGCAGGTGATGGTCAACAGTGCCAAAAGGCTGCATGCAGCCAGGTCCAGCAGGACCAGAACAGAACAGTCCCCTGCATCACTGTGAGTCAGAAGGTCATTAGAGACCCTAAGAAGAGCTGTTTCAGTAGAATGAGCTCTACGAAAACCTGACTGGAAGCTATCATAGATGTTATGTTCATCAAGAGCAGCTGTGAGTTGTTTAGCCACAACCTTTTCCAAGATCTTGGAGATGAACGGAAGTTTAGAGATGGGTCTGAAGCTGCTATGGAGAGAGGGGTCGAGACTCGGTTTTTTAAGAAGTGGGTGGATTACAGCGTTCTTAAAGTAAGCAGGGACCTGACCAGAGACCAGAGAAGCATTAATTATAGAGAGCACGCTGGGACCGATGGACTGAAAAGCACTTTCAAACAAAGATGAGGGTAAGATGTGGAGGGGGCATGCAGAGGTCTTCATAGAGTTAACTAGTTTGGTTAACTCAGGCAAAGAAACAGGAGCAAAGCTATCTAGGATGATGGGCCTGGTTGGAGTCGGGAGAGGCGGCGATAAGGCTGAAGGAGAGATGCTAGATCTAACCTTATTGACTTTGTCCACAAAGAAAGACAGAAAGTTCTCACAGTCTGCAAAAGAGTGGATGGAGGCTGTAGGAGAGGCAGGAGAGACGATGCTGCTGATGGTGTTAAACAGCACCTTGGGGTTCCCTTTGCTCTGGGACACCAGGTTGGAGAAATAGGAAACCCTGGCGTCTCTGACTGCAGAGTTAAAGGATGTCAGAAGATCCTTTAGGTGCAGCAGATGGACGTGGAGATGGGTTTTCTTCCACAAACGCTCAATTTTTCTGCATTGGCGCTTCAGGCTGTCATTAAACCAGGGAGTAGGGTTCACTGCAGGAACGGATCTGGTTCTGACAGGACAGATGTTGTCCAGAATGGAGAGGCAGTGCTCGTTAAACTGAGAAGTTAAGGAATCTGGGTCGTTATCAGAAGAACAGGGTGGATCAGAAGCAGCAGAAAAATTTCTAGCTGTGCTCTCATTAAGAAAACGAGAACTAACCATACGGCGAGCAGGAGGTGGGGACGCAGAAACTGACAAGTTAAAGAAAATGCAATGGTGATCTGAAAAATAAACGTCCTCAGGACAAACACTGTCAGCATTTAGACTCAGGGTAAAAACAAGGTCTAGAGTGTGCCCCCTGGTGTGTGTGGGGCCAGAAACATGCTGGGTAAAGCTGAAGGAGTCCATGAGGCTGGAGAAATTCATGGCAAAGTGGTCAGAGGGATCATCAACGTGGATGTTAAAGTCACCAAAAACCACCAGTCTGGACAGCTTCACAGTGGAGGATAGAAAGTCACTAAACTCCTGAAGGAAAGAACCGTTTGGACCAGGTGGACGATAGACCACAGCACAGTAGAACGGGTTCTTACGCCCGACTTTAATCAGCTGCAGTTCAAAGGAAGCAAAGCGACCAGAGGTCGTAGAGCTACATGGAAGATGGTCTCTGAAAACAACAGCTAGGCCTCCACCACGACCAGAACCCCGGGGCTGGCTAAGAAAAGAATAACCACTCGGGCAGAGTTCAATCAGAGCAGAATAATCAGATGTTTGCTGCCAAACTTCAGTCAGAAACAGAAAATCCAGGTTTTTAGAGAGAATTAGATCATTGAACAGGAAGGACTTATTGTTAACAGAGCGGGTATTTAATAGAGCCATGCTGAGTGAGGTGGAGGAATCAGAAACTACAGAAACAGCCGGAGTTAGTGGACGTAAATTAGCAGGGTTAGATCCACTGTGCTTATAAAAACCACTTATGGAGGGAACAGGAGGAGAAACCACTGAGGAATGAGGATAAACCGACCTTAAAAAGCTTGGACGGATGAACCGCGTCCCAACGCGGCCTGGCGGAAATACGGAAGTGGCGCTCAAGTTGCCAAATAAAGGACAAGGAGCTAGAAGATCACGCCGATGTTTACTAGATAAAGCACGCTTTAAGAGAAGCCTTATTCTCACCTGGATTCCTGCTCGTCACCTCTTCTCCTCCAACGTTTTCCCGGGACCGGATAAACACCGCTGGAAGCACCATGGTTGGAATCGTCGTTTGGCTCCGGGCCAGTGTGCCACTCAGGTAAACAAACAGGGAGGTATGCCCCCGGTGCATCTTGTGCGATCGTGAACGAACGAAAGGACAAAAGAGTCTGGCAATCATATGAGATGGTAGCAGAAACACTACCGAAGAGGACCGCAGACAGGAGCAAGGTGGAAAAGAGGAGGTTAGTGGAGAAAAGTTTGAAAATGTGGCCGGTGACCGCGGCTAAGCCATCTTGTTACTGACCGGTAAAGGTCAGAGAAGCTGCCTTTAAGAAAAGTGCCGTTTATGCCTATGAAGTCCCTGGGGTTGAAATGAGAAAGAAACATGTTTTGAAATGGTAACAGGTCAAGAAGTATGACTTATTATTAGCAAGCAACAGAAGGAAGTTAACAGCAGACTGGATACAAGCCAAGCAAACCAGAAAAGGGAAAAGCTACTTTAAGATGCATCTAACGGTTCAGTTTAATGACTGTAGAATCCATGCCATTTAAATAAAACAACACTAAGGGTCTGCAGGAAAATAAATTACAATGAACCAATCGAAAGGTTGATCATAAAGTTAGAGCTCTAATTTGTGAGCCTTTTTATCTCTTAAACAGTTGCAGAGTGATTGAACAGAACTCTCTCAGTTGCTCATCATACATTCATAATTCCTGAAAGTAGGAAAACTCTGGATTGCTGCTTTAAATGTGCAGGGAAATGTCGGACTCTAAAATGCCTCAAGCATCTGAAGGGATCTAAACAACATCTACAACAAGTATTAGAAAAGGGTTGGCAAACTAAAACAACACGCATCACTGCCCTTCAAACACTGAGGAACAAATTCAGGGCTGATTAGAATTTCAACTACTTGTTTTCTGCCTGCAGCTGTTTTCTTACTCTTTTCTTACCCATTAAACGTACGCAGCCACAGAGAGGTTAAAGGGAAGCCTACAAACTCTGGAGGAGCAAATAGAAAAACGTCTAATAACAAAAAAGGAAATTGTTTATATAAAAATCTTTTGAACATTTAGAAGAAAAAAGAATATCTTTGGTTCAAACTTCCAACTTCAACTTGCTAACTGCACACCCCAAGCCCGGTGACACCAAATGGGCCATTCCCATCTGTACCGGGTCGGCCCGGGCCGGGTAGCCCCAGTCGGCCCCAGCCTGGCCCGGTTGATTCCACACATCCTTGCCTTAAGCCCATGTGGGCTGATTCTACCCACCAATCAGAGGCTTGCTCTAATGGAAGGTGTGAATTTGCTGTCAGCAGTGGGTGTGTTGGCCCTGGTCGGCCTGAAGCAGACCCCCTCGAGAAGAGGGCTGAGAATGAGCCTTGGTTGGCCCGGAAAAATACCAGGCCACCCACATATGTAAACAACCTACGCTACCCGGCCCGGGCCGACCCGGTACAGATGGGAATGGCCCAAACGTTTACATGACATTAAAGCAAGCAACAGTAAAGGTCCTAAACAAAGTTGATCTCGACCTTGAACTAAAAGCATCTGCACACATATCCTCTCTATTCCACTAATGTACAAAAGTCTTTGTAGTTTAACAAAATGAAAACATTAATCCTGGTGGTTCTCCTGTTTTAAGTCATCATAGTGGGCTGCATTTGGGTCAGCATGCTCTCTGAATGCATGCACAGGTTTTCTCCAGGTGCTCCAGTTTCCTCTCATGGACCAAAAACATCCTGCCAGGTTACTCAATTGTAATAAAAAAAACTATTTCTAAATAAAGATTTCATAAAATGCAAGTAACAAAATTAAACCATCCATCACAAAAGTATTAATATAAAACAACAAAGAATTAAATTTGAATTTCTCATGCCCCACCACACGCAACCAAAAGATTTTGTAATCATTTTAAAAAAAAAAAACCTCTAATAAAAAATTCCGGTTTATGTGAACATGGCGCAGGTCGCACCGAACACAGCTCCTGCAGAGTCCAGTTATTATTGAGTATTTCCCGGCACATTTTGACGTTTTTTTTTAATATATCAGCTGTTTTGTGTAGTTCCGAGACAAGACTGTTTTCACATTTTGCGTTTAGAATGTCGCGTAAGGTTAATAAGAGCGCAAACACCTCTCAGCCGAACTTGCGGCCTGCTGCTAGCACTGCATCCCCACCGTGTGGTAATACTTCGCCACTGCCTGGGACGCCCGATAAGCTGCTCGTCGATACGGAGAAGTTCACGAAGGCTGAACTGCTCTCTGAACTTTGTGAAGAAATTTCAACACTGTTTAAAAAAGGAACTGACCGCAGCGTTTGCTGAGAATCTCACGTCTCTCAGGTCTGACATACAGCAACTAAAGACGGACCTTTCCTCAGACATAACGGCCATACGGCAGGATTTTGTTGGCCTCAGAAGCACAGTTACGGAGATGGAGCGGTCTCTCTCTACATGCACGGATGATATTGTCCACCTCCAAGCCAAAGTGGATGCGATGTCGAAGGAATTGGCCAATTTGGAGAATAAATGCGAGGATCTGGAGTCCAGGTCTCACCACAATAATATATGCGTTGTTGGTGTGCCAGAGGAGAACATCCTGCCTTCTACAGATGTGTCCGTGCTGCTGATGGAGGCGTTTCAGCTTGGGAAGGAGCCGCTTGTGGACAGAGCCCACCGAACTTTGGCCCCCAAGCCTAACACCGGTGAACGTCCCCGCGCTGTGGTGGTGAAGCTGCACTATTACGCAGACTGTGCTAGGATTCTCCAGAAGGCCAGGGAGCTGCAGAGGGTACAGATAAATGATATGACAATCTCTGTGTTCCCCGACCACACCGCTAAGACTGCGCGGGCCCGTGCGGCTTTCAATGAGGTCCGTCGCCAGCTTTGCTGCATTCAGGGAGTCCGATTTGGGATCCTCTACCCGGCAAGGCTACGGATCACTTACGAAGGAATGCAGCGCGACTTCGTCTCGCCAGAAGAGGCCAAGGAATATATTAAGACAATAACCACGGGATAAAAACATAGTGGGACATTGTTTATTTTGTTTGTTTCTTTGAAGTAGCAAAAGATCCAAATCCAAACGTCATGGTGGTAAGTTAAGTTTGTTACTCTGCCAAACACTTGTTTTGTTTTACCTGGATAATAGTAAAATTGTGTTATTTTCTATTTTATTTGTGCCTTTTGATCTATTGAGAAATGACTCTGTTGGAGCTTTAGTTTGACACGGTTCGTTTCGTAGTCGGGAGCGTTTTTGTTCAGATTGCTCCGGGTGGAAGCGTGCACTGCCGTCTCCATTGTTTGGGGATGGGGGCTTTTGCTGTGTGGGGGGCGGGGGGGGGGGGGGGGGGGGGTGTTTGACATGTTATGATTTTTTATTTTTTTTGTTCTGAAGCAGGATTTCTGCTGTTGCGGTTTTGGTATGTGTATCTGTGTGAGTGTTTTTTTCCCCCCATTTGCTCTTTTTTGAGGGTGAAGAAATGAGTATTTTCTTTTTTATCTTTCTGCAATGATCAGCACTTCAGGTCCGTCCTTAGGCAATAGTGGTATTAGATTTTTAACTTGGAATGTCAAAGGTATGAATAGCCTAATTAAATGATCTAAAATATTTTCACATCAAACGTCTAAAGAGTGATGTCATGTTTTTGCAAGAGACCCATTTACAAAATGGGGATCATCTTAGGCTTGGGTGTCCATGGGTGGGACATACATTCCACTCAATGTTTAATTCAAAAGCCAGGGGGGTGGCGATCTTAATAAACAGAAGGGTACAGTTTACAGCTTCTGAGATTAAAGCTGACAAAAACGGGAGATATTTGGTTGTTGTAGGTACCATGGATAATGTACCCGTCCTCTTAGTCAATGTATATCAGGGGTGGACATTAACTTCAAAACCAACCGGCCAGCCGGGCCGGTAACTCTGAATATTTACCGGCCCTGCCAAGAATCTACCGGCCCCGCTGGTCAGCTGCCAAAATGAGTCAAAATAACAACTGAACCGTTTTAAATGTAATAAACCTTTATTTTGTACACATTCACAAACATAATAACGTATTCAAGTTTGAATTTGTTTGTTCCCTCAACAAAACACGATTTTGGCATCGCATACTTCCGGCATACAACTCAGTACATCACCAACTCCGCTTTGCTGTATTCGAGCCATTGACTGTGTTCGAGATGAGCTAGTTCTGCGCAGATTAGACCAGTGGTGATCGGCGAGCGGTGCATGCCGGTTAGATTTGTGTCGGAATTGACGCCGACTTGCTCTGACGTCATGCATACGTAGGCAACGATAACCTCGTGAGATCAAGGCGGCCGCAGATTTTGGAGCCAAGCCGCTGCAGTTGCTCTCCACCGGCTGCAAATCCTAGGGGATGACGGGAAACACCTGGCTCTCACCTGATCTAAGATCTGATTGGTTCATATTTTGATCCAAACATCCAGTGGTAGAACATGAAATGTTAGTTGGTCACATGTATTCTGTAAATCATGTAACGTTGATGATGACAACAATATAGGCCATAGAGAAATGTGTTTTGTTTTCTTTTGTCACGTTTCCTATGAGCACACTAAACCTACAGCTGCTAACCTTTACTTATTATTACAGTCATGTCTTCATATACAATATATGACATCCACAAGCACGTGAGGATGTGTTTCAGCTGCTAACAGGCACCAGAATTAAAATTGAAAATTGAACAAGTGTGAACGCTAACGCAATATCTTCATCCATAGTCACCCCCGAGCTACACATACAGGGAAGTCCAAGAGATTCAACTGGCAGAAACAACTGTTTCACACCATAGTCTCTCTCCTCTCCTCTCCTCTCCTCTCCTCTCCTCTCCACACACACACACACACACACACACACACACACACACACACACACACACACACACACACACACACACACACACACACACACACACACACACACTCACACACACACACACGTAGAGGAAAAGAGCTGAGGAAATTGAGGACACCAGGTAGTTAAAAGAAAAACCACAGCGGAGCCGAGGCGCGCCTCGAATGGGGCGCGTCTGATCTGAACTGAGGAGCGGCCGGACTTCGTGAGCGATTCGCTTCGGGCGCTTCCGCTGCCGGTGTGTCCCCGGCGAAACGCCGGCTTTCAGCCACTCCCCCTGCTGCTTCCGTCTGCTCTCGTCTGTTTTCCAGGCGAGGCGCTGCTCAACTCGAACACGGCCATTCTCTGCGCCTCCCATCTTCTTTAAACCGCCAAGAATCATTTTACCTACGCACACGCGTCTCTGCTTCATACCGTTTCGAACTGTCTCGCTTCTCTTCACCAGTTTTAAAGCGTTTTGCCGGAGATTTCATCAAGAAATCCCATCCCTGTGGTGGTGCGATCTTCCTGCGTGCTTGTGTGTTTCTAGCGTGGTTCCACTTCCGTCTTTAATAGTGAACTTATAGTTCACGTGACTATAACTAATCGTGCAGTACGTGCACGGATCGTACAAGTGCAGTAGGTGGCTAGAGGCGCGCAGGTTCACGCGCGCGAAACGAAAACTGCGGCTTCCTACAGGGCGGGGCCATAGGCGAAAGCCGGTGTGTAAATGACGAATAAAGCTTGGGCGCCACCCGGGCGGTAAGTCGTCAAGTATTTACCGCCCGACGAGAAAATTTAGCGCCATTGGCGCTCGGGCGCTTTAACGGTCCACCCCTGTATATGCACCGATTTTTGATGATCCAGGTTTTACAGATGCACTTCTGAGTAGTCTCCCTTCCCTTGATACTCATCTTTTAATATTGGGTGGGGACTTGAACTGTGTTATTGATCCTGCCTTAGATAGCTCGAATCCTCGGACCCTGACCCAATCCTCTATGTCCAAGTCTATTTCAGAGTTTATGTTTCAGAATGGTTTTGTAGATCCCTGGAGGTTTTCTAACCCAACTACCAGAGCATACTCTTTCTTTTCTAGGGTACATCAGTCCTTTTCGCGTATTGAATATTTTTTTGTGGATGGCTCCCTTATTCCAAAAGTAATGTCATCTACATATCATCCAATTAACATTTCCGATCACGCACCACTTAGCGTTGACATCAAGCTCATAGCCCAGTCCTATTTTTCCTCACCCTGGAGATTTAACTCTTTGTTGCTTTCGGATGAGGGATTTGTTACCTTTATCAAATCCACAATTGATGAATTTATAGTGTTCATTGCTTTGGGCATCTCTTAAAGCATATATGCAGGGGCAAATAATTTTTTTCTGCCCATTCTATTAAAAACCACAAAGCCAAACTTTAAACTTTGACTACACTAATTTGTGACATAGACAGACAGGTTGTAGCTAGTCCCACTCCTGATTTACATAAAAGACGGCTTGACTTGCAGACCGAATTTGATTTACTTTCTACAGCAGATGCTGAATGCAGCAGGCAACTTGGTCTCTGATTCAAAGGAAGTAAATGAGGTGTTTAAGAAGTATTATTCCTCCCTATATGAATCTGAATCTGCTGCTGATGCTTCTGAGGTGGATTCTTTTTTAACAGTCTTACAATGCCCACTGTCAATCCTGTTATGTCTGAACAATTAGATGCCCCTTTTAGGTTGGATGGAATTGTGCATGCAATCAAGACCATGCCCAATAGTAAAGCACCAGGACCTAATGGGTTTTCAGTTGAATTTTTTAAAACATTTATAGACAAGTTAGCACCACTACTTCTTTCAATGTATAACGAATCTTTTGATCGTGGTCTATTGCCCCCCACATTGTCTCAAGCACTAATTACGGTTCTCTTAAAGAAGGGTAAAGATCCTACGTCTTGCACCTCATACAGGCCTATTTCACTGCTCAATGTGCATGTTAAAGTCCTGGATAAAATTTTAGCAATTCGCCTCGAAAAGGTTCTTCCTACCATTATTTCAGATGAACAGAATGGCTTTATTAAAGGCCGCCAGCTGTTCTTTAATGTTCGCACGCTTTTGAATGTCATTCTTTCCTAACACTCGACCACTGATCCAGAAGTAGTTATCTCACTTGATGCTGAGAAAGCTTTCGATCGTGTAGAGTGGAGCTTTCTCTTTGCGGTCTTACAAAGATTTGGCTTCAGGGACAGATTCTTTTCATGGATTCGACTTTTGTACAAGGCACCCCAAGCCAGTGTCTATACAAATGGCGTTTCCTCTGATTACTTCTCATTGTCACGCGGCACGAGACAGGGTTGCCCCTTGTCCCTCCTACACTTTGCTGTTGTAATTGAACCCCTATCTATAGCTTTAAAGGCACTTCCTCATTTTCATGGTATTTCCCGGTCTGGCCTTGACTTAAAATTGTCTTTGTATGTAGATGACCTGCTTTTGTATGTTTCGGATCCCTTATCTAGCATACCATCGATTGTGTCTTAATTAAACAAGTTCGGCACTCTGTCAGGTTACAAAATAAATCTCCTTAAAAGTGAATGTTTCCCCGTAAATTCTTTAAGTCTGACATTCCTTTAGACTTAGCCCCTCTGGCTTTAAATATTTGGGAGTTAACGTGACTTGTACTTTGTCTTCTTTATGCTCATCAAATTTCTCCCCTTTACTCACTCAAATTCAATCAGATTTTCAGAGATGGAATTCGTTACCTTTGTCCCTAATTGGTCAGATAAGTGCTGTGAAGAAGAACATTTTGCCTCGATTGTTATTTTTGTTTGAGAGTATTCCTATATTTTTACCTAAAGCTTTTTTCAAAAAGTTGGACCAGCTAGTTATGTCGTTTGTGTGGGGAGGGAAACATCCCAGGGAGAGGAAATCATTACTACAGAGACTGACGTTTGATGGTGGTCTTGCCTTGCCTAATTTTTTTATTTTATTATTGGTCGTCTCATATTCACAAATTGACTCATTGGCTTGAATCTCAAGGACTGCTGTGGTGTAAACTGGAGCGCCTGTCGTGCACTTCCTCATCCTTACAAGCTTTATTGTTCTCTCCACTACCACTTAAGCCTTCTCATTTCACAAAAAACCCTGTGGTACAGTCTAGTCTAAGGATTTGGTCACAATTCAGGAGTCATTTTAAGTACCCCTCTGCTTCAGTACACATGCCCATCACACAGAACCATCTGTTTACTCCTGGTCTCATTGATGGTACCTATGTACAGTGGAAGCGACATGGTATTAATACTTTGAAGGATCTCTATAAAGATGGCATTTTCTCAACTTTTTTAGACCTATGTTCAGAAACAAATCTTCCGGCTACCAATCTATTCCGTTATTTTCAGGCACAGCATTTCACTACTGCTCTCTTCCCCTCCTACCCTCTTCTTCTAAATGTTCAGCCATGGGAGGAACTCTTATTGATTAAATCCAATAAAAAGTCAATTATATCTTTAATGTATAAACAACTTATGGATTCAAATGTCCATTCAGTTGTTAAAATTAGAAGGGCTTGGAAGCGGGAGTTAGGTGTAATGTTTTCGGATCAGCAATGGGAGAAAGCAGTATCCAATGTACGTTATAGTACGTCCTGTGCCAGGTTACAACTCATCCAGTTCAAGGTATTGTACAGGGTTCACTATTCAAAATCTCGTCTTTCTAAGATTTACCCACATGTAAATGATCAGTGTGAGAGATGTCATGCCAGCCCATGTGACCTAGGCCATATGTTCTTTCTGTGCCCGAGACTCCATGGCTTCTGGAGTCAGTATTCAGTTATTCTTTCCAAAGCCCTTGGAACCCAAATCTGTATGGACCCTTTTCTAGCTGTTTTTGGGCTTCCAGACAACAATGGTCTAACCGAACCTACGCATTTCAAAATATTAGCCTTTACGTCACTTTTGGCTAGACATTGCATCTTACTCCTTTGGAAGTCTTCAAAGCCACCTTCAGCTTCTTTTTGGTTTAGAGATGTGATGTCATTTCTTAGAGTGCAAAAGATGGGCCTTGTGGCGAAGGGGGATTACAGAGGATTTGATCGTATCTGGGGCCCCTTTGTAAACTATTGCAAGTCATTAAACATTCTACCAGCTGATTAATATTATCTCCCCCCCCCCTTATTTATTTATTTATGTATTTATTTATGTATTTATTTATTTATTTATTTATTTATTGTGTTTGTTTAGGGTTTCTTCTTAGTTTCTGTTTGTTTTTTCTCAATTTTGTATAAGTGTGTGCGTGGGTATTATTGTATCTGTTCATGTAAGAAAAAATAAAAAATGTATTACAACAAAGAAGCATACCCTAACCCTAATTTTAAACCCCCTAATCAATGAAAAGCAAACAAATTAAAAACCCACTAATTATTTTTGAAGAAGATGCCTCCAACCGGTTGACAACAGCACAATAATCTAAATTAGGCTAAAGAATGACATCAATCATGCCTTTAATTTGTTAGATACATAAAAATCAGACATGTGGAACAACAAAAGCAGGTCATACAGGTGGACAAACAACAAATCCAGACATTTAAAACAAAATGTTAAGTAAATACTAAAAATTTAACATTTTAATGCTGGACATTGAAACCCCTAAACTTTACCTCATAACTCGTTAAATATGTCTTTTTTTATATCTAGCCATTTTTACATTAAACACTTCTAAATACAATTAAAACGTGTAAAAGATGACATCAGTTAAAATCTGCAGATTTTTGTCTAAAATAAAAAGAAAAAAGCTCTAGAAAAAATCCAAAACCACTATTTATAAACCAATTCGTCTAACATGAGCCTCTGCCTGTTTCAGGCGACACATGAGTCTGCATGTCCCATGGCACCAGGATTGTGAGAGTAATGGGAGCTGTGATTAACCATGGCACTGCTCTGCATTTACCCCCCTTTAGCCCCCCCCCCCCCCTTCCCAATCAGTATCTGTCTGGTTCTCCGTCTGACGGCCGCGGGGAACTCAGCATTTCCATCAGAAGCCGCCTTGTAGCCGCAACTGAGACAAAACAGATTAGCAGCGTCTCATCAGAAATAACAATACGATTACAAACGCAGATCAGGACTAAACACTGAGTCTTTGTTTGTTTCACTGACATCTTTTAGCAGAGAAAACGTTAAAGTTCCAACAGGCATGTTGTTGCTATCAAATACTTCTAACACTGATGTCACATTGACACCTAACACCAGGTGTTTGTTTGTCAGTTACAGGTAAAGGTCATGGATTTGGACTCAACGACTTTCTCTTGAACCTCCTGAGAAATTGAATTAATTCTCTGATTCTGTGAAGCTTGAAGCTTTTTTCAACTCCATCCCATATTTCACCAGCTGCCCTCATCCCCCATGAAGTCTGCTGCAGACAGCTGAAGTTGGCTTAATCAGCTGGTATACTGTGCTAGTTCTAAGCTCATTTTACTCCCATTTTGAAGGATACGTTATGACATCAGAAACTGGCGAAGAAAGAGCTGCACTGTCTTTTTAAAATGGCACAAAGGGGTGGGATTGATTATCCAAAAAGAGCAGTGAGTTCAGAAGCCTTCTGTCCCTTAAAGACTCAAAAGTCTCATGACTCTGTAAAATAATTTGTTCAGCCTTACTGATGAGCTTATTGAGCCTTCAGGCATATCTTGCACTGATTTTGCTGCATCAAAACTACAGAACAGGGCAACCAGCATAAAGGGTCACAAATAAGAGTTCATAGTAAAGGAAATGAGTAAAAGGATATTATAAAAGACATAAATACAAAACATGCCACACTTTGCGCCAACTAGGGCTGCACAATATATCGAAAAATTATCATCATCGCGATAACAGGACGTGTGATAGGCCCATCGCAAAGCACGTCAAAAACGGCGAAAAATGTTTGGTTCAAACATTTCCATCCGTGTCATACATCAACTTTTTGTAAACCAGCTCTGTTTTTTACGCGGAAGTATTATTTGACCAATCAAATGTAGCCCTTCTGAAATGCGGCCAATCAGATGGGTCCGTTCACGTAATACGCCCACCCCCTACGTAGACCCTAACCCCAAAATTCCACCATCTCCGCTCCGCCCCCGCTTTCCGCTGCCGCTCGCTTCCCTTGTTCGTCATGCTGGCTCAGATTAACGAACGCACTTTGTGCTGAGGTTTCTGGATTCAGCGCTGTTTTCAAACGTGAACGTGACTCCGCTCTGTGTCGTTAAGCAGCTGATAATAACCGGGCTGAGTCCGACACGTGCCGGTGAACCAACCCACCGTTAGCCCCAGGCTCCGGTTAGCTTCCAGCTAAAAGGCTACAGCACTCTCCTCCCAGTCCCACCCTGAGCTGCTAAAGAGGGCCTGGAAAAGTTCCCCCACACATCAAAGTGATTTTTCCTTTATGAGCTTTTATAACCTTGTTAATCAGGATAGTTGATTTGCTGCTGCACATAAACTGTCAGTCAGAAGCTCTGCTAGCCGCTTATCTTAGAGGAGCTAGTTCAATTTGTTAGCTTGTTATCAGAATCATAGTTGCAGTTTCATCATCTGAGCTGCTTTTTAAGATCTAGGTAAACTTGTTCAATTTGGGGTTAAAAACAAACGTTTTCACATATTTTCCATGTAGTTTTTTGCCAATTCCTCTTCTGAAAGGTAGACAATTGTTTTCCTCTTTCTCTCAGAAAATCTTAATATTCTCCTAGTTTGGCCCAGCACAGTTCACTTCCCAGTTACAGCAACAGCCTTATATCATAACCACATACGTGGAGAAAATGCTCAGTAGCAATGAGAGAATTTGCTGTTGCATTTAAGTGATGTTAACTATTATTTAACATTTAAACTTATTTTCTGACTTTATTATTTATTATAAAAACCCTGGTAAGGGATGTTTTTCTGTATTTGGAGCATCAGAAAAAGTTTTATGGTGGAGGTGATGTTTTAAAGTCACTGAGAAACTGCATGCATGCAGTTTGTTGTTTTGCTGCTAATACAGTAGCAGGTCCAGCTGCTAATACAGTAGCAGGTCCAGCTGCTAATGCAGTAGCGGGTGCAGCTGCTAATACAGTAGCAGGTCCAGCTGCTAATACAGTAGCAGGTGCAGCTGCTAATACAGTAGCAGGTGCAGCTGCTAATACAGTAGCAGGTGCAGCTGCTAATACAGTAGCAGGTGCAGCTGCTAATACAGTAGCGGGTGCAGCTGCTAATACAGTAGCGGGTGCAGCTGCTAATACAGTAGCGGGTGCGGCCGCTAATACGGTAGCGGGTGCGGCCGCTAATACAGTAGCGGGTGCGGCCGCTAATACAGTAGCGGGTGCGGCCGCTAATGCAGTAGCGGGTGCGGCCGCTAATGCAGTAGCAGGTGTGGCTGCTAATGCAGTAGCGGGTGCGGCTGCTAATACAGTAGCGGGTGCGGCCGCTAATGCATTAGCGGGTGCAGCCGCTAATACAGTAGCAGGTGCAGCGGCTAATGCATTAGCGGGTGCAGCCGCTAATACAGTAGCAGGTGCAGCCGCTAATGCATTAGCAGGTGCAGCCTCTAATACAGTAGCGGGTGCGGCCGCTAATACAGTAGCGGGTGCGGCCGCTAATGCAGTAGCAGGTGCGGCTAATAATACAGTAGCGGGTGCGGCCGCTAATGCAGTAGCGGGTGCAGCTGCTAATACAGTAGCGGGTGCGGCCGCTAATACAGTAGCGGGTGCGGCCGCTAATACAGTAGCCGGTGTAGCTGCTAATACAGTAGCGGGTGCGGCCGCTAATACAGTAGTGGGTGCGGCCGCTAATACAGTAGCGGGTGCAGCCGCTAATACAGTAGCGGGTGCAGCAGCAGGTGCAGCCGCTAATACAGTAGCGGGTGCGGCCGCTAATGCAGTAGCGGGTGCGGCCGCTAATGCAGTAGCGGGTGCGGCCGCTAATACAGTAGCGGGTGCGGCCGCTAATGCATTAGCGGGTGCAGCCGCTAATACAGTAGCGGGTGCGGCCGCTAATACAGTAGCGGGTGCGGCCGCTAATGCATTAGCGGGTGCGGCCGCTAATACAGTAGCGGGTGCGGCCGCTAATACAGTAGCGGGTGCGGCCGCTAATACAGTAGCGGGTGCGGCCGCTAATGCAGTAGCAGGTGCGGCTAATAATACAGTAGCGGGTGCGGCCGCTAATGCAGTAGCGGGTGCAGCTGCTAATACAGTAGCGGGTGCGGCCGCTAATACAGTAGCGGGTGCGGCCGCTAATACAGTAGCGGGTGCGGCCGCTAATACAGTAGCGGGTGCGGCCGCTAATGCAGTAGCAGGTGCGGCTAATAATACAGTAACGGGTGCGGCCGCTAATGCAGTAGCGGGTGCAGCTGCTAATACAGTAGCGGGTGCGGCCGCTAATACAGTAGCGGGTGCGGCCGCTAATACAGTAGCCGGTGTAGCTGCTAATACAGTAGCGGGTGCGGCCGCTATTACAGTAGCGGGTGCGGCCGCTAATACAGTAGCGGGTGCGGCCGCTAATACAGTAGCGGGTGCAGCAGCAGGTGCAGCCGCTAATACAGTAGCGGGTGCGGCCGCTAATGCAGTAGCGGGTGCGGCCGCTAATGCAGTAGCGGGTGCGGCCGCTAATGCAGTAGCGGGTGCGGCCGCTAATGCATTAGCGGGTGCGGCCGCTAATACAGTAGCGGGTGCGGCCGCTAATACAGTAGCGGGTGCGGCCGCTAATACAGTAGCGGGTGCGGCCGCTAATACAGTAGCGGGTGCGGCCGCTAATGCATTAGCGGGTGCGGCCGCTAATACAGTAGCGGGTGCGGCCGCTAATACAGTAGAGGGTGCGGCCGCTAATACAGTAGCGGGTGCGGCCGCTAATACAGTAGCGGGTGCGGCCGCTAATACAGTAGCGGGTGCGGCCGCTAATACAGTAGCGGGTGCGGCCGCTAATACAGTAGCGGGTGCGGCCGCTAATACAGTAGCGGATGCAGCCGCTAATGCATTAGCGGGTGCAGCCGCTAATACAGTAGCGGGTGCAGCCGCTAATGCATTAGCGGGTGTAGCTGCTAATACAGTAGCGGGTGCAGCCGCCAATACAGTAGCGGGTGCAGCCGCTAATGCATTAGCGGGTGCAGCCGCTAATACAGTAGCAGGTGCAGCCGCTAATGCATTAGCGGGTGCAGCCGCTAACACAGTAGCAGGTGCAGCCGCTAATGCATTAGCAGGTGCAGCTGCTAATACAGTAGCAGGTGCAGCCGCTAATGCATTAGCAGGTGCAGCCTCTAATACAGTAGCGGGTGCAGCCGCTAATACAGTAGCAGGTGCAGCTGCTAATACAGTAGCGGGTGCAGCTGCTAATACAGTAGCGGGTGCAGCTGCATATTTTTGCAATAAAAATGTTATGTTGTAATGGAATTCATGCATTAGTTTTGTTTGCTTTGAACCCAGAGCAGACGTCACACGCCAGACATCAACACTGCATACTTTAGTATTTGTTCATTTATCGTGAGTAATATCGATATCGCAATATTAAGCACTGTTATCGAATATCGCAGGTTTTCCTAATATCGTGCAGCCCTAGCGCCAACAATAATAAACCTTTTCACAATATTTTAAATGATTTTTAATTTGAGGTTTCCATAAGCTGTAAGTCAAAAGCATCCCAACTATAATAAATTAAAGCTTGAACTATCTGGCTTTTTGTGTAATCCTCATGTTTAAAGATAGCAAGCACCTTTTGCCACCCAATATTCTAAATCTTTTCAACCAGTGTGATTGTCATTATTATCGTTGTTATTGTTATTATTATATTACAGCTGTAGAAGCAGATTATATCAGCATAATCTTAACATTTCACTAAAGATGCACAAAGACGCTGAAAATAAAAGCTTGATATGAAAAGCTAGATCTCTGCTTGCCTGATCTTTGCTCACTGGTATATTACACATAGAGAAGCACCTATATTAACACTAAACAGTCGCATTGTGCACCAGTGTCTCGGAAACACGCTACACAAGCCATGAACTCGGATTTCCCCTCAGGCTGTGCATCTGAAGTGAGAGGAGATTTGAAGGCAGGAGAGAGTGATGACCTTTCCCCCTCCGCTAAGTGAAAACTATTTATTCATATGCATCAGCAGTCAAATGCATCGGTATGCTCAAAGTCATCTTCATAATGGATCATTACAGCGTTTCATCCATTGTATTCACGGCTGATAGTCATGACCTATGCGTGGTTTACAACAACAATAAATATCCATAACCTTATTTTTATAAAGAAACTAATAAATCAATTACACGCCTCTGTGACACTCTGAAAAATGATTTCTTTATTTACATAAAATATATGATTTTTGTTACATTTAAAATTCAGTTGCACTAAGAGCAGCAAAGCCACTGTTGGCTGTTTTCAGACAGTCTAGTGATATTCTACGTCAGGCACTCCAAAGTGCTTTACACTACAATCATTCACACACTGGTGAGCTACAATGTGGCCACAGAAAGAAAGAAAACAATATTCTACATAGCACCTCTCAAGATAAAAATCACAAGGCGCTTCACAAAACTCCAAAAAATAAAAATAAAAAATGTAAGGAAAGGGAGAGAGAAAATTTATAGGAAAGAGGGAAATCAATGGATCCCGGGAAAGGCAGAATAAGAACAGAATAAGGTCAGGGTGCCGAAGGTCACGCAAAAGCCAACCTGAACAGGTGTTTTCAGCTGCTTGTTAAAGGAGACCACTGAGTCCACTGATCTCAGGCTCAGAGGGAGAGAGGTCCAGAGTCTGGGGGCCACAGCAGCAAATGACCTGTCACCTTTGGTCTTTAGCCTGGTGCTGCACACCCAGTGGGCTTTGGTCACTGGACCTCAAGGACCAGCTGGGGGTGTAAGGACTGAGGAGATCACCAACGTATGATGATGCTTGTCTATGTAAGGCCCTAAAACAAAAACCAGGAACTTGAAATGAACCCTGAAATTGACTGGCAGCCAGTGAAGCTGGAGGAGAAGCACAGAACCTTGTGGGACACCATGAGTAAGAGAGGTGGTGGAGGACCTAAACTTGGAGACGGCCAGAGAAAAGGAGCGCTCAGAGAGATAAGAGGAGAACCACTCCAGAGCAGTTCCTGATAGGCCTACCCAGTCTCTGAGCCTGTCCAGTAGCAGGTGATGGTCAACAGTGTCAAAGGCTGCAGTCAGGTCCAGCAGGACCAGAACAGAACAGTCCCCTGCATCACTGTGGGTCAGAAGGTCATTAGAGACCCCAAGAAGAGCTGTTTCAGTAGAATGAGCTCTACGAAAACCTGACTGGAAGCTATCATAGATGTTATGTTCATCAAGAGCAGCTGTGAGTTGTTTAGCCACAACCTTTTCCAAGATCTTGGAGATGAACGGAAGTTTAGAGATGGGTCTGAAGCTGCTATGGAGAGAGGGGTCGACTCGGTTTTTTAAGAAGCGGGTGGATTACAGCGTTCTTAAAGTAAGCAGGGACCTGACCAGAGACCAGAGAAGCATTAATTATAGAGAGCACGCTGGGACCGATGGACTGAAAAGCACTTTTAAACAAAGATGAGGGTAAGATGTGGAGGGGGCATGCAGAGGTCTTCATAGAGTTAACTAGTTTGGTTAACTCAGGCAAAGAAACAGGAACAAAGCTATCTAGGATGATGGGCCTGGTTGGAGTCGGGAGAGGCGGCGATAAGGCTGAAGGAGAGATGCTAGATCTAACCTTATTGACTTTGTCCACAAAGAAAGACAGAAAGTTCTCACAGTCTGCAACAGAGTGGATGGAGGCTGTAGGAGAGGCAGGAGAGACGATGCTGCTGATGGTGTTAAACAGCACCTTGGGGTTCCCTTTGCTCTGGGACACCAGGTTGGAGAAATAGGAACCCCTGGCGTCTCTGACTGCAGAGTTAAAGGATGTCAGAAGATCCTTTAGGTGCAGCAGATGGACGTGGAGATGGGTTTTCTTCCACAAACGCTCAATTTTTCTGCATTGGCGCTTCAGGCTGTCAGTAAACCAGGGAGTAGGGTTCACTGTTAAAAATCAGCCACAATCACCAGTCTGGACATCTTCACAGTGGAGGATAGAAAGTCACTAAACTCCTGAAGGAAAGAACTGTTTGGACCAGGTGGACGATAGACAACAGCACAGTAGAACGGGTCAAAGTTCAATCAGACAGAATAATCAGATGTTTGCTGCCAAACTTCAGTCAGAAACAGGAAATCCAGGTTTTTAGACAGAATTACATCATTGAGCAGGAAGGACTTATTGTTAACAGAGCAGGTGTTTAATAGAGCCATGCTGAGTGAGGTGGAGGAATCAGAAACTACAGAAACAGCTGGAGTGGACGTAAATTAGCAGGGTTAGATCCACGGTGTTTATAAAAACCACTTATGGAGGGAACAGGAGGAGAAACCACTGAGGAATGAGGATAAACCGACCTTAAAAAACTTGGACGGATGAAACGCGTCGCAACGCGGCTTGGCGGGAATGCGGAAGTGGCGCTCAGGTCACCAAACAAAGGAAGAGAAGCTAGAAAATAGCGCAGATGTTTACCAGATAAACCACGCTTTAAGAGAAGTCTTATTCTCACCTGGATTCCTGCTCGTTTACCTCTTTTCTTCCGACGTTTTCCCGGGACCGGACAAACATCGCTAGAGGTGCGCAGCTCTGGATCGTCGATTGGTTCCGGGCCGGTACGCCGCTCAGGTAAACAAACAGGATGGTAAATCCTCGGTGCATCTTGGGCGATCGTGAACGAACGGAAGGACAGAAGAGTCTGGCGATCATAGGAGATGGTAGCGGGGACACTACTGAAGAGGATCGCAGACAGGAGCAAGGTGGAAAAGAGGAGGTTAGTGGAGAAAAGTTTGAAAAAGTGGCCGGTGACCGTGGCTAAGCCAAGCACAGGCGCCATCTTGCCGACCGGAAGTGATTTGTAAGAGAAGTGATTTGTAAGAGAAGACTTAGTACTTATGACCGGTTCTAAAACCTGACTGGAATGTTTCAAAAATCCCGTGCTCATCACAAAAAGTCACCAGCTGTTCATAGATAACCTTCTCCATGGCTTTTGACAGAAAGGGAAGCTTAGGAACAGGCCTGTAGTTAGTCAGCAGTGAGGGATCTAGTCCTGATCTTTGTAAAAAGAGGCTTAACGAAGGCTTGCTTAAAGAAAACTGGGACTTCGATACGAAAGGTTGCTATTGACAATAGAAAGATATTTGGGCTTATTGTAGAAATTATTTCTTTACATAACCACGCTGGAAGGACATCCAACTGAGAGCCCACCAGTTTTGACTGTGAGACCACTGACTCCAGCTCTAACAGTTAGCTGGTGAAGGTTCTTGGTCACCCAGGTCATGGTAATCCAACGGGGTTTAAATGAGGGCAACTGGACTTCTTTGTTTTCTTGAAGACGTTTCGCTTTTCATCCGAGGAGCTTTGTGAATTCTGGCTGGAATATGGGAACATGAGTCAAGCTTATAAACTTTAGCTGTCTATGGTTGATTAACAAGCAGAAACCACCCATGAATACCTCTCCTCCCTACCTCCTGATGAGTCATTTGAGTCCCCTTGAACCCCTTTGGTCTACCAGACTTACCAGGTTAAAGGATGAGAACAAGGGTGTAGGTGCCCAGCCAGATGGGCCATATGAAGATGTAGCAACTGCTACACCTTTTTGTGGAGAAAGTCATTATACAGTGGTGTGAAAAACCATTTGCCCCCTTCCTGATTTCTTATTCTTTTGCATGTTTGTCACACAAAATATTTCTGGTCATCAAAGACATTCAACCATTAGTCAAAGATAACACAAGTAAACACAAAATGCAGTTTTGAAATGATGGTTTTTATTATTTAGGGAGAGAACAAAATCCAAACCTACATTGCCCTGTGTGAAAAAGTAATTGCCCCCTGCACCTAATAACTGGTTGGGCCTCCCTTAGCAGCAATAACTGCAATCAAGCGTTTGCGATAACTTGCTACGAGTCTTTTACAGCGCTCTGGAGGAATTTTGGCCCACTCATCTTTGCAGAATTGTTGTAATTCAGCTTTATCTGAGGGTTTTCTAGCATGAACCGCCTTTTTAAGGTCATGCCATAGCATCTCAGTAGGATTCAGGTCAGGACTTTGACTAGGCCACTCCAAAGTCTTCATTTTGTTGTTCTTCAGCCAGTCAGAGGTGGATTTGCTGGTGTGTTTTGGGTCATTGTCCTGCTGCAGCACCCAAGATGGCTTCAGCTTTAGTTGACCAACAGATGGCCGGACGTTCTCCTTCAGGATGTTTTGGTAGACGGTAGAATTCATGGTTCCGTTTATCACAGCAAGCCTTCCAGTTCCTGAAGCAGCAAAACAACCCCAGACCATCACACTACCACCACCATATTTTACTGTTGGTATGATGTTCTCTGTCTGAAATGCTGTGTTACTTCTACGCCAGATGTTACGGGACATTTGCCTTCCAAACAGTTCTACTGTTGTCTCATCAGTCCACGAGGTCTTTTCCCACAAGTCTTGGCAATCATTGAGATGTTTCTTAGCTAAATTGAGACAAGCCCTAATGTTCTTTGTGTTTAACAGTGGTTTGTATCTTGGAAATCTGCCATGCAGGCCATTTTGGCCCAGTCTCTTTCTGATGGTGGAGTCGTGAACACTGACCTTAACTGAGGCAAGTGAGGCCTGCAGTTCTTTAGAAGTTGTCCTGGGGTCTTTGGTGACCTCTCGGATGAGTTGTCTCTGCGCTCTTGGGGTACTTTTGGTCGGCCGCCCACTCCTGGGAAGGTTCACCACTGTTCCATGTTGTTGCCATGTGTGGATAATGGCTCTCACTGTGATTCGCTGGAGTCCCAAAGCTTTAGAAACGGCTTTATAACCTTTACCAGACTGATATATCTCAATTACTTCTGTTCTCATTTGTTCTTGAATTTCTTTGGATCTTGGCGTGATGTCTAGCTTCTGAGGTGCTTTTGGTCTACTTCTCTGTGTCAGGCAGCTCATATTTAAGTGATTTCTTGATTGAAACAGGTGTGGCAGTAATCAGGCTTGGGGGTGGCTACAGAAATTGAACTCAGGTGTGAAACACCACAGTTGGGTTATTTTTTAACAAGGGGGGCAATTACTTTTTCACACAGGGCAATGTAGGGTTGGATTTAGTTCTCTCCCTAAATAATAAAAACCATCATTTCAAAACTGCATTTTGTGTTTACTTGTGTTATCTTTGACTAACGGTTAAATGTGTGATGATCAGAAACATTTTGTGTGACAAACATGCAAAGGAATAAGAAATCAGGAAGGGGGCAGATAGTTTTTCACACCACTGTAGATAGCATCAGAATTAACGTACAAAGGTCAAGGCAAGTTTATTTGTATAGCATTTTCAAGTTGAGTAACCTCAAAATGCTGAACAGAATAAGATTCAGCATAAAACCACACTATCCAGTATAAGACGTCCTACCTTCATATCATGGCTGCAGGGTCACCTGTTCTGCATGTTTAAATGAAGACACTTGGATGGCAATGTCTTCACAACCTCTGCAGAAAGAGTAGTTCCCAAACTCTGACGTTTAATTAATCTATTGATTACTTAGTGCTTTTGGGAAATCAAAGCTTTTGCAAATAAGAAAACCCTCTCATAAAATCTAATCACAATGGCATGCCAGCAGCTTGGTCTGTTTCACTGCGTTGTGCAGGAGGGATGCAACAAAAGACCGCCCCAACCCACTACAGCAAGTAGCATCATAAAGTTATGACCAAACAAAACTGATCTGGGACTTACTAAATGCAGAAGTGAATTCTTTTTCAGGCTATCCTTCGTGGTGCTGACAGCTGCCTAACCAAACAACAGCATGCAACACTATTAATCAATTTCCGTCTGGGTTTAATAAAGTATTTTTGAATTGACTTGAATAGAATTTGCTGAGCTTTTTTTTTTTGAGCAAAGCACGTTTCTCCTACATCTGCACACAGAAGACTTAACAGTGACATTTGAAAAATGCCAAAGAGTGGAAGGTTAAAGTGTTCCACAGAAATTTACTGGAAATGAAATTCTAAATATGTTTAATAGATGAACCTTGGAAAGAAAGTCTGACCCGGAACAATCATTACCCCAATTTTATTACAGTCTAAATGGATTCTCATGAGGACTTTCAGTCATTTGTGAAAGATTTGACTCAACCAAAAGTCAAAAAGTACAAGTCTCTTCATGAAACAATGCTGGTTTTACACATTCCATCTTTTTATTCTTTTTAAACCACAGAAAGGTTTCATTTGCCTGCAACGTTCCGTTTGCGGCTGCAAACTTCGTCAGCCTGACACGGGCAGCAGAGGACCGTGTCGCATTCTGCTGCCCGCGCTCTAAGGAGACGTGGACACACAACCATGAACAACAGAGACAATGGGGTCTACACATTGGATCACGCATGGGACTGTCATCGGCGAGGAGAGAGCGGGCAGATAAACGGAGAAGGAAGTGACGCCGTCATTAGCGGCTAGCTCTGAAGAAGACTGAAGGATTGGTCGAAACATCAGCAAGAAAGAAGGCTAAACAACTTTTTTCTGTGTTAAAAAAGAACCAAGTATGGCAGTTAATGCTTCAGAGTTATTCAGAATCAGACATTGATGTTGTTTAATCAAGATATTTGACTTCCTCACAATATTTCTTGCAGTGGTTGTTAGCAAAATGCAGCTGAATAAAATCATGCGCCTAGACGTCATGTACTTTAATGTACCAATACCAAATGTCTGTACCATGATGGTTTGGATTACATCACCATCTCCGGCTTCTCCAGATCTGCTGTCTCCTACTGTAGCTCAGCTGAGAGGTGAAAATGACACTGCCAGAAGGTGTTATCAGTACCGTGGTATTGGGAAAATGTTATGAATGCAGTATAGGACAAATACCCAGTGTGTGGGCTTGTTGCGTCTCTAACGTCGGCTAAGCAGCAAGGAACAGATTTAACAAATCAAGACTTTACTTTTTAATTAGTGGAGAACTCATTTTTCTTCTGCACACAGAGAAAAACATAAAGGTTCATCAGTATGCCAACACTATATTATTAACATGGATAGATTCAGTATTGTTTTGCATTGATAGTATCAAATGTCTTCGGCAAAAACTGAAAAGCCATATAGTCCCCATAATAACTGTATTCAGAGCTGTTTAGAGAGACATTGTGTCTCATCTCATTAATTCAGGGTCTCAATTGCTGCTGGGCTAATTTAACCACTGAAACAATACCGCTCAAATGACCTCATGTGGAGGGTGGCACTACAGTGTTGCATCTGTTTATGGTTTCAGGAATACATATCTGCATGAAGCAAGGGCACAAACACAAAGGGAGGGCTTGGTGCTTCAAGAACATGTCCATAGAAGTCTCACGGTAATGCCAGTGTGTCTGTAGAGTGTGTAGTGAATGGATCCAACAGAGTAAAGCCAGTAGTGTCATAGGACGATGATGAGAATAACCTAAAAGTGAAATCACAATGAACATGCTTTGAGGTTGAAGTAAATTAGATGTAATTAAAGAACTCGCTTTTGTTAAAAGAATGCATGAGCACAACCTACTTTCACAGCAACAGTTTAACTCAAAAGAAATTAAGAATTTATAGTGGTTTTGGTCACATTTCTAAAACGACATCATGTATGATCTGATGCTATTACAAGATCTCCCTCTGTCTGTTACAGAATATGTGTTGAGATTGATAACTATCATCCTTTTGTATGTCAGTTGGCTGAAGCAGCCATCTTGCACTGAATTGATACCAACGGTTCAACAATTTTAAATGTCCTTGCAAGGATCATTTTATCATAGGAGTGTTTCCATTGTCAGAGCTTCAGGGAAATTTCTGGGAGGGGGAAACTGACTGGGAGATACGACGGCCCGGTCCTCTCAGCTGTTGTTTCCATACTAATTCAGCCCTTTCAGGACTTTGCACAGAGGTCAGCACAGCACGACTGCTTTGGCAGGGAATGATGTCACAGGTCAACGACAAAAGCATCCACAGTAACATTAACAAGAGTAAAAGTTTTATTATGTTCAATTACAGCATAATTTATTTCATTAAGGAGATGAAAGCAGCTGCTTGATGTAAAATGTGCGGTTCAATGACCAGAAGAAGCTTTGTTTCTTAGGGCACTCTGGGAGGCAACAAAGCCCCATGAATGAGTGCGTTTACATGCAGCCAGTAACCCTTTTAAAACCCGAATATTCACAATAACCCAGTTCCGCACGGCCATGTAAACACCGCCAAAAACCAGGATATGCTCATAACTGGGTTTTAAAAACCCGGTTACTACACCTAGGGTAACCCTTTTCTAACCCGAATGTTTGGTCGTGTAAACGCATACCGGGATATCCCCATCAAAGCGTGTGTTCTGCACATGCTCTGTTCGCAAGGAATCTTGGTCTTTTGAGTAGCGAGACGTCTTGTATGCGCCAGAACACCGGAAGTAAACAACAAGTTGGGGGCAACATGGCGAGTCGCGACACAGCACCACACTTTGAGTGACGAGGAAACTAAAGCGCAAACAAACGCGGTCGCTATCTCTTCCAAACTGGGAAACATGTTGTTGTTTTCACGGATACCGGAACAAGAAGAACCGGAAATGACGCATATTGCGTCTGGACGTAGTCCATACATCCTGACGCTACCCCAACGTCCGCATTTAAATCGAGTTATGCAAGTTAGGGGTAACTCTTTCTATTTATGCTTGTAAACGGGTTATTCTGATCAACTCAGAAACCTGAATACCGACCTTAACCCAATCATGACCCGGATATAGGCTGCATGTAAACGTAGTCAATGTAGGAGGATTCCACAGAGCTTTTCTGTGTTTAGGATTTATGGTAATGTAGATTTTAAAGCAGCACAATCGGTGCTTTTTTTTTCTCATGTTTTCATTCTGCTTCACACGCAATTCTGCTAACGCCGGTTGTTTTGAACGGCGTCTGCTGATCTTTGGTATGTTCTTGCTGTGTCTGGTTTCTAACTGCATTTTTGTTTTGGTTACTTTTAAAACACAGAAAAGGTTTTTTTTTTACTTTGCTGACAGTTTCGTTTACCGACTGCAAACATTCTCAGAGCTGACGCTGATGGTGGCGTCACTTCCTTCTGCGTTTATCCGCGGGCAGCAGAGGGCGACAACGTTGTCACCCTCTGCTGCCCAATCTCCACTCACCGATGATGCAGTCCCATGCATGATCCAATGTGTAGACCCCATCGTCCCTGTTCACGGTCCCACATCCACGTCTCCTTATCTCTATTGCTTCCTTTATCCATCTTTTGTATTTCTGTTGTTCGGTGTTTATGATCCTTGTGTTGTCTCAGTCCATTATGCGGTTTTCTCTTGTGCAGTGATCTGTTACGGCTGACTTCTTTATTGTGCTTTCTGCTTCTTGTTTTGCTGCTCTTGTGTGACTTCGACTTGTTTCTCTCTCACATTCTTTTCTATATTCTATTGTTTGTGTGTTGAGTTGGAGTCCGGTTTCTCCTATGTATGTTTACTGCAGAGATAAACGGAGAAGGAAGCGACGCCACCATCAGCTTGAGCTCTGAGGAAGTTTGCAGTCAGTAAACAAAACAGTCAGCAAGGTAAAAAATAAAAAAATAAAAATAACTTTTTCTGTGTTTTAAAAAGAACCAAAAATGCAGGTGTCTGCTGATGTCATTTTCCACTAACAACCAATCAACGTGAGCTAACTTAAAGTTCCGCTCAGCTATTCAGCTGGGCCTTTCTGAGTACCTACCTCTCGTCAGGTACTCCAAAAGTTCCTTAAAATGGCCTAGAAAACGGCCCAGTAAAGTGGAGACACGCACATGGTGGGAAGTTTCAGTAAATCTACCCTGAATTTCTGACAATGGAAACACATCTAGTGTCACTGAAATCCATCTAGTGGTTCATGGAATATTTTGTAAACAGACTTGTGTGATACAAACAGGCAGAAAACATTAGCAGTCCCCATTTGCTTTGCAGTAGTGTGTGCAATAATAAAATCTAGCTGTTGAAATGAAGAAGCCACAATACATGCTAGGAAGGAAACCGGGGTGCAGAGGAGTAGGGATCTTCCTTCTACTGCTGCTAAATCGTAAATAAGGAAGGCAGACTGCTTCTAACAAGCAGACTTAATGGAAAACGGCACATTAACTCGCGTATGAACGCATGTACTTGTCTAAGAATACTAATAAAGCTCTAGTCAAACGTTTCTGTGTGTACTAGAAAAGGGCAGATGTTGGTAGAAGAGAAAAGAAACCTTAGAATGTTTTTCTTATCGTTTAAAAAACCTTTAATATACCATCCTGTCACCAGTGCGACACACTGTCTACATCTGGCTATGTTGAATGTTTGAATGTTTATGTGCTTAGCAGACGCTTTTACCCAAAGCGACTTACTTTTTTTTTTTTTACCTATAGGGCATGTTGTGATCTGTGGGGGAAACCGGAGTACCCGGAGGAAACCCACGCATGCATGGGGAGAACACGCAACTCCACGCAGAAAGGCCGCAGCCGAGTTTTGAAACTGCGACCTTCGTGTTGCGAGGCAACAGTGCTACCACTGCGCCACCATGCAGCCCATGCTATGTTGGTGTAGGATGATGCATATGTCTGTACTAAAATCTATGTAAACATGTTTGTGTTGTTGAATCGCTGCATTTTCCAATCTAAAGTCAAACTATATGGCTAATGAAAGCAAATGATGTCTCTGGTTCATCTGCTCCATCAGTCCTACTGTAGTCTTTACAGATGCATTGTGTGCAACTTTGGTACTTTTAATGGCAAACTAAAAGGTACACCATGCATTAGCCAGCAGCAAGGAGTATATTCACAATTATAAAAATGCAGAGGACAATAAATCAGTTAATTAACGAATGCCATCAACACTTTCAAATGACGGAACAAAATCCTATGCATCTTGCTCAGCATTAATGCGAACAGCCAATTAGAAAAGCAAACATTTGACCAAGAACTCAATGAAAACGTGTGCACAGTCCAAATTCTTCACAAGGCCGTGTTTTATGAAACACTTTTCAAACTCTAGAACATAAAATTGAGATTAAAGAGGTCATTCACTGAGAAACCATTTTTACTTATTATTTAAATGATTGGTCACTCTGAGTTTAACATGCAGGCTGAACATGAAAATTGTGTCCTACACCCACTTCCTGTGTTAGCTTCTGATAGAAGGTAGACAGTGCAACACTAGAATTTGAAAAATCTGACAGATCTACATCTAGGGATGGGTACCAAATTCAGTACTTTTTAAGGCACCAACCAAATTCCATAGTACCGACTGAGTACCGATTCACGTCATATGAAATGGTGCCTTGTATTGATACCCGTTCTTCATAACGAGAACTTGTGAGACAGCGATTAGCCAAGATAGACAGCAGCACCGGCGCTGGAGCGTAATGCCGTGAGTCACTGTGGGCAAGCTGTAAACAGAGCAAGCAGCACGGCGGAGAGGAAGCGTGCTAAAGTAAACGGGATGGGTAACTGGGTGATGATGAAACCAGCAGCGATGATCTAAGTGAGGCATCATCATCCTAATTTGCTCGGGTAGGTTAATAAATTGTTTAAGATAACATTAGCTTGATATGTTAGCTTCCGTTCAGCTAATGGTGCGTTCGCTTTCTCCTCCTCATGACCTTTTTTTTTTTAACCCTGTCAGTAAAAACGACGAACAACAAAAATGTCTAGTGCAAACTCTGGTGGGCACCATTGTTATGGGCACCAGCCTGGCGACTTTGGATGCAGGAGCGAGGATCGCCCAGCCCCGGTGATCAGCCGGACGCCATCCCTTCTCCTCTCCTCCAGGCTGCTGAGGAGCACAGCTGAGCTGAATCTCTCTGACAACCGACACCTGGGATCAAAAGGCTGTGCCTTCGGCAGTCTGGGAGGCAGCAGTGCAGGGGTTCTGCTGTCCTCCCGGCCTTGTTTTGTTTTAAAAACCCTTTGAATTGGAGTTTTAACTTTAATGGTTTTACCTCTGAGTTTGATGAGTTTTACAGGGTAAAACTCTAAGTGATCCATAGGGATCTTTGGTTGATGCCAACTTGGTTGACTCCGTTTTAAGGTTACCTCCGTTTTGGTTTTAAGACTTTGATCAACTTCGTTGTGTCTTAAAACACCTTCAGTTTGGGTGAAACTTTTAAAGGAGTGTTAACCAGGTGTTTTAATTGTTGATAAGTTGTCTTTTAACCGTTAACCTTTTGAGACATTTTCGTTTTGCATTATTCTAATGATGCTCACCATCTGTTTGCACTTGTTTTTAGAACCTTTTATGACAATTAAAAACATTTTAAACCAACTATAATGTTCCTTCACATTTGAACACCTCCTGTCGGGGATGTAACAACCATACATTTTTCTTTGAAATCCTCACCTTTGCAATGCCATACAATTCTGAAGCCAGACAGCCCAGTAGTCTTCATCTTCTTCAGCATGGGACTCGCCATTTCTAGACATGCTTTACTGTGCCTGGGCTTTAAAACAGGCTTCCTTCATAGACGATACCCATGCACGCCTTTCCTCTGCAGTGTGCACCATATGGTATTATGGGGAAAAGTCCCTTCAATGTAGCTTTCAACTCTTTTAGCCAACGGTAGAGAACTTGCGTGAAGATTTTCTTTAACCCATCTCATTAGAAGACACTCCTGTCGAGATCTCTCTGTGAGACAGTTGCCCTGCCTTATGGTGGGATGATTGGTGACAGAGGAGTTAAATGCCCACCCAGTAACTGGAGGGTTGCAGGTGTGTTTTCTGCCAAGTCTGCCACAGTTTTTGTGTCCTTGGGCAACATCCCCCTTGCAATTTCAATCAGTATCTTGGGACAGCTAAGAGACCCTGTTCCGCTGGTCCTAAGGGGTATAATGATGAATCAGATGTGGGGCAATACTGTTCAGAGCCTTAAAACCAAGCAAGAGAATTGTTTAAAATTAATTCTGTAAGTTACAGGCAGCCAGTGTAGGGAAGCTAAAATGGTAGTGATGGGCTCTCTCTTCCTAGTTCCAGTCAACAGTCTTGAAGTGGAATTAACTGAAAATTTGAATTACCTAAACTCTTGTGATCTCAGCCTGACTGACGCCTGCATCCAGTGAGTTGTAATAGTCCAGCCTGGATGTTATGAATGCGTGAATCACAATTCCCAGGTGTGCACATGAAAGAAACAGCTTTAGTTTAGCTAAGCGTGGCAGGTGGAAGAAAGGTGATCCAACAGTACCAATTACATGACTGTCAAGTTTAAGATACGCGTCCTCATCAGTATGTTACAGTAGTATTGCATAGAAAATGTTGATTCTGAAAGCAAACTGAATGTTTTCTGACAAATCTGGTGGGATATAAGCATTTATGCTGAGAACAGAGACAGCAATAATAAAAGCGTGTGAGGTGCTTAGTCTAAAATACAACAGAAACCTACAACAGTTGAACTTTCAGTCTGGATACTAAACTGATTTTAAAAAACGAGCTATTTCATTGTTAACACCCTGTTTACTGAGTTTGAGTTGAAGAGGTCCTTCACTCAGAATTTTAATACCTTTGCAGTGGTCTCTAGTAGGAATGACTGCCCTGTAAGTTGTACTCTGAGGGAAAACATTTCAGATGCTTCTGTTTAAGTGCAGCCAGATCAAAAAGTAGCTTCAGACAACAGGATTAGAAGCCGACTCTGATCATTGGCAGCTCCATGGTCAGAAACGTGGCATTAAAGGCTCCAGCAACCACAGTTAAATGTTTACCTGGGGCCAGAGCGGGCGACATTAATTCTTATCTGAAACTGCTGGCTAAGGATAAGCGTAAATACAGTAAGATTGTTATTCACGCTGGCGGTAACGACACCCGGTTACGCCAATCGGAGGTCACTAAAATTAATGTTGCTTCGGTGTGTACGTTTGCCAAAACAATGTCGGACTCCGTAATTTTCTCTGGCCCCCTGCCTGATCGGACCAGTGACGACATGTTTAGCCGCATGCTGTCCTTCAACCGCTGGTTGTCTAGGTGGTGTCCTGAAAACAACGTGGGCTACATTGATAACTGGAAAACTTTTTGGGGAAAACCTGGTCTGATGCGGAGAGACGGCATCCATCCCTCTTTGGATAGGGCAGCTCTTCTTTCTAGGAACATGGCCAGTTTTATTAGTCCTCCATGACAACCCAGGGTCCAGACCAGGAAGCAGAGTCGTAGTTTAACCCACCCCTCTGCAGCTTCTGTACTGTTACCCACCCACTACCCCATAGAGACAGTGTCCTGCCCACGTCCAAAACCACACAGATTAAACATCAGACTTAATAAAGCAAATCATGGAAATCTCATAAATATTAGAACAAATTCAACTGAGCAGAAAACTAGAAAAATTAAATGTGGGTTGTTGAACATTAGATCCATTTTTTCTAAGACTTTGTTAGTTAATGACTTGATTTGTGATAATCAGATCTCTTTGCTCTCTCTCACAGAATCCTGGCTGCAGCAAGAGGACTATGTTAGCTTAAATGAGTCGACTCCTTCAAATTATTTAACTCATCACATTGCTCGAAGTACAGGGCGAGGAGGAGGAGTGGCAACCATTTTTCATTAGGACTTATTAATCAGTCCCTTACAGATTAATAGCTACAGTTCGTTCGAACATCTTATTCTTAGTTTTCCTAATCCAGATTGCAAAACTGTAAAACCACTCTTGTTTGTAGTTTTATATCGTCCACCAGGCCCTTACTCTGAGTTTTTGGATCAGATCTCTGATTTTTTATCTGATATGGTGCTAAATACTGATAAGGTCATTGTAGTGGGGGATTTCAACATTCATGTGGACATCGAAAATGATAGCCTCAATGTAGCCTTTAGTAACATCTTAGACTCATTTGGTTTCACTCAGAGAATACATAGCTCCACCCACTCCTGCCATCATACATTGGACCTTGTTCTGACGTATGGCATAGAGTGTGAGGAAATAACGATCTTTCCACATAATCCAGTCCTCTCGGACCACTTTCTGATAACCTTTGAGTTTTTTATAACTGAGTTCTTGAGACATGAAAGTAAATTTCATTATAGTCGGTCTCTATCTGACAACGCAGTTGCATCTTTTAAATCAACTGTTCCATCTTTACTGTCCTCAGCATCTCAGAGGAACGTAGCAGAGGGCAATATTTTCAGTTCTAACCCCTCACAAATTGATGCCTTACTTCATCATGTTAATTCCTCTTTACGAGTGGCATTAGATGATGTAGCCCCTTTAAAAAAGAAGGTAATTAGGGACAGGAAGTTGGCTCCCTGGTTTAATTCTCATTTACGAGCCTTAAAACAAAACTCTAGGAAATTGGAGAGAACATGGCACTCTACACACCATGAGGAGGCCTACCTATCCTGGAAAAATAGTCTTGTGCTTTACAAAAATAAGCTTCAACAAACTAGAACTGCTTATTTTTCAGCATTAATTGAGGAGAATAAGCATAATCCTAAATTTCTTTTCAGTACAGTTGCTAAACTTACACAGAATCGTAGCTCTGAGCCATCTATTCCCTTAGCCCTCAGCAGCAATGACTTCATGGGATTTTTACAAGTAAAATTAATTCTATTAGAAACAAAATCTTTAGCATCCTCCCTAATGCGATTTCTTCTTCCTCAGTAAGTGAGGCAGCTTCAGAGGTGACTGTAGAACCTCATCTGTGTTTGAACCGTTTTGATCCAGTTGAGCTTTCAGAGTTATCAAAAATATTAGCTTCATCTAAACCTTCAACTTGCATTTTGGATCCAATCCCAACCAAATTATTTAAAGATACATTTCCTTTGGTTACTGCCCCCATTCTAGATATAATCAATCTATCCTTAGTAAGTGGGTATGTACCACAAGATTTTAAGGTGGCTGTAATCAAACCTTCACTTAAGAAGCCTTCTCTGGATCCAGATGAACCAATGAATTATAGACCAATATCTAACCTTCCATTTTTATCCAAAGTCCTGGAGAAAATAGTGGCCATCCAAGTATGTGAGCATTTAAACACTAATGCTCTGTTTGAGGAATTTCAGTCTGGTTTTAGAGAGTATCACAGCACTGAAACTGCATTAGTGAGAGTTACAAATGATATTCTCATGGCCTCAGATAAGAATCTTGTGTCTGTTCTAGTCTTGTTAGATCTCAGTGCTGCCTTTGACACAGTTGATCACAATGTTCTTTTAGAAAGGCTTGAACATGTTGTAGGGATCAAAGGAACAGTGTTAGGCTGGTTTAAATCCTACCTGTATGACAGATTTCATTTTGTAAATGTACATGACAAATCTTCCTCATACTCCAGGGTTACTTGCGGAGTACCACAGGGTTCAGTGCTTGGACCAATTCTTTTTACTATATATATGCTCCCAATTGGTAAAATCATTAGACAGCATGGGATAAACTTCCACTGTTATGCTGACGATACTCAGTTATATTTATCCATTAACCCTGATGAACCTAATCGGTTGGGTAGATTACAGGCTTGTCTTGAGGACATAAAAAATTGGATGACTCTTAACTTCTTGCTTTTAAATCAAGACAAGACGGAAGTTCTCATCTTTGGACCAGAAATCCAGAAAAGGAAATTGCTTAGCCAATCGCCTGACCTTAATGGCATTACATTAATCTCCGAGAACAAAGCAAGGAACCTTGGTGTTGTCTTTGACCAGGACATGTCATTCAAATCCCAGGTTTCACAAGTTTGTCGGATTTCCTTTTTCCACCTTCGGAATATTGCTAAGATTAGAAGCATACTTTCCAGGAGTGATGCTAAAAAACTAGTTCATGCATTTATTACATCAAGACTGGATTACTGTAATCCATTACTCTCAGGAAGTCCACAGAATGTAGTTAAAAGTCTTCAGCTTGTCCAAAATGCTGCAGCTAGAGTTCTGATGAGAATTAAAAAGAGAGATCATATCTCTCCTGTCTTAGCTTCCCTACATTGGCTACCTGTTAAATTCAGAATAGATTTTAAGATCCTTCTTCTCACATATAAAGCTCTTAATAATCAAGCTCCATCATACATCAGTGATCTGATTGTTCCATATGTTCCTAACCGAGCACTTCGCTCTCAGACTGCAGGTCTACTGGTGGTTCCCAGAATATCTAATATTAAGATGGGAGGCAGATCTTTTAGTTATCAGGCTCCTCTCCTGTGGAACCAGCTCCCAGCTTTAGTCCGTGAGGCAGACACTTTGTCTACTTTTAAGAATAGGCTTAAAACATTTTTATTTGATAGGGCCTATGGTCAAAATCTGATGTTAGCCTAGATCTGGACAAGTGGGGGAGTAGAGGGAGGTGGAGTGTACAGTCGGTAAAGACGGCTCTCCCTTGCCCTGCCTCCAACATGCCTCCATCTAAATAGGATAGATTATCCAGAGTTATCTCTGTAGTTATGCTGCTATAGGCTTAGACTGCTGGAGGACACACTGACCACTTTTCACACTCTACTACTTTCTTCTACAGTCTGCTCTTTAACTGTATTATTTCCTGCTATTTCAGCTGTTAACTTTATTTTCTCTCTAAGTGTTTTTCTCCCCAGAAGAAGCTACAACGATGTTCTGCTGAGCTGTGGTGGCCTCATGGAGGGGGCCATCGACTAGCACACTGCTGCTAACCACTAATACATTCTCCCTCTCCTGATAATAACTTTTTGTTTTCATTGATTTTTGATGTGCTACTACTAGTTTATCCGTTTAATTATAGATCCACTAGGATAAATACAATAAAGTTTATTTTTCACCAAATAGAATATTTACTAAGAAATCACAATAAAACTGTAGACACATTACTTGTCCGTGTGTGTGTGTGTGTGTGTGTGTGTGTGTGTGTGTGTTTGTGTGTGTGTGTGTGTGTGTGTGTGTGTGTGTGTGTGTGTGTGTGTGTGTGTGTGTGTGTGTGTGTGTGTGTGTGTGTGTGTGTGTGTGTGTGTGTGTGTGTGCTCTGTCTTCTCGATCCCCAGTGAGTCGTGGAGGATGGCTGCTTATACTGAGCCAGGATTCTCTGGAGGTTTCTTCCTGTTAAAAGGGAGTTTTCCTCTCCACTGTCGCTGCATGCTTGCTTAGTATGAGGATTGCTGTATAGTCACTGACACTAGTCAGTGACTTGATGCAATTTGCTGGGTTCCTTATATAGGAAACATTATTTCTGATTGGTTTAATGAACTGTGAATTGGAATGTTTATTATGTGAAGTGCCTTGAGACGACTCTTGTCGTGATTTGGCGCTTTATAAATAAACTTGAATTGAATTGAATTGAATATTTCCTGATATGTGGACATGTCGCCGCTGACTGGTTAACAGCAACACGTCTCTACCACTGTCTGTTTACTCTGCAACACTGATGTTTTATAATATAATGTTATGAATTATAGATCCACTAGGATACATACAATAAAGTTCATCTCTCACCAAATAGAGTATTTACTAAGTAATCACAATGTAACCATAGAAACACTACTTGGTGTGTGTGTGTGTGTGTGTGCGTGCGTGCGTGTGTGTGTGTGTGTGTCTGCTCTGTCTTCTCGACCCCCCAGCGAGTCGTGGAGGATGGCTGCTTATACTGAGCCAGGATTCTCTGGAGGTTTCTTCCTGTTAAAAGGGAGTTTTCCTCTCCACTGTCGCTGCATGCTTGCTTAGTATGAGGATTGCTGTAAAGTCACTGACACTAGTCAGTGACTCGATTGTAAAAAATTTTTCTCAGTGAAGGACCTCCTTAAACAATAACAATCAACCTTGCTTATGCAGTGTAGTTACAACTGACAGACATGCAGCAGATTTGTGTCGAAGGTAAAACTAAAAACTCAGCTAAGAACAATGCTTATGATTCTTGTGTGAGCCAAAATTGTCCCCTGAAGTAGCTTTGTTTGTACTGAATCTACTCACCATCATTGAGGTCCTGCAGCAGGTTCTCCTGACCAGAGAAATCCAGCTTGACTTGGATGCTGACAGTCAGTGTCACGGTCAGACCAGGCTTCAGAGGCAGGTGACTTAAGGCTTCTTCCAGCTTCCAGCTGAGGAAGTTGCTGAACACTTTTTCTACGGATAAAAGAAAAAAGGAGAGAAATAATGTTTTGAATTATACGTTTTTGATTGTGGCATTTACTGTGAATGAAGTAAACCAAATTGCCAATTATATAAGCATCTGATAAGAAACAGGTTGTCTGGCAATGTTGTTTTTATTTTTGTAATTTAGACTGATTTTTATGGGGAGGGACTACATCTGCAGACATCAGAACAACAGAAACACAGCCTTTACGGTCACAGTGACGTTTCTTCTGCTCATCACCAGACGTGCTACAGTAATTTATGCCTCCTACAGCTTTTAAATGAGATGAATGACTCAGCTGTATCCGCTGCAGCCAGGAGCCCCAGATGAATGAAACATCACCTGAATAAAGCATGTGATCTGTCTGTGCAGGTGAGCCACTCGGGACTGCAGTGGATGCGGGAACAGCAAGCAGTCGGATTTTAACACGCACGCACGCACGCACGCACGCACGCACACACACACACACACACACACACACACACACACACACACACACACCAAAGGGGACTGGAAGCCTGCTAACAGTTTATACATCCAAGCTGGATCCATCACCCAAATCCAAAAGGTCTTCTCAGAGGATGTGAATGTAGACGACATTAAATAAACATTCTGTGGATCAAACTTTGCTTAAATTATTCACAAACTCTGAGCTTTCTGACTGAATTAAAAGTGAAAAATCAAAAAAGGGACTGCCCGTTAGACAGGCAGTTGATGGAGGGATGATTTAAAAGACGTAGGGTTATGAAAGTCTTTCACGTCCAATGTGTGACATCTGGCTTCCAGCTCCAACACGTAGAAAGCCTAGATCAGGGACAGCGAGACCATGATCACTATTACTATTTAATTACAAAGTCCTACAGTTTAGCTGCCTAAGTGACTGCTATGAAATAAAGCAAGCCTTATTAAATGAGTCAATGCTGAATATGGAAACACATTAGAACATTATAATTCTATTTCTGTAATGTTTTCACTTTCTTCTTTACTTAAGGTTTTTAGGGGGATTTGGGCCAAATGTGTGAGAGAGAAACAAGCCCTGCTCTGGCGTCTGTATAGCAGGAGCATTAATGTGATTTACAAAGGCAAGTTGGACGGTTTCAGGCAGAAGACGCTCTTCTAAAACTCTTCTGAAACGGTTTTAAACATCATTGATGGACATTTACATGCTTTCATATCAGCTGCACAAGACTACGACTAATGAAAAACAAATGATTCTCTATTTCACACCAAGCAATCAGAAAACAAAAGGATGACGAGAGGGTTCCGTGTTATACCAACATGCTCCGAGCTCTCCGATGCATTTGGGTTTTCTGATTGTTCTGTGAGTGTTTCCAACACTGAGTCGCTTGCTGCAGGCACACTGATGTTGTTACTGACACAAACAGACTGAACTCCTGTGAAAATATTAATGGAGTCCATAAAATGCATTGTGGATAATGTCAGCAGCAGAAAGGTTCGAGTGCTCCCCAGTCAAAAGACATGAATAATGTGTGAGGTGTGATAACTGATAAACAACTGGGACGCTGCCCATATATCTGCTAATGATGCAGAATACAACTCTGACACTCAGTACTGAGGAAGTTTATTTAGAAAAATCCAAACAGAGCAGGCAGGTGAAACACACTAGCATCAACCAGAAGCAAGGGGAGGGGACATTAAACACGGAGACAACATCAGCTGTCCCGTATAACCCTCACCTCTGATGAGGTTGCTCCTACCTTGATCCTCCATGATGTGTGTGTGTGTGTGTGTGTGTGCGTGCGTGCACGTGCGTGTGTGTGTTTTCTGTTGGAAAGCTAACAAAGTTTGCATTAGGGCTGAACGATTTATCGTTTTTGGACCAAAATTGCGATTTCAAACAGCACAATCACATGACCGTCAAAGCTGCAGTTTTAGCGGTTTTGACTGATCCAGGATCAGTTGTGTAGCGTTTTTTTTACATCTGGGGTTTTCCCCATGTGTTATGGCAGCGGCAAAAGCCAGCGCGGGGGAGGGGTTTACCGTCCAGAGCCGAGCCCAACTCCACAGCTGACAGAGATGTATGTTCCCACACACAGCGCTGCTAGAGCCGATAATAATCAGCCCGGCAAGCCAGACTAAATAAATGTATTATTTAAAACTTTGCAAAGCAAGAATTTGGTCTAGTTCACTAGGCTAGATAATAATGGCACCGTAGGTGAGGCCGGGACAGAGAACGTCGTTGAGTAAGAGAGAGACTCCTCCCACATCGGAGCAGGTTCAGGCTGATTTCTAGCTTTATGCTTCATCAGCGCGAGTGCGGAGTCTCGCACTTCAGTTGACTTGAAAGCTGAACTATTCTTTTAAAAATGGTTTGAATGTTTCTGACGGCACACTTTAGCTCAAACAAGCTAACGTGTCAGCATGTGTGCGTCTCTCTCACGGAACTGACGTTTTAGTGAGGAAAAACAGACAGCTTCGAAAAATGTGCAGCCAGTCTGCCTTGGTACCTGCGTGCATTTTTTATTTAATACATTTAAAAGCTATTTCTACCTACAGATTTCCTCCATGCATTTTTGGAGTAGAACATGTTTTTATAACGCTCCTCTTTAGATGAGAATCACAAGCACAAGTTGCTTCACAAACGGTTTTATTGTATGATTAAATAGTAAATATAAACGTGAATGATTAGTTGTACTAGATTAGAATCTAGACCATCTTTTCACTTCATCTACTGGATGCATTGGCAGGCTAATGTTGGACCTTTGTTTACAGAAAATCGTGAATTGAACCAAAATCGCAATTTCTGCTAGAAAAATTTCCAATTCAATCTTTTCCTAAAATCATTCGGCCCTAGTGTGCATCTGTTTGTACGAAAGCAGGTGTGTTTGGGGTTGGGTTGCACCTTTCAGCGGAGGCTTACAGCTGTGCTTTTTCAGACAGTAGTCAAGTCTAAAATGGTGCCAGTGATTCTTTTATGTTACTAAATATTTTCACTTCCAGGCAGTCTGATTATTTAGGCCACCGAGCAGAATTGGGATCACTACTGAGCGATTTTAAGTACTTTTTTTTTTACTTACAGTGCTAGTTGAATCCATTCACTTACTGTGTTTTATGCTAAGCTAAAGCTAAATGAGTACAGCCAGGTCAGGAGAATGACCGGGCTGGTTACAAATTGTGTTTCCCACGTCTCTAACTCTGGGAAATATGTCAGACAAATTTCACATTTTGGGTGTAATATCCCTTTAAGAAAAGTAACCAAATGCACATAATGTTGTCATTTAGCTAAAAATCTAAACTATTTCAACTTGCTATAAAGTTCTTCTACTGTTGCTTACCTTTATAGATGCTATTATGTTTAGTTGTGATTAGTAAATTATACAAGGCACGCTCACATGACTACAATAGGAACTGTCCTGCAGCAAAACTAAATGTTTATCTAATATTTGGCCCATTGTATCACTTAAAATATAAAAAACAGGCTTATGAATAAATTATCGTGATTTACTGGTAAGGCTGAAATCTTGGTTTTAAACTTTTTAATGCAGCATTCTCCAGTTCACTGCAGTTAGTTACATAACCCAAAGCATACATACATAAGTCCATGCCTAAAATCTTTCTTTATCGTTCAAAGTAGAAAAGTAAAAAACAAAAAAAACAAAAACAGGAAATGGTTTGCCATGTTTTACTGTATCAAGTACAGTGCATCAGGCTGATGTTTTCTTACGATCAGATATGGGACGAGGCCTTCTAGCTGCAGAAATGTCAGGCATCACATGACTCAACCCCGGAGGCGAAAATAAACTCCACTCAAAAGGATTCGGATAAAGTCAAATGAGGGAGAGCCAGCTCTGCCTGTGGCAGCGTCAGAGCTTAGGACGTAATATTCTGTTACTTGTGTTCTCTGTGTGCTAAGCAGCAGAGCAAGCTCTACCCTTATGAGACAATCAACTTTATTATGTCTGGAAATGTTTTCAGGGAACAGCTAAACTGGGATCATGTTTAAACTTGCATGAGAGAAATGAAGCAGCGAGGTTAAGAAAATTGTTTACTCATCTATTTAAAGGCTTTATGTTTACAATTATCAAAGCTAATGTATTAGATGATTATATTAGAAGGTTTTTTATCTGTTATGTCTTCCTTATTGTGCATTTTGTTCTGAGGGATGGGAATATTAAAATATGACTGTGCCAGCACTCTGGCACAAAGAGTAATGTTTTGTTTGTTTTGCTACAGATTCCTGTTAGAGCTCGTCTCATCTTTTATTCATTTAACTGCCAACCCCAACGCAGCATACCACAGAAAAGCTCCCTCAACTGGGGTCTATCTAAAGCTGCTGCCGAGGTATGACCAATGGCCAGGAGAAGCAAAGGGTTCAAACTAAATAGATAAACAGCATAAGTCTCTGCAGCAAAGACAATAATCTCCTGTATGGTTTCCTTTGAAAGATGAATGTCTGAGGAGAAGATAGAAGAAGACTTTAAATCACGTTGTACATAATAATCTACCAGCGTTTCAGGCTACAGAAGGACCAGAACGTTTAGGGACACTGTACTTTCCATTCTAGAGAGAGAAAAGTTTTACTTCAGTACTGAAACTATTTACTAGGGATGGACATCAATATCAGCATCGGCAGATGTTAGTCATTTTTCAACACATCTGTCCGATAAAAAAACTGGGCCGATATTAACAGCGATATGTTTTCCATCTTGTTTCCATTTGTTTGCCTGTTTCAGAGGGTGAGAGGGGTGGTGTGTGTTTGTTTAGTCACGTGAACAGTGATTGTAATCATCTCAGTAGTGTAAATGTGTGTGGTGTGTGTACATAATAATGTCAATTCAGCTTTAATCATTTTAATTCTACACAAAATCTGCTGATTTTAGAAGCATTAATGTCAGTATATCAGCATCGGCAAATATCGGTTCTCGGACATAACATAATATCAGGTATCGGTCCAAAAACTTCATATAGGTGCACCCCTACTATTTACTTGATGATTTAACATCTTCAGAAGCTACAGCTTCATCATTAACACATATACACCAAGATCAGATAAAGTAACCAGGATCAACATATAACCAAATAAATGTACCTCTTAAGCTTGCCTCCACTTTTCTAAGGAAGAAAGGTATTTTAAATGGTTGTGCGATATTGTAAATTTGTGTTTGTGGGGTTTCATATTAACCCTTTGATGCACAAATTATGAAATCTTGAACCATGATTTATTTAAAAGATTTTTCATTCAACTTTAGGTGTGAATGAAAACAATTTCAACAAATATATATTTTTTGTAACATTTCATTTACAAATGATTTATTACATGTCCAACCCAGTGGACAGGGTGCATTCTGAACATGAATATGTTGGCTTGAAGTCCAAATGGAGGGTCTCAAATGCAATAAAGTTTTCAACCGCTGTGCTTGATAGCAAAAATAAATAACAACTTTGAGTACCTGTCCACTGTAGTGACCATTAAGGGTTAGTGAGAATCCCTCTTGATGGTGTACAGGCACAACTGACCACTACAGCTAAAGTGAATAGACACAGCTGTTTGCTACAGTGCTGCTATGAAATGTTGAAAGAGACGTCGTCTTAGCCGTTCCTTCCACAGTCAAGTGCAAAGCAGGTACCCCTAATGATATGCAAAGCTGAAAATTTATTCTAAACTGAAGTAATATTAGTATTACTACCAGGATCTATTAGCATCATTCATATTATTAAAATTTTAGGACCAAGGTAAAGCAGACTTGTAATCTCACACCGAGTATTTTCTTGGAAGAGAGACATTAGAATACAACTCATGAAGAGGTACGAGAATACTTTCACCAATAGTTCCTCTTTATTTGGCATGCAAAAGCTAAATTGACAATGAATTCAAATAATACAGTGTAAAACTACACTAACACTGGTTTTTGTGTCGATATAAATATGTTTCATCGCAAAGGTATTTTACTTTAGTTTTTAAAGTGCAGCTCATACACTGCAAAAATTGATTTCTAAGAAAGTTTGAAAATAAATGCTCATTTTTAGACATTTGATCTTATTTTTTGTCTAAAAGGAAAATAAATCTTCTCTAGAAAAATAGTGTGGTTTTTTTTTTTGTTTTAGTTTTTTTTTTTTTTTTTTTTTAGATTTTTGAGAATTCTAGTCAAACAAATTTTTCTTACCCCAATTGATGATTATTTACATTAATTAATTTAAGTAATGCTATTTTTCTGGAGAATATTTTTTTCTTTTTAAGAATAAAATAAGAAAATGTCTAAAAATTATGCTTTTTTACTTTCTTGGGAATCTGCTTCTGCAGAGTAACTCTTGAGGTTGACTTGTGCCTTCCAAAAACAGTTTTACTAAATGCTGAAGGTCTATGGCCACATGGGTGAGGAACAGGTAAACTAGGCCTCACGTTATTGTAAACTTTGATAAGAGTGAAAAAAAAAGGAAGAGGCATTAGCACTGTCCGAAATAACTTACGTCTGCTCGTGGTTTTCTTTCTTATTTTGTTTCAAAAGCCCATCTCCCTTACCACCTATGTTGCAACTACTAAACAAGAAGCATGTCCCCCTGGATTTGAGCTCATCTCACACCGGCTGTATAACTGTTGTTCATTATATTTTCTGTTTCTCTAACGCTTGTTCCCCCATGTTAAAACAATAAAAATAAACTCATCCCATGACTGCTGTTGTTTAACTGTCTTTGTTATTTTTATAGTAGACCATAAACATTCCACTACAACCAACCTTCCCAGTGATAAAAGCTTACTCCGGTCAGATATCTTGTTGGATTGAATGTGTTGACGAGTTCCAGTATGGCAGCAGAAGTAGCAGTAAGGCTTGTCTTGGTGGTTAATTGCCACTATTTGTGAAATTAAAGCATGACTGTTGGCAAAGCACTAGCCAGTGGATGTCAGCAAAGTGTTGTTTGGTTAAGGTACTAGAAAAGATATTTTTAATCCAAAAAGCTGTTATGTATTTTCATAAACATGGTTCAGTTGTATTATTCCTATGCTTGTGGACGGATCAGTTAGGTCACATAGCTTTAATGAGAAGTTAGGTTATGCAGAGCAGAAGCAGCATTCTACAGCTTAAGCAGACTCATGATAAATTCAGACACCAGTCATTTGACTTTACTGTGGAAAAAAATGCTGCTTTTTCAGCACTTGTATTTTTTTCTCAGATGTTTTTCTGCAATATATTAGAAAAATCAGTTCACTTTCCGATGACCCCTTGTCTTGTTCTATAGGCTGAATGAATCTTTATACCCCGTAGAATCAAAGGCAGTTTCTTATATATATATCGGTAACTGTCCTGAACAGAACTCAGAAGACCCGTAATGACGCCGAACACAGTAAAAATATATTTTAAAAAAGTCCTTTATTTATTGTGGAGTTACCAGGTGGGCGAGGCTGGAGACAGGGTAGGAGAGGAGGCGAGGGTCAAAACCAGAGAGATCCGTGAATGCTACAATGAGCAGGCAGGAGGCAGAATCCAGAGAACGGGCTGAGGTGGAGAACCCAGGTAGTCAGAGGCAGAGAAAACAACCCAGGCAGGGAGCAGGCACTTGGGTTGGTCAAGGAACAGAAACGAGGTCAGGATCTATGGTACACGCAGAGGTTGGAGTGCTGGCTAATGTTTTTCAATAATCTGGCGGAGACTGGCTAGCTGGATGGATCTTTTATAGCAGGGGAAGCAGGTGTGTGAGATGAGCTGAGGAGTCAGGAGCAGGTGAAGTGGATGGAGTTGATTTTGGTTGCCAGGGAAACAGGGCTTGTCAGGAGCTTGGTGAAGGGACCAGGTGAGCTGAATGAAGGTGAAATGAGGAGGCAGAGGAGGGTGAAGGATGGGAGTCATGACAGTAACACTTTAGTTTAGGGAACACAAATTAACCATTAATTAGCTGCCAATTAATATGCATATTAGTGGACTATTCAGTCTGAATGAGTCATTAAGCTATTATTAGGTGCTTATTACCAATCCTGCTGTGATCCTAATATTAACAGGCCATAAATTCAGAGTTCTATCAAAATAAGCCATTCATAATGGTTTGTTAACTGAAAGTAAATGGCTTGTTGCTGATTAACGCACATGCTAATTAGCTCAAATCAATACGTGGCTTTTAACAAAGTAATTCAAGGGCAATAGTTCTTCTGCATTAATAACCAAAAACATTATGTTTATGTTTATTCATTTAGCAGACACTTTTATCCAAAGCGATTTACAGTTTATAACCTATAGGGCATGTTGTGATCTGTGGGGGAAACCGGAGTACCCGGAGGAAACCCACGCATGCATGGGGAGAACACGCAACTCCACGCAGAAAGGCTGCAGCTGAGCTGAGTTTCGAACCTGCAACCTTCGTGCTGCGAGGCGACAGTGCTAACCACTGCGCCACCATGCAACCCTTATTATTAGCCCTTATTATGTAAATAATCAACAAACTCCATGTTAACAGAGCCTAAACAACAATCAATTAACCACTTGTAAGCAAGAATATGTTCCCCATTCTGTCAGATTTTGTCCATACCTAATTACTAGTAGTTTAGTATTAATTAACCACTTAAAGACAATAATATGTTCCCCTTGAATAACTTCATTAAAAGCCACATATTGATTTGAGTTCATTAGCATGTGCGTTAGTCAGCAACAAGCCATTTACTTTCAGTTAAACCATTATGAATGGCTTACCGTAAATCCTCTAATACAGGCCGGTATTCAATTAAAGGCCGGGTCTCATATTTTGGCCGGTGTCGGAGTCGGCGGAGGTGAATAATGACCGGTCTCTTATTGTGGCCGGGTGGAATGTGGTAACAAGCAAGTACGGGGGCGGTTGTGTCATCGTCTCACTTTTGATTTGCCAGTGATAGACCGCGAGGGTAACTTTAAACGTGCGGAGACGAAGAGGAGGCGAAAATTTGATATCAAGTTCAAAGAGAACGTGCTGATTATGCTGCAGAACACTCTGGGGAGCAGCAGCAGGGGTTGTATGAACTAGTCGACTTCACTATAGTGACTTGTTATGCCTGTCATCGACTAGTCGCTGTCACGTGATAATGACCGGCAAGATACAGCCCCCGGAAAAGACAGCAGCCTGCTGTCAGCAGGTGACAAGCTCCTGCGCTCGGGGGGGGGGGGAACGCGCTGTGCCAGAGCGTCGGTACTGACACGCGATCGTTCATGTCGGTTCATTTCCTTTAATGTTTTCTGTCTTTTATTTGCGCCTGATGCGTTTCGCTTTGGAGCGGGGTGCATCAACTTGTCCTCCGGTGACGCACCGATCACTGATGCGGCCGCCAAGCAGCGAGCACTCCGCTGTTTTTGAGGTCGGTAGATCTGCGTCCTGAGCACGGCCACAGTAACATTATCAAATCAGGTGTCGCCACCTCAAAAACTAATTTAACACGCGATCATTCATGTCGGTTCATTTCCTTTCATGTTTTCTGTCTTTTATTTGTGCCTGATGCGTTTCGCTGCTGTGGAGCGGGGCGCTTCAACTTGTCATCCGGTGACGCACCGATCACCGATGCGGCCGGCAAGCAGCGAGCGCTCCGCTGTTTTAGCGGTCGGTAGATCTTTTAGAACTGCAGTTCAAAGGTAACTCATGAGGTGAATATATATGAACCCAGGTAGCAGTTTCTCTTTAGGATTGAGAGGAGATGCAGGAAGATAATAAACAGACAGGACAGAAAAATAGTCAAATAAAAACAAGTTAGTTTCTGTACCTGCTGGTTGCAGCAAACAGACACCATTGAAGGTAATCAGAAGTGAGGAACAGAAAATGAAATAATTATTTTAATGTTTAGAGCAGCAGGAACTCCGAGAGGCTGCAGGCGCATCAGTGAGTTTGCGGCCACTGCGCAGGGGGAGGGGGGAGATGGCTGAAGCAGGGGGAGGGGGGAGAGGGCTGAAGCAGGGGAGGGGGGAGAGGGCTGAAGCAGGGGGAGGGGGGAGAGGGCTGAAGCAGGGGGAGGGGGGAGAGGGCTGAAGCAGGGGGAGGGGGGAGAGGGCTGCAGCAGGGGGAGGGGGGAGGGCTGAAGCAGAAACTACCGTTGTTAAAAGAAATGTGTTTAACTTTGAAAATGTGGGCGCAATTTTAATTGTCAAAAACTCCAGCGAACCATTAGTTCATTTTGCTCAAATAGAAATTGAGGCCTGCCTCTAATACTGGTCCTCCTTCCAATAAAGGCCTGGAGCTTGATGAGCTTGAGTCAAATACAGGCCCGGGCCTGTATTAGAGGATTTACGGTATTTGGATAAAATTCTTAATTTATGGCCTGTTAATATTAGAATTACTGCATTAGTAATAAGCTGTTAATAAGTGCTTAATAATGACTAGTTCAGACTTAGTAGTATATATATAAGTGTTCATGCATTTTGATAAATAAAACATTCTGTAATGAAATAGTCAGGTGGAAAGAGGGTGACTGTGGTCATCCCTACAGATTAATGTGACAGAGAAATTAATGCAGAATTATTCTGAACATGAGAAATACTGTACGTGTGTTTTTTTGAAACAGTGTTTTTAAAAGTGTGAAACACTGAAAGGAGCATTTAAACAATCCTATTTCTGATTATAATTGGTCACTCTGAGTTATTCATCAAGACTGAACATGAAAATAGTCTCCTACACCTATCTCCTGAATTAGTCTCTGATACAAAAAATGGACTGTGAAACGTTAAGATTTGAAAATCCTGATATCACACTGTCACTTAACATTCATGGACTCACCCATCTTCACTCATGACAGGTTTAGTGTCCAGAAAACCGAAGGAACATGTGGCTTACCTCTACTTCCTGAAACTGGTGCACCAGAGCTTTCTTTCCCCATAGAACGACTTGCAAGGCATTCATTCCTACTAGGGACCACTGCAAATGTACTGATTAAATGTTCCACACTTTTAAACAAGTGACTCAGACCTTTACTTTTCTGGAAATCTTTATGTTGGAAAGGATCAGCTATCTCACTGTTATTCTTTCTGGTGCTTGACACTAATCCTCGTGCCCATTAGTAATTAGTGATCCATCCATCAGCTTAAAACAGAACAGTCTTTATTCATCTGGCAGAAAAACCTCTGAAAAATCACCTTTCTATTTTAAATCCATTGCCTCAGTAATGGTTGTGACTCAGCTATCTTTAGTATGGGACACAAACTGAAGTAATTCAGGAAACTAAGAGATTATATGAAATGTGGTGGCACAAATGGTCCCCAAAACAAGCAATCAAGTCAAAAAAACAGCTTTATTTGTGTTTTTGCAAATGTGATACATGTGTGCCGACTACTTTATCACTAGATATGACCACTTAAAACATGTTATCAATACACACTGAAACAGGCCGACCAAATTAAATGAAAAATCATTTAAGTAACATTCTCCAGACAGAAGCTGATCTGATATTATCTCGGTTTTCAAAGGTCTCACTTCTCAGATGTAATACTTAATTGCTTACAGGCCCTCTCTCTTTGTGCCGTTAGGATCTCTGATTCAAAAGCATACAACAGGACATGGCAGAATATCAAAAAGGAGGACATTTTTATTCTTCTCACAGTGTCAACCATAGAACTTTATGGCTATGGTGACTGAATATTCAAACAGGTATGAGATCGGATTTGAGCTTGAATCTGCTCAGTCGGCTAGCACTCAGAGTATGTGATGTGAGTAAGTCACAGCTTCTCTCAGACTAACAGTATTTTGCTAAAACTACAAATGATGCACCAACGTACACACAGAGGTATAAACATCATCATCATCTTGCTCATCTCAAACTTCACAAAAAGCCTTTCAATGTTCCCGGGTGGACAGCGAAAAAGCACTGTGACAACTAATACCTTTCCGGTCCACAGAGGTAATCGCTCTGTAGGGGAGAGTTAAATACACATGCCGGGACTACCTACAGTCTGAAATACTGTGAATCACGTTTGGGATGGCTTTTCTCAATCAATAAAGTCAGATTATTTTAATGCAGAGCTGCAGATTGTAAATACGAGTAGAATATTGTTGAAATAACTTTAAACTATATCAGTTATTTCATATTATGGGGGGATTTTAAGGTTGGAGGCTATAAAAACCCCTGTGACAACAGGATTTTATACAGGGTTTGGAGAAGTGGTTACAGGAATGATTTGAAACAATATTAGTCAGTGTGAGAAATCTAATTCCTGTTCTCTTTTCTAAAGCAAGCATCTCTGGGTAGAGGGTTTTCTGGCCTCTAAATTACCACCTTCTACAGTCTTTCTGAAAGTTGCACAAATATACTTCTATGTGGACAGACTGCCCTATAAATATGTACCTCGGTGAAATTGTTAAAGACTCTCAAATCTTCCTTTAAAGTTGAAGTCCCGTAGTCATCATCACACACTGGTGAAATTACATCTTTGCATTTGTGGGGTGCGGTGAGCTGTAGCAGTGACTGCGCTTGGGAGCTATTTGGTGGTTTAACCCCATCCCCCGAGCCCGTAAAGCTGAGTGTCAAGCAGGGAGGGAGGCACACTCTCTGGGCTCACGACAGCGTACGTGGGTGAGGATGAGTCTCTCCATAGTCTTCATCAGGTGGGAAGTCAAGGTGACTGGTCTTTAGTGCTCTGGTTGTCTTTGATATTAAAATTAAACAGATTTGCATGTTATAAGATATGCCTGTAAGTTTAATAAAGGCTAGCTTCACTGAGAAATTGTGTTTTAAATTTTATTTTTGAAACATGATCCCTCACCCTGAGTTTCGCATGCAGGCTAAACATGAAAATAGTTTTCTACCCCTTTTTCCTGCATTACCCGCAGACAGAATTGTCAGGGAAATGACAATTGCATGTCACATCGTCAAATTAGCATTCGTGGACATGGGTTGTAGTTGACTGAGCATTCAGTAGAGAGCAGAGAACATCTTGGCTAGTAGAGGTTAACCATTGGTAAGCTAGCAAAGACTCCAAATCCTGCTGTCTGCAGCTGAACTTGGCTGTAGCTCACTGCTAGTTGTTTAAATAGGAGTGCCCCCCCCCCCCCCCCCCCCCCAGAGGCATTTGTTGCAAATGTGTTTTAAAAAAAGAGTGAACTTGGTCTGTAAAATGTGAAATTTCTCATGTGTCCAAGTAAAAATGGGTCTGAAATGGTTCAGTGTGCCGACGATGTTTTGGAAACATTTTTAGGAAGCCTGTGATTACTACTCACTATTACCAGTCATAGCAGGCAGCAGGATGTGCAAGAAGACGACAGGAGGGAGACAGAACTGAGATGTATGTCTTCAAATCTGAGACAATTTTTTAATTTAAAGTCTTGTACAATTATAATATAGTGACAAGCCAATTCCTTATGGACATCTTTACAGAAGTCCCTAAGCAACAAGAGGAAAATCAGAGCGTTTGTCTCAGCACACCATCAGTGAGTCCTGGAGTGCAGCATCTCTACACCACAGACTTCATAAGAACAACGAAGGACCCAATGAAATACTGACAAAAGGTATCTGGTATTCTGGTAAAAATATAGCCATGGCTTCTTGATTCACAAAGCTGGCTACTTACAGATCGATGAAGCTCATGCTGAGATGAGAAGCGAGTTCATACTAAGTATTTTGCATCCCTGAAGTTGGCTTTAAGCTAGATCTGGGACACAACCCAGAGGGGTATGTTAGGTGTAATAAAAAGAAGGGTTTCTGACTGGGTTACTGAGTGAAAAGGTCACACAAAGATTAACCTGCAGATTGTTTCTGTAAATAACAGGACGGCAAGGAGCTAAAGAACAAATGCACACATTTACAGAGGTGTGACTTCAAAGCTACACTCCTGGGATAGCTGAATGTATTTGCACAAATATTAAAAAAAACACACCACATCAGCTGTTAAAGGCCCCGTGTGTGAAATCCATTGAAATCATGATGAAAAATGCGACTCTTTAGCGCCACGCAGCTCAGAGAAAGTATTGCAGCTACGGTGCTCACTCATGAGTTTGACTGTATAATCAATTTCCAACCGGTGTAGCCTAACCCACACAAAGCTTAAAACAAGCTACTCGACCTCTTAAAAAGCATTTATAATTATGACTGTTCAGGACCTACCCGTCCTGAAGGAAGCAAGCTAGTTCTGTTCGACCTTGAAGCGGTCACGGTTCACACATGGAGGAGGGGTGACGTCAGCCAAGAGGTCAGGTGTTGTGAGAAATTGTGTTCCCCTGAAAGTCCTCATAACGGACAATAAGTTCTGTGGATTTGGAAACATTTGCTCTTAACTGCTTAAAGGAAACACAATATTTCAGAGGAACATAATTTCCCACAACACCCGTTTCACGTGGATCACCGAGCGCTCGATGTAAACAAACTGGCTGCCGCTACCAGATTATATGGATATGGAGCGATCACCACGGCTGGTTCAGGAGCACTGGTGAGCCGGGGTCATGCTGGAGATCAAGTAAACAATGCCGACTTATCCACCAGCCAATCGTGGCTCACGGCTGGCGTAGTGGAGACGGGCGTCAGGAGCTACTAGTTAGCCACGGCTAGAGCCGGGGAGACGCTGTGTACGCTGTGTGTAAACTCCCACAGATTACCAGCAAAATGAGACTCAAGTCTAAAGGTAATGTTTGAGAAGAAGCCCTCTGAGTCAGAGCGTCTCTGTAACGCGTGGAGAACTACATCGCTGTTAGTAAGGTGTTGTGGAGATAAAGTAAACAACACTGATTTAGCCACTGGCTAGCGGACGAGCGCTGCAGCGTGTTGGGAGAGACGGCAGGCTGCGGGAAGAAAGGAGACTTGAGGAGAAGGACTTTGGAATGGACACGTTGGGACCGGGTCGGGAGTTCTGGTACTGAGAAAAGACGGATGAACAGCTTGAGGTGAGTTTGGGAGTCAGAGACACTTATCGGAGGCTGCTGTCCAGCTAATAGCGGGCGGGGTCTGAACATATGTGGCTTGCTTGTGTTGGACATGATGACGGACACATTTTACTTGTTTGTTGATTTAATAGTTTTTTATTCAAACTAACAAGTACAGCTACGGTGTAGCTATTCTTTTCTACTTCTTAGTTGAATTAGCAGACTCCAGGCTTCCAGGGCGCACTGCTGCCCTCTGCTGGTTCTTTCAGGTTACAGTCATAGTCCAAACGGGTAATGTGGAGCTCGTATGTCCCTAAACAGCGATGTTTATGTTTATTTATTTATTTAGTAGCTAGCTACTGTATTTTAAGATGGAGGATTACCATGGAGCGTCGACCACAGTTTATGTATTTAAAAATGTATAATTTCAAGTTGAGAGGAATATTTAGAATTGATGTTGGTGAGAAATGTTAGTGGAAAAAGGACATGTTTGTTAACTAGAAACACAGGACTTATAGTAAACTGGTAAAAATATCACACACTGGGCCTTTAAACTAAACTCCACTGATGTTAAGCAGAGAGGAATAGAACAGAATTTGTATTTATGCAACACCAATTCATAGGTGGAGTAATCTCAAAGCAACTGCAGCTTATTCAGAATGCTGGCTTCCAGTAAACTACAGACTTCTACTAGTTTATAAATCCTTCAATGGCATGGCCAAAATACATGTTGGATCTCCTTCCTGTATATACACCCGGCAAGGCTCTGAGGTCCTTGGAAACCAGTCAGCTGGTAATACTGCGGGTCAGAACCAAACAGGGTGAGGCTGCTTCAGTACAATGCTGCACCACGATGGAATCAGCTTCCGTATGAACTCAAATGTGCCCCAACTCTAGTAACTTCTGAATCTAAATTGAAAACCTTTATGTATTCATTAGCCTTTGTAACAGAATGAAATGACTGTTTTCCACCAAAAGTCATTTCCCCCCTCTCCTCTGACACAGGACTACTCTGCATGAGATATGGCCTCAAGGTCTCATGCATTTGTTATAAACTGCTTCTTTCAATTCAATTCAAAAATACTTTATTAATCCCAGAAGGAAACTGATTGCTGTAGTAGCTCAGAATAATAATAATAATCAAGTCATCAAAGAGTTGTTGTATATTACAATGGCTGTTGGCAGGAAGGATCTCCAGTAGCGGTCAGTGTTGCAGCCAAACTGAAGAAGCCTCTGACTGAAGACACTCTTCCGTTGTCGGACAGTCTTGTGAAGGGAACGCTCAGGGTTGTCCATCATTTTCTTGATTCTCTGGAGAATCCTTCTTTGCATTATCTCCTCCAGCGGTTCCGAAACTGCCGAAACTCTGGCTGAGTCCTTGAAAGGGCTTGGAGTTCCTCCATCTTCTTGGCCAGTGATCTCACATTGCCCATTATGATCGATGGAAGAGATGGTTTGAATTTCCTCTTTCTCTGTCTCCGTTTTGCTCCCGCTCTGCACCCACGCTTCTTGCATTTGGGATTTGTGGCTTCAGTTGAGGTATTATTTCAGCCTTTCCAATGTTAATCAGCTGCTCCCGATTGTAAACCAGCTTGTTGCCATGGTTACGCATCATAACAAATGCTCAAAAAGTGAAAAAAGCTAAAAAAAATAGCAGTAAAAATCCTCCAAGCTTCACAGCACCAGAAACACAAAAGTAAAGTGTCCAAAAAATACAGTTTTTCTTGAGAAACTAGAAGAAAAAAATGCCCAAGAAAAGGTAAAACTTACATTTAGTCAACAGAGCTACTCCAACATGCAGCCACCCAGAGCAGCGCAGTTCCGGAAAAATCCAGCTCAAGAGAAGAATGAAGAATGGACTCTCTCCATTTAATTAATCAAAGAACTCTACTTTAATAAGCTAATCATGCAAAGTGTCAGTCAATAATAAGATGTGACAGATCTGTGAAATCCAAATATTAATTACTTTATTATAATCCTATAGAATATGATGAGTAATATGACTTTAAATGTTTCCACTAGGACTGATCTCACGCAGCGTTAAAAGACATGACACATTGCTTTTACTGATCCAATCAGAATCTGCCAGATCTGACGGAGGCGTGGTTTTGATGGTGTTTGGTAAATCTGTCATCTTTTCATTCGACCATAAACCAAAACATCCGAAATATAAAACTATGCCCACGTCATCTTTAACGCCATTTCAAAGCGTTCTAGAGAAGTGTCGGAGTGGCCAATCCGTAACTTTCCTCTTCAACCCAAAGAACCATCGACAAGCTGGATAAAATCTGTTGCTGTTCCAACTGCTGCAACGGTTCCTTTCAGAATAAAAGCAGAACCATCACGTCCCAGGTTTGGGTTTTGTTAGATGCCGATAAACTGTCGTGACCCGGAAGTATCTCACAGACTGGTCTGGTCGGCAACCGCTGCTTTTCCTACCGGCTTTGGTTCCAGAGAGTGTCCAGCTGGACCTCTGCATTCCTGATCTAACGGGGACTTCCGCTAAGCGTATGTAGGCCGGCGAAATGGCGTCGAATGTGTTTATGAATCTCCTAATCAAAGCTTAGTGTGAAGACATCACCTTCAGTTCCCATCAGAACTAATCGCTTCTTCGGATTTGCTGGTTCTGAGCAACATTCCACCTCACACCATTCCCCATCTCATCCACCTTGGTTACACCATACATTTAGTGTTAAAGTGAGTCTAGTTTAATTTGTTTAGTAATAAATTTTTAAACTTTTAAACTTGACTCTCTCTCTTCTGTTGTCTCTGAGTGAATACGAAGCTGTTTTCTAATCCCTGCATTAAAAAGTTCCAATCTTCTGGTTCAAAATAACCTCACAGATCCATAAGGTTAATTTCAAATATCCTATAGAATCCTACGCCTTATGGCTTATTAAATAACATGTAATTTAAATCATTACACCTTTGAACGGCTGTTCTGCACTGTAATGCTCATCCTGATTTGTCCTTTCTTTAAAATTTTAAATCTAAATTTAATTTGTGTGCTCTTTTTGTCATGTTGATTTTTGATCTTGCTGATGGGAAAGCAAATGAAATTGCCTTTGTGTATGAAATGTGCTGTATAAATAAAGCTGCCTTGCCTTGCCTTATGCAAAAATACAATATTCAAAATCAATATATGATTAATGGAAACTGTTATGTAAGGGACCTCAATGATAAAGACCAACACATGCAGCAGCATCACTGTGTGGTATGGTGCTAGCACTGTGACCCAGCAGCAAATTGTTAGAGAAGCAGAGAAGATCCTTGGTGCCCACCCTTCCCCCACCTCCTACATTTATTACACCCACTTCCCAGGCAAAGTCCTGTAGGTGACCCCACCCATCCATCTCACAGCTCCTTCAGCCAGCTGCTAAGCTGCTAGCTCCTGGCCAGAACTAGCAAGCTAAAGAAAAGCTTCATCCACCAAGATGTGACAAAACTCAACTCTTATCTTCTACCCCATGCATAACAGCCTCTGGACCTCCATCAACCCGCCTCCCTCTAAACCAGTAAGATACCATCGTCTCCAGGGGTCTCTTGTGTCCTTCCAATGCACCTTAGGAGTCAGACTTCAGACTCCGGCTGGGGGCTGCACCAGTCACATTGTAAATTCACCTCACTGCATTATTTTTATGTTGTCATTGTTTTGGTTCTTTTGGTCACTGCATGTTTAGTATACATAGAAAAACTGACAATAAAGCTAAATTTGATTTAATAATGAAGTCTAGTTCTACCCAAATGAACAGAATATCACATTACTTTAAATAACATTTAGTTGCTCTGAAAACTGTTGCCACATTTACAAATGAACGTTTCTTTCTTTTTCTTTCAGAATAGAATCGTAAATTACTATTTATCACATGTACATATACGCATGCATGCAAAGGGGCATCATTTAAAAGAACTTTTTTCTCCTTGAAAATCATTGCACTGACTTTGGAACTCATTCAAATGGTCTAGTAAAAATTCCTATGAAGTTTTTATGCTGCAATATATCAAAGGAAGAAAGAGTGCAATATTTTTTTTCCAATTTCCAGCTTTGAAATCAGATTTGGAGGAAAATAAAGATCCAAACTGAATTTAAAAAAACCATTGGGAATAAGATAGATTGAGCGACCTAAACATCGCTACACAATCTTTAAAAACATGAGTTATAATGAACTATCTGTATCAGGCCAAAGATAAGAGCTAGAAGAGACCCATTAGCAGTCAGAATGAGAAGCACTGCAGAAATGTGAGGTGCGAGCAGGTGCTGAACAGAGATGAAACACAAGCTGAAGTCACAGGGGCATGACGGTTGCATGGAAAAAGAAAATGGGGAAGTGACCCATGCCGCCATCCGGACTTGGAAACTGCAAGGGTTCAGCATGTGGTGAAGAATGTCAAAGCTTGTTCTGATTTAAACAGCAGACAAAGAAAGTCAGATTCATTCTGGAACATATTCTATTGTGAACTATTTTTTTCGAAACCTTTCAGTCGGGTTTTAAAAAGTTGCACAGAACTGAGACTGCTCTGATACGGGTTTTGAACAAGTTTTTCTTAGCAACTGATGGGGCAATCCAGTGCTGCTAGTCCTGTTAGATCTCACGGCAGTTTTTGATACGGTGGACCATGGAGTGGTGCTCCATCATCTTGAGAGCTATGTGGGGATTTCTGGTCTGGCCTTGAGCTGGTTTAGATCGTATCTTCATGACAGGGTGGTTTGTGTGAGGATGGGTGCTTTTTCTTCTGCCTTCTAACATCTGCTTTGGGGGTTCCACAGGGTTCAATACTGGGAGCCCAGTTGTTTTCAATTTATATTCTGCCACTGGGTGATATCATGCGGAAGTATGGAATTGGCTTCCATCTTTACTCCGACAACTGTTAACTATACCTACCTTTGAACAGCACTGGAGTGATGCCTGATCAGTTTTTGGCTGAAATAAAGGCATGGAAGGCAGAGAACCTCCTGTGTCTAAATGAAAAAAAAATTGGGGCAGTGTTGTTTGGGCCGAATGGTCCCATTGATCCTTCCAAGGTGGACTGTGGTGAAATAAATTCCTACCCGAGTGTTTCTGTAGTCAATATTGGTGTGAAGCTTGACAATGCTTTATGTTTTGATGCTCATGTCAGTGCTGTGGTATCCTGGGTTCCTTTATCGTTTCACACGCTTGGCTAAAGTAAAGCCATTTCTGAATAGATGGGATGTTGAGACTGTTGTTCTTTCAATCCATTCGGACCAGAATCTCTTGCCACAAAAACAGTTTCTTCCTCTCTGCAGTCGGACTCATAAATGTCAAATGTCGTAGAACTGCCCACTCCGGTTGCTTTGTTTCAGTCACCTGACCCTGTGTTGTGTCGGCACCTGAACTGATCCACTCTGACCAGTACCTACACTGACTTGTATATACAGGCTGCTTCTCTAATTACTGTCTCCCTATATTATTATCATTTCAATGGATTTATTTCTTAACTTTGCTTATCATTTATCTTTTCTTACACCAAGTACTGCAGCAATTTCCTAATGTTGTGATTCTCGCACATATGGCACTAAAACCCTTCTGATTCTGATGACTTCATTACCCTGCACCTAGACTACGGTAACTATGTCTTGTTTGGTGTAAGTCAGGGTACTATAGCTTGCCTGCAGCTTGTTCAGAATGCTGCAGCAAGAGAAAATATGAAAATGTGACATCAATTCTGGCTGCTTTGCATTGGCTACCTCTCAATTTTAGAATGAGTTTTTAACTTCTTTTAATGGAGTTTACGGCTCTGAATGGGTTGGCTCTGGCCTACGTGACTGAGTTGTTACAGCCATATGTCCCTGCTCAGGCGTTCCGCTCTGAGAACCAATTGCTGCTTTTGGCTCTCAGAGTTCGGCTGAAGATGAAAGGGGATAGGACGTTCTCGGTAGCGGGACCAAAACTATGGAACGCACTTCCTTTATCTGTTAGGCTCTCTTCATCTGTAGCAGTTTTTGAAATGAGGCTGAAAATGGACTTTTATGATCTGGCTTTTAACTCTGTGGTTAGCTGTTGCTGATATTTTATATGATCTTACGCTATAATTTTTACTTTGTTGGTTGTAATTGTTTTATTTTATAATCGTGCAGCACTTTGGTGTGTTCCTGGGAAAGCCGTGTGAACCCCAGACTTCATAGTGCGAACAAAACCTGGCCATGCTGGGGCGGGCAGACCCAGCCAGAACTGAACCGAGCTGGGCCAGAAGTGAAAATGCATTCAAGTAAGTGATCAAGTAACTGTTTAAAAATGAATATGGGAGCTCACCTTTGGTATTGACTACCTTTGAGGTCACCTCCAGAGTCTCGATGTCTTCACACCCAATATTCTCTAAGGTGATGGTGAGCTGCTGAGTCTCTCCATTAAACAGCTGGACAGACACAGAGCTAGACAGCTCTTCTTTGGACATGGGCTGAGGAGTGTGAGCTGACCTGTGCACAAGAATGTAGAGACAGGAACTCAAAGATTTAAAAGCTGATTCCTACATTTCATGCAAAAACACAAACAAATCGACTTTTAAAATGTATCCTGAGATAAAGATTTTCAACCCAAATAACAATGGCTTAGTTTCTTTGTTCTGTTCTCCCATCTTTTTCATGTTCTTTTTTGTTGTTGCCGAAAATTTCAATCAATATCCGTCATAATTTAGTCCTTACAGAAGTACAAATTTAAATGTATGTTTTGTTTTCATTCACAAAATTCACTCGTCACCAAAAACAGAACAAAAATGTTTTGTAGACGAAATATTCAGGGTACAGTATTGTGCCGAAGGATACTTTGACATGTGGGCTAATGGGGCCTAGGATAGAACTGTTCATCTCCTCATCAGTGGACAGCCGCTCTCTAGTGTTTCACCTAAAAGAGGTGGCTGTGATATTGCAACTTGCAAAGTTCCAGGAACTTCTGGAATACTTCTAACACAAGCTCGTATCATATACCAACACCCAACCGAATCTGGAGACTGAACATTTAAAATCCATTTGCTGTTCAACACACATTTTACCAACATTTTGTGATCTTGAAAAAGGTAGTCTACGGAGAACGCTCGTCTTGGTTTCGTAGTCCCACTTATATTACAGTACAGTGGAATATATGACTTAAGAAAAGCGTTACTACTTAAAGTTTGGAAGTAAAAACAAGACAGGGCTACCAACTCTCGCGCAATTAGTGTGAGACACACACTCTTACGCCACACCTACAATATCTCACACACATGCCCGTACGCTGTGCTACTGATTCATCTCCCAAAATCTCCACATACCCAAAACGTCTGTCTGTGGCGAGAGGGTTTCGGGTCCTCTCCAAAGCGGTGCAGGGAGGTAAGATTTACTGTGCAAATCACTGGCCACTGAGGCCAAATAGAGCTACTCTGTACAGCGAGCCAAATAAGTTCTGGCTTGTTTTGCTTCACACCCTAGAAGTCCTGGACTGGATCTTTGCTCATATTGACTTGTCCTTCTTCAAAGTTGCTTGTGTTCAACAGAAATGTGTCTCTGGAACAAGAACGACCAGAGCCCTAGCACCTCAGAGCAAAACGGGTTTTTCTGTGTCTCTCTAATAACCGCAGAAACAAACCTGAAGAACGGGGTCTAATAAGTGTTTGGTACTGTGACCTTAAAGCCATTCTGGACATTATGCTTTTAGTTTGCCTCAGACACGGTTTTGTGTTCAGACCTTTGAAACGGTGTCTTTGTAAAAATGTCTCAGGGACAAAAATACTTTCTGCTGATGAGTCACAAATGAAGCAGATCCAAAGAAGCAGGTTATGTGCTGTTAAGTCAGAATTCCCAAACTGCAAACCGCATGAGAACTGCTCACTCATACTAATGTCTGTTGTCTAATCAGCGGTTACATTTAAGATGATGTCTCTGTGTGTGGCATGAGTACACATCCCCAGTATTGCACTGAATGTACTTGACACCCTGTTGTCTCTGAATAAAACCCATCCTTGTGCTTTTGGACAAGAGTTTGTCCTCTCCAACGTGAGGGGCCAAAGGATTTCAATAATGTGGCGATTTCCTCTGAGTGGGATCTCAATGAATCGAAGTAAGAGATCCAATAAGGATCACTAAGCATTACAGTGATGAGAGCTGTTTTGGGCAAAGCTAGAAAACTCAGTGAGTCAGAAAGCAAGTCTTGCTGCCAAAATGTCAAAAGGACAACAGAACAAAGACTATTGCTTTAACAATTTCCATTTAGGGTTAGATTAGGGTTAACCCCAACCCTAAACCATGTTAAAAGGATCAGTCAAAAATCTAATTTGCAAAGCTTATCCTTAAGAACTGGAAATTGTGTTTGTAGACTGACTCCCTGGATAATTTGACATTTTTTGGAATAGTTGAAACAATACCAGAATGCATTGTTGTATTTATTTGTCCTCTTTCTACAACTTCTGCTGCTAACATTACATTTATTCGTTTGCAGGCATCATTTGGTTGCACCCGGCTTTGCCTCATTAAAGCGTTTGTAAGGTATTCTCCTGTTGTTGCACAACTCACGCAAAATTCTCAACAAGAAAATTCCACTAAATACTTGTTGCAAACAGTTCATTCTTCTTCTTCTTCTTCTAGCACTCACAGAGAACAGACGCTTCTGCCTTTTGCTCCCTTATCTGTATTTTCCCAAGGCTCTATTTGTCCCGTCTGCCTACAGAGCGCTTCTCTGCATTTCCTCTGGAAATCACTATTTTTCAGAAATGGATTTAATTAATTGGTCATTCAACGCGATTGATAAGATTTTTTTCTACAATGAGGACGGAGGAGGGGGCTCGCACTTGCCCTCACGGGACACACGCAGCGGGATATACGCTCGATTCCTGGAAGAAGTGGAATGTCATCTGTCTCTCTCAGCTGTCCATTGAGGACGTCGAAGATATGTGGATATTTGGCCTGATGATCGCTGGATTTCTTCTGATTGGAGTGGGAGGATATCTGGCTTTCCGTAAAATTGGGATGACGGGAGCGATTGGAGGGCGACCTGCATCCATGGACGGCACCGTCCGTGTGGAGACCTTACAGACTGGGACGTTACTCGAGGTGAATCACAAGCTGGACAATGTCTTAGCTGCGATACCGGTGTTAGTGCGCAAAATGGATGTCATCTCGGAGAGGGTCACCGGACGGTGTGGAGATGTTTAATCACTGAATTGGCTTCACTGGAGGACTTGAATGATCAATACAGATTTAAGGCAGAGAGGAAAAATTATCTCTGTCTGACCCAAACAAAGTTCTGTTATCCAAACTGACGCCATAAGCAGCCTTGGAGTTGCGTGCAAAAACCCCCACGATGGAAGGAATGCAGACAGATGCTGTGAAACCCTACCTACCCCCCCGCCTTCAGATTGTGGTCTCTGCATCGAGGTCATCAAGTTGAAGGCACTCACTGTGCTTTCCCATGACCTCCCACCCACCTGTGGATTCAGTTGGTCGAGCGCCACACAGGCAGCTCCCGCTGAGGAAACCAGGATCCCAGCCCCTCCCCCCTACCTACCGGGTCTCACGTTGTGAACTGTGACGTTCGTGCTTATATGTCGGGTGTTTTTTTGCATTAGAGTGCTACACCCTGCCGGTGTAACCCTGTTAATGCCTTTTTCTCCCTCCCTGAACTCTCCTCATGTAATCCCCTATTCATCTATTGAAATGAGCGCCGTCATCGCTGCTCTCGTGGTCTGCCTGTATCTGTCCTGTCTATATGTGTGTGTGTAACCTTGGTCAGGCTGTACTGTGGAGTCAAGTTCCTATGCTCTGGATCGCTGGAGCGCTGGCAATAAAATTCATTCTGATTCTGATAATAATGGATTAGAATTTAGCCATTTTCAAAGCACTTCCAGAACTTGACAGAGGATCCATTATTAATTCAAACATTCATTCTCTGGTGGTGATAAATGGCATCTTAGTTACAGATGCCCCACAACTGTCCAGGGAGAGTTAGACAAGCTGCCATTTTCCCACAACGGCCCCTCTGACCCCCACCAACGTTCACACATAGACAAGGAAGGTCAAGCTTGCAAAAGAGTTTCTGTAAATAAACCAGCAAAATTACATTTTTAGGTAAAAAGTGTCTAATAAAGCTGTAGTAATATAATAAATGTAGCTTTAGGTGAGCAAGAAATCCCTGAAGCACCTTGTAGAGTCTTTAAAGCTTTGAAGTCAACCCTGAAAGCCTCCCTGTGGACTCGGTGAAACCCCGCAGAGACATCATATTACATTTGTATTCTATATGCTTCATCTGTCTGCAACAACACTCCTGCAGCACCAGAGAACAAAAAGATTTTCAGATTGAAAGCTGTTGAAGAACAACACTAAAAGATAGATCAGAACAGTGGATTTTTGCTGATTTACAAAGCTCCAACAGCATGTTTTACTTGTTTTGTTAATTCACTTCAGTAAAAAAACATTATTTCATTAATATTTCTGATTAGAATCAGTCACTCTGACTTCTTCGTGCAGGCGGAACATGAAAATAGTCTCCTACATCCCCTGCATTAGATTCTGATAGAAAGTAAATGGTGAAATTCTAGGATTTGAAAATCCAGACAGACCTATGTCACACTGTCACTTAATATTCATGGACTCACCCATCTTGGTTAGCAACAGGGAAGGCTGCTGTTGGTTTAGCATCCAGGAGAAATCATAGAACGTCTCGACTAGTAGAAGCTAACCGCTAGCGTTAGCAACACCACCGCATGGCACTCCTTCAGGTTTGTGTTATTTTTGGAGATAAAACATCAATACAAAGCAAAAAGAGTCAGCGGTAGAGTCACGCTGCTGTTAGCCAATCTGAGGTGAGACGTCCAAATATCAGGAAATAAAGACTTCAAATCCGGAGCTCAGCTCTCATGTGGCTCAATTCTAGTCCCTGAAACTGGTGAACCAGACTTATAAGGCCTTTATTCCTACTAAAGACCACGGCAAATATTTTAAAAATAAAAGTAAAGTTGATCTTAAAATCTTTACTGCAGTAAAATGGTTTGCAATTTTAATTTGCATGTAAAACAAATTCAAATCACCTGTTTTTTCTTTTAAGAGAAACTGCAGCAATCTCTGACATAAATGTCAGAGATTCCTTCAAAATGATCAAATTTTTTAAACGGTTTTTGTTCACGTTTTTTAAAAAAGCTTTTCTTATAATCCGTCGTGAAAATGACTAAATACTATGTGAGTAAAGATGAATTGCACTGAGCTGTAAGTCAAACAAGTGGAGTTACTGAAGCGGTAGAATAACTTTGGCTCGTATTTAGCACCAGGGGTATAAATTCAAACACTGACCTTGCAGCTAAAGTGATGTTTATCGACGGTGTTTTAAGGGTACTTGCACAGAGAACATGGCTGTATTTTTAAGACCTAAACAGCAGGATAGGTTTTCCGAGGTTTCAGCTGCAGACCAACCTAACTGGAGACCAAAGTTTGCTAAAATACTTTTCGAATTAAAACATAAAAAAACATAAAACATTGTTATTTAAACACACTGACTTTTCTAGACTAGAATAATGTTCAGCATGCTCAACTCAAACCCTCAAATGTATAAGTAAAAACATATGTATAGACCAGAAGCACATTGCTGTTTGCCCTCAGCATGGCACAGGCCACGGAACGTGTCGTGTTCCTGCATCATGATCTCTGAATGGTCATGAGGAATCATCAATCAACACTTCAGCAATAAACACGTCATCATGCTGTCGAAGCAGCTCTGACCCGTGTTTGTACCCGGCCCGTTATGAGCTGTGACATTACTGGCATGGGAACATAAATAGATCAGGAGAGCGATGAGTGTTGAAAAAAATAAATGGCATTTACAATTACAATGACGACAGTGATCGGTGCTGTAATATGACAGTGTGTGCCTGACCTCGGAAGCGATGTGGCGAGCTGAAGGCGAGGAAGAGAGGGAATAACTTCCACTAAACAGCCACTGGTCTTCACAGCAGGCAGGTCTTCCAGCAGACAATCACTGGTTACACCAAACACTGACGTGTGATAACCTGCAAGTGGAGAACAGACATTTAGCTAACAGAGAGTTAAAAGGTGTGAGACACGTCTGTAAACTGGGCACAGAAAGTAAAAAAAAACTTATGCAAGTAGGAATGCGTGATATTTGGAAAAAATCAATCCATTTTTCTCCGCTTATCTGGGGTCATGGGGTCAGCATCCCTAGCCCTAGACTTCCCTCTCCCCAGCTACTTGGGCCAGCTCCTCCGGGGGAGTCCTCCGAGGAACATGGTCCCTCCGGTGTGTCCTAGCTCTTCCTTTGTCTCCTCCCAGTTGGACGTGCCTGGAAAATCTCAGCAGGAAGGCGTCCAGAAGGCACCCTGACCAGATGTCCGAGCCGCCTCATGTGGCTCCCCTCGATGTGGAGGAGCAGAAGATCTACTCCAAGCCCCTTCTGGATGACTGAGCTTCTCACCATATCTCTAATGGAGAGCCCAGACACTGCTGAGAAAACTGCTGCTTGTATCTATGATCTTATTTTTTGGTCAGTACCAAAAGCTTGTGACCATAGATGAGAGTTAGAACGTAGATCAACCAATAAATTGAGGACTTTGCCCTTCAACTCAGCTCTCTCTTCACCATCAAAGACCGGTACAACGCCCGCATCACTGACGCAGCACCAATCCACCTATCGATCTCAGGCTCCATCTTTCCCTCACTCGTGAACAAGACTCTGAGATACTTAAACTCCTCCACTTGAGGCAGGACCTCATCCCTGACCTGGAGAAGGCTTTCTATCCATTTTTGACTAAAGACCACGGCCACGGATTTAGAGGAGCTGATTCTCATCCCAGCTGCTTCAGTGAGAGCTGGAGATCACCGTCTGTCTGATGAAGCCAACCGGACCACATCATCTGATAACAAAAGCAGAGACCTGATCGGTAGGCCGCCAGAACGGATCCCCGCAACACCTTGGCGGTGCCCAGAAATCCAGATTCAGTGATAAAAGTCTGCCTTAGTGGAGTCCAACTCTCACCAGGAATGAGCCGACTCACTGCTGGCAATGTGGAGCAAGCTCTGGCACTGGTCATACAGGGACCAGCCCATATTGATGGTACCACATCCTCCTGGAGTAAAATGTCTGTAACTGGTGGATCGATGTGTGTGAAGTACCCCAACATAAGATAAAATCAGGTTCAGATCATTTGCCTCTGATGTCACAGCTTGAACTGCGATGCGACTATCGCACACGCATGTACACGGCAATGCCGATGCTAAAACGCAACACCAGGCAGCTCTAGTTGCAGCAATGCTTCCTGGCTCAAATGTTGTTATTTTGATCAGTACATGACGGCATGAGGAACACTGACCATTCACAGTGATGTTGCCAGCCGTGCGTGGGACTCCAACCAGCGTAACAGGGTACAGGCCCGACTCTGCCGGCAGGGACAGAGCAGCAGGCAGGGACTCAAACTGTACTCCAGAAGTCAGCAACCCCTAAAAACAACACCAGGAATCATTTTCAGAAGATGTTTCACATTTAAAAGCTTTCATCGACCCTTAGACATTGCTGCTGTGCTGAAACCCGTCGTTTATAAGGCCAAACGCTTCTAACAAGTCAGACTGGTTTTGTTTTGGACACTCAGTGGAACTGGTAATGTGTTGTGGAAATAAACATTTATTTTCCCAGAAAAGGTGTTATTCTCACACACAGTTATACTGTGAGGCATCTCTCAAGTGGCTATACTTGATCAATCTTAACATCCCTGTTATTTCCACACGTTAAAGTCTCTTGCCAGCCTGGTCGATTCAAACAGCAGAAACTCTGTTTATGCCTGAGAGGCAACTGAAACTCAGAACTCCTAACCCCATCTGGGGATTGCAGACATAAGGATGCTGTGGCCGTGTTTTTCTGTGCTGTAAAGCATGAAATGACTACTGGAGAAATCATTTAGAAGAAGCAAAAATGAAAGAATTGAAACTGCATTTAAATAAGCATAAATTCTATTTATTAGAAGAGATGAGTGACCCTTCTGGTATATTATCTATTTAATGAACTTAATGGTAATGAAGGTTGTGTGTGTTAAATAAAATAGGAAAAACTGGAGATCAGCTTGGGTCATTTTTAAACATCCTTGCAAATAAACAAATTATGAACTTGCCTCAGGCTCGGCTATCTACTGACAAGTCTGGTAGTTTACTTTAAAAATGCAAAAACGTAAACAACATAAAGGAGAAGTATGTTTGTGAACACACACACAACTCCACCTTAATAAATCTGTGATGTCACCCCTTCAGAACAATAATATCGTAATGGCATTCTCCATACACACAACTGTGTGCAACACATGCAGACAGAGGTGATGTAATGACTGCATCAGCCTCTGACTGCAGACACTACCTCACTACAGAGAAAGCTGTTGCAAAGCTGAATCTCTGAGGTGCCTCGGCTGTGAATTAAAGCTATCCTTCCTTTCAAATCAGAACATTCTGTGCTTTTCTTGAAAAGAGGTCTCAACACCAACCTCCTGGAAACAGTTCATTTGCATTTAGGCTTGAACAGGTTAATTAGCTTGCTTCAACATCAGTAACAACTGAAGCAGGTGTGAAGTCAACTGCAGCGCTTGAAGCCAGCTGTACACATTTAATCCTGTTTTGCTTTAATGTATCGATCAAATGTTCAACTGCCGTTTCTAACGGTGCTTTTTAGGTTGCATTATGTACTTGGTGAAATTAAACAGACCTATTTTAAAGAACTGAAAAAATTAGACGTACAGTTATTTATACCAAAGTGTCACATTGTTAAAGTCAAGTGACAGGAATATGGCTCCGAAAATCACACATCCCTTTTCACAAGCAGGGCACAAATGTTTTTATTTTACTGCTTTTAGCCAACTACCAGCACAGTTAAAAAGAAGTAAGGAAGGCATTATTTAAACATGACATAGACCACTGCATGTTATGCACTTTGAAGGATTAGAGCGCACATTAAGGACAAAGGTTGCAGAGACTGCACCCATGCTTTATGCTTGTTGCTCAGAGAACAAGAGACGATCCAGGAAGTAACTCAGTTCTCCAGCTACAGCCTAAGCACAGTATGAAATCTCCTGCAGACACTTTGGGAAAACTGCCACAAAACATACATCCGACTTAACAAAAATAGTTCTCTATGGCTAAATAAAACTGGGTCAATATTAACTCGTTCACTGCCATTGACGACAAAAGTCATCATTTTAAATCCAACCGTTCATCATTGGCATTTTTTTTTAGTGTGTGGGCGTCGGACGAGCCCCCACACCGTGAGAACAAACGTCCCAGCTTTAAAGCCAGTCTTCATCTGCGTACGTCACACGTCATGTGATCAGGAAGCAGAACATCCATGTGTTACGAGATCGTTTTGGGCCACTGCTGTAAAAAAAGTGAGGCGCGAACCGGAAAAGCTTCTGCCGATCACAATTCAAAACAAATTATGAAAGAACGGATAACGCTCGAAACGCGCGGATTCTTCCTGTAAGAGGTGAGTCTCCTCTTTGTTTTGTTAGTTTAGGCGTTGACATCATCATAGAGCACAATGTCCTGTGACTCTTAAAAAAAAACAGTAAAAAGGCTGAAAAATGCTGGCAGCAAAGCGGTTTACTGATCAAGAAAAGGCTAGCAGTTAACTCATTCGCTGCCAGCCGTTTCCTGATCCGTAAAGCCCTTTGCTGCCAGCGTTTCTCACCGTTTTACTGTCTTTTTAAGTCACAGAATGTTGCGCGCTAGGATGATGTTGACGCCAAAACTAACAAAACAAAGAGGAGACTCACCTCTTACATCAGGAAGAATCCACGCATTTCGAGCGTTATGCGTTCTTTCATAATCCGTTGTTGAATTGTGATCGGTAGAAGCTTTTCCGGTTAGCGCCTCACTTTTTTTTACAGCAGCGGCCCAAAACGATCCCCTGACACATGGATGTTCTGCTTCCTGATCACATGACGTGTGACGTACGCAGATGAAGATCGGCGTTAGAGCTGAGATGTCTGTTCTCACGGTGCGGGGGCTCGTCCGACGCCCACACAGTAAGAAAATGCAAATAAAGACTTTAGTCGTTGTTGGCAGTGAATGAGTTAATGAGTTAAAAATCGATATTTTTTCCATCACGTTTCCATTAATTTATCTGTTTCAGAGGGTGAGGGGTGAAGTGTATTTGGGCAGCAGTAGCTCAACAGGTTGAGCAGATTGTCCAGTAATCGGATCAGTACTCACAAACTAAGTTATACACCATTTGAAGTGACTAGAAGGAACAAGTACATTTAAACTGTTAGTGACCTAGCAACCATTCTTTTGCTCACTAATGCATCGTCTATGTTATAATTTCGCTGTATTAAAGACACTCTTATTTGGGTTTCATAGGTGACATACAGCATAACCTTATGTATGTCGTTTTTCCTGTTTTACGCTGCATTTATCTGTGCTACTGACCATGCATGCACTTATGGGTGCAGAGCCACCGGCCTCATACATACTTTATTTCATAATCAACATTATACCATAACTGTATGCCCTTTCTTTTCTAATTTACCACAGCATGTTTCTCCACAAGTACCCCTTTATACACGTGAACGCTTCTACATTAAGGTGAACATAATGGCTCAACTGTTGACCATAAATTGTGCACATGCCAAGTAAAGACTATCAGCACTGCAGGCATACTGAGGCAGATGGAGCTTGGGTTTCAGGATAATCTATTTCCTATGGTACGTAATGCCACAGTTGAACTTATCATTTTTAAAATGTCTTTTCCTGAGACTGCCTGTAATCATTTTTATTCTTAAAATATTAGTATACTTTTAAATCTTAGCTAATCAAAGCTGTGGGATGAGCAGCAGAAAAGACTAAATTACGACTGAACAAAAAAAAAAAAAGAAAAAAAATGAACCCGCCATCTTACAATAGTTAATGTTTTGGTTTAAAATAAAATCTAATTAATATCTAAAATCATACACAACAAAATACATCTTACACTCATTTCCACTAAAATAACCAGTTTATTTCACCAAACATGGAAATGCATGCAAAATCCAACATGTAAGCACTATGAATGTAAATGAATTGGTTGTATGTTTCAGTTTCTTTATGCACTTATAGAAAAATAAATATTTCCACATTTCCTTGTTAAGACTGGTGACAGCACATGGAATAAAAGATCTATTACAACAGTTTTTGTGCTAATGGAACTCTTGAGTCTTTTGCCAGATGGCACTGCAGCAACTGAAAGAACGAATGAAGAGGATTGAAGGAGTCACTATAGATGTATATGAGATGTCTAGCTAGACGCAGATCTATTACATCCATTTTAGAGAGAAACCAGGTTGGAGCAGATTGCTGGTGCTTTGGACAACTTGGTTTAATTTGTTTTGACATGTAATTGTAAGGTTACCGTCCCACCATGTAATTTTAAAGGTTAAAACATGGAGTAAGTCACCTGTAAACCTTGTCAGTGTGTGTTTGGAGGCATTGCCGCATGGTAGTCTCATCTCAATATAAAGCAGTTGTCTGGTTTTGTTAGGTTCAAGCTACGTCTGGAAACCAACCATTCTCTCCAGTGCAGTTCAGGTTCTGTGCAGCCATCCCTCACTTTCCTCCCCAGAAACATCTTTATAGTTTTACTAATATTAAGATCAAGAGAGCTGCTGTCAAATCAAGTGACAAGAGGGTCAACATGCTGAAAGAAGGATGGATTGTCCCGTAAGCAAGCAGCTAGGGCCATGTCATCAGCTAATCTAATTAGGACAAGAGTTTGTATATCATCATAACCCAACAGGATGTTTAGCAGGTGGATAGCAGTAGGAGTGCTTGGCACCCTAACTAGTCAAATAGCCTTTTTAAAGTTTTAATTCATAAACATATATTTCAGTCCAAAAGTAAACAAAAACTTGTGGCAGTGAAAAAAAATCAAAACCGAGTACAATCATTCACTTTCTTTCAGGTGAGTATAGATCGTGTGTACTGCAAAAGGTTGAATTTTAACATCAGCTTTACCTACCATGTTCTCAACACGAAGTTCATAAGGCATCGGGTTGTAGACCATCAGCTGCACTTCACAAACATCTCCTTGAACCCACTGGAAGTCTATAAACAAATATTCAAAATAATCATTGAATTTCAGCGGTACAGATGTTTTATTAAACATTGATCATTCTTATTTGACAAAATATTGGCTTAAATGTCCAAATGGTTTCCACTGAATGACATTGCAAGAAACAGACTGCAAATATAGACTGGCCTGTTTCTCAACCTCAGTGTTCATGGACGTGAAAACAATAAAAACATTGCAGGTAGACGACTTTAACTAAGAACTTGCATAATCGGTAAAGTATTGGGGTGGCTTTGTGAAGCAGTTGGGTACCACAGTTTCCACTCATAGACCAAAAACATGCATGCTGGGTTAACTGGCGACACTATCATTCCTAGAGGGTAGAGTGTGTGTGACTGGTTGTCTCTGTGGCTCCATGTGATGGACTAGTGACTTATGCAGAGTGAGCCCCGTCTCTTGCCCAATGGCATATGGGACTGCTTACAAATACCCTACTGAGGAACTAAAGAAGATAAATGAATAAAAATGTATTGATCAACTATGTGTAAAGATAGACTTGGGCCTTGCGTTCCCAAGATTCAAATTCCATTCAGAGACACTTTATTAATCCCAGAGGGAAATTAGAGTTTCAGTACACACGATTCAGAGATCAGACAAACATGGGCAAGACACATGACAAGAACTGGTGACTGTGGTCATTCGCAACCCTGAGATGGGGAACTCTTGGAATTGCCATGCTCTAGATACAAATCTAAGGGTGATAGTGCATCATCTGTGGTGGCCACAAGCTTATGGAACGCATTGCCTTTGTTTGTGAGGCAGGCACCATCCCTACAGTCTTTTGAGTCTCGTTTAAAGACGTGCTTTTATCAATGGGCCTGTTCCCATTGAGTCACAAGTCTGTGATTTTATTCTTTTATTGCTAAATTTTTTAAGTTCACTTTTATTCTTACTTATTTTTACCTTTTTTATTGTCTGAGTGTTTTTTACATATTCTTTTACTTTCATTGTTTTATTGTGAAAGTTTATAAACTAAACAGACCAAGTTGGACGGTCTTTTCCTGTGTGGATGTCCTTTGCTGGAAACAAATGAAACAGAAATAATAAAACAAAGATACTGTTGTATTTTTGCACCAGTGGTGGGCTTTCAGATGGCATGCACACACACTTTAGGACGTGTACTGTAGATTCTTACAGGAGATGTTCAACAACCCAACTAGACACATAAGTGTGGGCATTGTGGCTTGTAGTTACTGCACCAGTTCTTTGTCTTTTTCCTGACTCTGCATATTACTTTGTCCCATTATATTGAATATGACAAGTGAAAGTGTTTAAATTTAATCTTATATTAAAGTTACACAACAACAAGCTAGTAAATGAGCAACCACAATAATCAGTGGCCAAATTTAAGACAAAATGTTCCAGAGGAAATTGTTAAATCACTAAAAGAATAAAATGTCATTTTATTTTGTTAAAGTATATCAATACCACTAGTTTAACATCTCACTATTTGCCAAATATGACTGAAAATAAAGTCTGACAATATAAGCAATAGTGTTGATTTGTTTGTTTGTTTTGTTGTCTTTTGGTTCATCCTGCTTTGCACTGCAACACATTGTAAATATTAAAAACAGTAAATGAAGTATGTGTTTGCAGCAGCTGTCTTTTACTTACATTTTATTAGTTACACATATTTTATATATTATTGGTTTAACTACAGGTGTGAGTGGGGGAGATTATATGTAAGATCTTCTTTCATCTGTTCCTTGTCATTCAAGGATTTGTAAGTTATGTTGTATTTCTTCATATTTTTTTACTTAAAAAAGAATTATATAAATACAAAGTAAAAAAATGTGGATGCAATAGAAGAGTTTAAATTACTGTCTGCCTTCCTGTGAATATAAAAAGATATAAGAAATAATAAAAGCAAAGCAGCAATTATCCTGAGTAAGAAGATCTTACAATGCAGGTACTACTCTACACTGTGGTGCTCACCAGTCCTGAAAAAACACTGAAATGTTTTGCTATACTGAGATGTTTATGTTTATGTTTATGTATTTAGCAGACGCTTTTGTCCAAAGCAACTTACAAGTGATAATCGGCATGTTGCCCTTGAGGCCAACAACAACAATAACAACAACTTGACATCAATCTTGGAGAGGAGGGAACAAAGGAGTGGACGGTAGAGAGGGGGACGGGTGCAGGGAAGGTGCTAGTTTAGAAGATGCTCTCTGAAGAGCAGGGTTGGGAGATAGTTAAGATAAGATATATATATATATATATATATATATATATATATATATATATATATATATATATATATATATATATATATATATAAGATATTTAAGTCCCAATGTGGACCCATCTCCATTTTAAATGTTCCACGTCTGAGTACCTTTGAACAGTCTATTGCAGTGATCAGACTTGGAAAGAGGGTCTGTGAATCCCACACCAGACCCTGGAAGGAGAAAGGATTTATGGAAGGCAATGCAGTCGCCGCCCCAGGGAAATTAAGCAGCCCAAAGAAAGATATCTCTAATATGACAGTCTGGAAAGTTCCACACCACCCCAGGTCTGCCTCGCAGGCATGCTCTAATAGCCAACCAATTAAGTGTGAAACATAGCATGACCCAAAAAAAGAAAACCAAACAAAGTTTTTCCTACTGTATTATTCAAGTTACTGTTAATTGTAAGCAGTGATCTCCAAAGGCTCTTTGGAACTTTATTGTGAAAAGAATTAAGGAAATCCTTAGACATTGCAGGGCTGTATGGTTACTTAAATATTGCTGCAGTTTGTAGTTTACCTTGAAAGGCAAACTACAAACTTGTGAAGCCGTCTCTAACAAGCTGTTAAAATCATGTTAATGGCAAAAGAAAAACAATGTTTGCTGGTTAGGGTTTGTCTCTAAATAAAAAAATACCTGAAAGCAGATCAAAAATATGCTTTTGAGCTTGCTTTAAATTTTAGTTACTAATAATAGTAGGATGAAAAGACGTCTCTGATCGGTGTGTAATTTCTTCAAATTTACATTTATCAGCTAAATCAATATATAACATTTAAAATACTGAACCCTTTGTGTTTTGAAGTAAAATTAAACAGAGAATTCTGAATTTCAAACCGTGTCAAACAGCTGGATCAGGTGACTCACAGCTAAAGGATAACCAACTTTAGAAAGAAAATGTCCAGGGAATACCCTGCCTCTAACCCAAAGGCCCTACTGGTTTAATGCCCAACAGGCACGGGGACCCTTAATCTGTAAGATAAAGTATGTTCAATGAAAACAACTCAAGTCAAAGTCATCCATGACTTCCAAGTTATTTTTGTGATGTTTAAATCTATCATCTAAGCAGTGACTGATGCCTAACTCAGGTCAAAGCCTGCCCTTTCCTCTGGTAAACCTCCATGAACTTCAAATATTGAAACAGAGTAACCTCTGATAACTTTATTAAATCCTGGTACTTAAATACAGAAGTGATGTCATGGCATTTGCTTCTGGAAACCCAAAACTACTACTATCCGGAGACATTTTCATTAAATAGACATTTGTGTCTACCTTTACTGCAGATCCCTAGCCTGACTAGCCATCCTATACATGGGAATATATAATCTGGCTATGGCCCATAGACAGAGCTCAGTCAGGGGCCAAATCTATGGTTATCTTTCAAACCGTCTCCACATTCGATTGGACAACAAACAACGTGGCGTACTCATCGCTACGCATGTCAGTAAACGGGCAGTCCGCCATACACTGTCAAAGAAGATGCAAATACATAATTTTTCTAAATAAAGGACTTAAGTACCTTTATCAGCTCTTGACTCAAAGAAAAGCCCAAATCTAAATAGTCCAAAGTTGATGCCAAAGCTGTTTCAAATGAGACATTCCCATCTATGTTGTGTCACTAAGTCACAGTAACATCCCACCCATCAAACCAATAGAGAACTGCGATTGGCCCACCAAATGAGTAGAGAGCTGTGAACAAAACACACTGCTCAGTCCTGCTGAGTCTACTGGAGCATGGTGAACATATCTATCTCTCATATAAGCTCTTTCATATATTATTATAAGCTCTTTTATATGAACAAATATGTATCTCTCACTTATGCTCCTTATATATTATCATAAATACATTATTATATGCCTTTTCATGGAATCTTGTTATAATATCGAAAACCTCTCTGTGCCTTTTCTGCTCAAGCTGAACAGCTGCATGTTTTCCCCTGCACAGAAAAGGGAGTGAAAGTGCTCCTTCCTTCAGTTCCTCAATACAAGAACAACTGTCTTTGTTAGCAAAGGATGTTGCAGGATGTGGCCTGGTCATCTCAAGGTTGCATGTTCTTGGGATGAATTGGTCTTTCATTAACAAGGCTATTAGCTGACGTGCGTCTGCATGTGCAGATGGCAGAATTACGTGTGTGTGCATTCCATAATTGGTCAATAAAAAAAGCTGCTGAGCAGAGAGAGCTTAGAACACCTGGGTGCAGCAAACATGAGCTAACCGCGGGGTTTAGCTGGAGCTGCAGTGTTCTCCCTCTGCAGCGGTGAAGAAGAGACTGGTCTTCTGATCATTTTGACTCCACCTTCTTCCAACGAAAGGTGTTTCTCTCTCCATCTGCTCCGAACCTGTATGGTCTAGAAAATAAAGACCAACAATGGCTAGGCTGGCCTGCAGAGCAAAATCCTTTTGCCTTCTGTTACGGAATATCTAAATTCCTAGCCTAATAGTTCCCATCGAGCCACAGAAGATAAGGGTTTCTAGAGCCCAACTGTGGACCATCCAGCATGGTTTTGTTGTTTTTGTCCCAGCACAGCTGATTCAATGACTGAGTTACCCATTTGGCCTGTCCTGAAGTTCTGCAGATTTCTGGTAAATATGCATTGATTCAAATCAGGTGTGACAGAGCTCAGAAGATGAAGGACACTGACATTCAAAATTGGACAACACCATTCTAAGGTTTGAGGACAAGTCTTTGGACAAGGTCATCACAGATATTAACAACTCTAAGTACCCATTAAACTACAAGTAGGCATTTTTAAGCTTGCAGTTACTGTTTTACTTCAAATCCAATTTAGTAGAGTACAGAGCCAAAACAATATTTGTCACTGTCTAAAGACTCACAGGATAAATTAAGTCCTCATCCTGTGTGTCCATTTAGCACTAACAGATCACACACATCAGAGTGAATGAATAGCTGCAGACAAGTCCTAAAAGTAAGTTTCAAAACAATTGCACAGAGAGCAATCTCCAAGTCTACAGGTGAACATCAATCTGACTCTCTGCGGGACTTAAAGATGATGAAGTGCACAAAGCTAATCACTTCTGTATGCCGCCATTCAATTTTAGCAAAAAATGTGCACATACACAATTCCTGCAAACAAATACATCCAAAACTTTGCATCAAATGGTACATTTACATATCTAACCAAATCCTAAGTTATAAATCACTTTGTAAAAAATACGTCAAACACATTTGTACGTAAAATGTGGGGATCCTCTACCAAAGGATAGTCGACATGTTTTAAACAGGATATAGCAAGTTTATGACGAAAGTACTAAACCTAATCTTCAATCTGGTTGCGGTTAGAATGGGTTTTACGTGAATTTGCAACACTAGTCTACAGGGGGTTAATGAGTACATTTGAATAGGCAGGTGTTTGTGGTGCAAAGGTTTCATAGCTCACTGTATCTTGGAGTAGAATGTGTGGGTTGATGTAAGTACAAACACAACTGTGAAAGGCAGCATCTTAGGGTGATACTAGCAGAATTTTTTTTGTTTAGTTTATTTCAAACAAAGAAAACATACATAATTTTTTTAAGAATAACAAAAACAGAAAAAATACATATCATCATCCCTTTTTTTCTTCTCTGTCTGAAAAGGAGTAGGCTGAAGTGGAGACTTATATGTCCCTACCCCTTTATACAAGTAATTTTACTTGTTTACTAAATCTAACACAAAACCTCCATTAAAACAAAACAAAACGGTACAAGTCACCAAACACCACCAAACCATATGGGGGAAAAAAACACATCTTTATACAATTGATACAATTTACTTTTCCTTAGAATAAAGGACACCCACATAAATCATCTATTTTCCACTATATACTTGTTCAGAATATGTTTTTTATAATTCATTTTAAACACATTTATATTTGTACTTACTTTGATTTCTTCTTCTAAATTGTTCCATAATTTAACCCCTATTATTGTGATACACATCTGTTTTAATGTTGTTCTAAATTTATGTATCTTTAAGTTTAGTGTCCCGCTCAGGTTATGTCCTCCTTCTCTCTCTGTGAACAGTTTCTGTATTTTATCAGGCATTAATTTATTTCTTACTTTATACATTATTTGTGCTGTTTTGTATTTAACCAAGTCCTGGGACTTCATTGTCCGCGTTTTAATAAAAAGTTCATTTGTGTGATCCAAATATCCTGCATTTGTTATTAATCTGATAGCCCTTTTCTGCATTGTTGTTAATGTCTGTAAATGACTTTTGTACGTGTTTCCCCAGACCTCTACACAATAGCTCAAACATGGCAGTAGCATCGTATTGTATAACATATAAAGTGCTTTCTGATTAAATATATACTTAGCTTTGCCCAATATAGCAATGCCCCGTGCAAGCTTCCCCCTAACATATTTGATGTGTGGCTTCCAACAGATCCTGCTGTCTATGACAACCCCAAGAAATTTTATTTCATATACTCTCTCAATTTTTACATTATTAATTACTATATCTAATTCATTGTATCTACTTTCATTACCAAACAACATACATTTTGTTTTCTCTAAATTTAGTGACAGTTTATTTACATCAAACCATTTTTTTATTTTTTTATTTCCTGTGTGACCACATCCAGGACCTGTTGCAATTCCACACCCGAGCAAAAAACATTTGTGTCATCTGCAAACAATACAAACTTCAATACTTGTGAAACCCTATAAATGTCATTTATGTACATTATGAATAGTTTAGGTCCTAAGACTGATCCTTGAGGTACCCCATGTTGGGGTTATTAGGAGCGAACAATTAGTAAGCTTCAACTTACTTTTGGATTCTTCAATAAATTCTGTAAATATGGGAATATTTACTGATTTATTAATTAATTAAGATATTCTTAGATATACGGGGCACCATTCCCCTTTTACCGGGGAAAAATTGAATCCAAAACTCTTATCAGTCTTTCTTGAAGTTCGTAGAATCCTTGGAGCAGAGACTTCTCTTCGACACAACAAAGCTACTGGACACAAAAATCTGAATTTTATAACTTTTAATTAACAATTTGTCAAATGAATAAACAGTGGAATAGATGAATAATAACCGTGTGATATGATTGAAGATGGATGTGTTTGCATGTGATGGAGGATGTATGAATGGGGTCCTTTGTTCTCACAAAGGAGTAGTGTGTGTGTGTGTGTGTGTGTGTGTGTGTGTATGGATTCAAAATGGGGTCTTGAATACAAGATGGCTGACCCCTTTGTCTGGCTAAAGTGTGGGTGGCAACTTGCACTTTAACTTCCAAAGCACTTAGAATCAGTAGTAACTTAACCTTAAATCACTCAAAACATTTCAAAAGATCATGAAACAACACAAAAGATTAATCACGAATAATATCTTTTAGTTTAACCACGTGGCCAAGCAGAAAACATTTAAAGATACCAAACAATGATCAATAAGCAGTTTATTCTTTCAAAATGACCCGACTGACGTGTTTGGGACGAAAGAGGAAAGCACGAAGCTACTTTTTAAGCAATAGACGCGGTTTATTGCTTATTCGAGACTATAGAGGAAACGGGAGAAGGAAAGAATGAGAGAAAGAGATGAGTTTCTGATCACCAGAACAGTGAAGCGTCCCTCACTGTTTTGATTTGACGGTTCTCCGTGTTTCTCCGCAGTTTGGCGTCGTCCGTCGGTTTGATGCTTTCTCCGTTGTTTACCTCCACGAGTGTTTCTCCACGGGCTGGACACAAAGAGAACAAGTTTCTTTTGTGCTGAGTTTGACAACTTACAGCGTCTCTGAGAGCTGGATGGAGTTGTTGCTTTCCTCCGCCGTTCTGTGTCCTCAACTTGGGCACTTAGAGCTTCCGCGTGCTCAAGGGAATCGGAGCGTTCGATAAGCGTGTCCTTACCGCCAGGTATCCTGGGCAAAAGAACGAGGATTCTTTGTCTCTGCTGAAGATTTATGGTCTTAGTTCGCGGGAAAAGCTCCACGGCTTCCCGCACATGCGCAGAACGTGTTTCTGGTACTAGGCGGTAACATCACCCAATGCTTCCGTGTGCAAAGCATCATGGGAAATGAAGTTTCTTGGCGCTGATGTGATTATTTGCTTTTCAGAGCAATTTAAGCACAGTCATTTTGGAGAAAATCACTGCATAGTAATTTCCTCATGAGGTCAGACCCTCAACATTCCCCCTTTTGGTTTCGGGGATCGCGCCCAAAGCTCGATCGTCGGAAGCACAGATGGGTTTGTTCCTCATGAACGTAGGTCGACTTGATTGTCGGAAGCACAGGTGGGTTTGTCCCTTAGGACGTTGGTCTCCTTGGACGCCTTTGTCTTTTGGTCTTTGTCTTGGATCCTGGCGCCTTTGGTCTTTGTCTTTGTCAGGCACAAAGAGGATAGGAAACGGGATAGTCCCCAACGCGCATAACGAGAAGAAGCCACTCACGCAGGTGGTACGCAATGATGATGTCGTCCATGCGAGAGGTAGTAGTGTAGAAGGAGGAAGGTCGGTGGGCGGTTAACTCCACGAGTGGACACAAAGGCATCTCACCGCCGGCCATTCAGTTCAGTTTATGGAGCACGCGGTGATGTACGAGGTCCATAGTTCGCAAACGCGCATTGACCTATGTGGTCCCAAGACCCACATTGTATCTCTCTTAGTCCTGATTTATTTGCACATATTGTTGTCTATTTGATAAATAACTTTTTATCCAGTCCAATACTATACTCCTGAAACCATATTTTTCCATTTTTCTCATCAATACATCATGGTTTACTGTATCGAAAGATTTCTTCAGATCTAAAAATAACCCTATTGCATGCTTCTTTTTGTCAATGCATTCTGTTATTTCCTCATAAAGATCAATCAGTGCCTGGACTGTCGACCTGTTATTCCTGAAGCCATACTGGCATTCCGTCAGCAACTCACATTGATCAACAAAATTATCGAATCTTTTAACAAACAGTTTTTCTAATATTTTGGAAAATTGTGATAGTATTGACACAGGTCTATAATTTGTAAATTGATGCTTGTCTCCTGTCTTGTAAATAGGAATTACCCTGGCTACTTTCATGTTATTTGGAAAAAAACCCTTTTGAAAAGAAAGATTACAAATGTGTGTTAATGGTTTTACAATGCCCTCAATCACACATTTCAGTGTTTTCATGTCAATATCGTTCCAGTCTGTACTGGTTTTATTCTTCATATTTCTAACTGTCTCATAAATCTGCTTCTCATCAACTGCTCTTAAAAAAACAGAATTTTTATTTCTTTCAACATACTCTGTGGCATCCGTTTGTATCTCATCAACTATTATTTTTTCCTCCAATTTAGATCCTATGCTTACAAAATATTTGTTGAATTCATCCACTGCTTCATTCATGTTTGTAATATTATTTTTTCTCTCTATAAAATGTTGTGGATAGTTATTATTCTCTGTCTCTTTCCTAATTACGCCATTTAATACTTTCCAGATGCCTTTTATGTTGTTTCTATTGTGCTCTAACTTTTTAATAAAATATTCACGTTTACAGCTTCTCACTATATTTATGAGTTTGTTTTTATATCTTTTGTACTTTTGTTCTGCTTCTGTAGTTCTGTTTTTTATAAATTCTCGGTAAAGTGTGTTCTTTTTTTTTTTTGTTGCATGCATTTTGTAGACCTTTGGTCATCCACGGTTTTTCTTTATACTTATTCCTCTGAATATTTTTGATAACTGGACAGTTTCTGTCAAATTGACTTTTAAATATATTAAAAAAGGAATCATATGCTTGGTCTACTTCATTTTTTTCATAAACAATATTCCAATCTTGTTCTAATAAATCATTTTTAAGACTATTTAACCTCTGGTCTGTTTTCATTCTTTTATACATATAGTTAGTTTCTTCTGTGTCACTTTTATAATGACAGTCATAAGAAGCAAAAACTGGTAGATGGTCACTCGTATCGCTTATTAATAACCCACTTTCCACCTTTTCTTCCGTTATATTAGTGAATATATTATCTATTGAAGTAGTGCAGTGTAATGTTATTCTAGTCGGTCTGGTTATCAATGGAAATAAACCTAGACTGTACATTATATCAGTAAATTCCTCTGTACTTTTGTTTTTATTTGGATTTAGCAAGTCTATACTGAAATCTCCACAAATAAACACTCCCTTCTGGTACAGATTTGTAAATATCTCCTCCATTTTATTCTTAAATGTTTCAATCTTAGAGCCTGGTGTTCTATATATACAGCTTACTAATATGTTCTTCTTCTTTTTCATGCTTATTTCTACTGTTACACATTCCATCACTCCCTCAATAGTAGTCGTCATCATTTCTGCTTTTTTGTAATTAAGATTTTTGTCAATATAAAGTGCCACCGCTCCTCCTTTTGTTCCTATTCTGTCTTGGTGGATAAAGTCATATCCATACAGTTCAAAATTTCCTTCCTTTTTATGTGTTATCCATGTCTCTGATATGGCAATGACAGTAAATGGTTTCTTGAATTGTGCTATATATTCCTTGATGGTGTCAAAATTAGCTTCTGCTATTGAAATGGGCCATTGTCAAACTATTTTCTGACTTCATCTCCATATTGAATTGTTCTTCATTGTAATAATTACATTCATGCTTTTCATTATTAAAGAAATTGTAATATGGCTTTGATGATTTAGAAACATGCAAAGAAGCTAATGAATTCAAACTGCAACATAATTAATGTTGGTCCAGTTTAAGCTCTGAAGGCATTCTTCGTCTTTGTCACCACTTGCTTCAGCTTCATCATCCACAGCAACATCCATCACGTAGTGAAGGTTTTTAGAGCCAGAAACCCTATCAGCTCACTCTCACTCTCACTCTGCCTGATCTTCATTTTATCCATCGTCTAAGTTATTTTACAGAGGGGAAAAGACTGGCCAACTAAAGAAAAATGTTTTCAGATTGACAGACATCGTAAATCCAGCCCTAAACCTTCATTTTCATTCATGCCAGCTGATGACCTTGACCCTCAGCAACCAAGCGTGGCCTCATCAACCTGCATTTTGGAGCACATTTGAAAAACTTTGTATTTTTGTAACTTCCTGCTGTACTTGATTAGCCAGCTGTCTTTGTATAGTTGTTGTACAGTTATGCGTGAAAACAAAAATAAATAAATAAAATGTGGCTGGTAACTTCAAAAATCCACTTTTTACCCAGTGATTTGTTTTTCCCCTCCTCAAAAATACCTCCCAAACCATTTTAGGCTACATTCAGACACCTACCACAAGGCCACTGAGGAGGTAAAACATTTCCTAAAGTCTGTCCTGTAAAAACTTAACTTTATCATTCTAAAAGTGGCAGCATGCGGTCACTATAACTTACTATATTGTGTTTGATTGTCTAGTTGATGAGATCACAGTTATGAGATGTGGAAATACTTTCTCTACGTTCAGTTTGCCTTCCATGAACATTGGCTTTTCTCCTCATCACCAGCACCAGTGCACTGTACAAACACTGAACAGGTTCGACTCACCTATCTTCTTACAGCGCTCCTCTCCTCTGCTGTGCATGATTATCGGTGAGTAGATGAAGGGGCTTGCAGTTGACACATTCTGTCCCAGGAGTCCTTTCACTTTATGGGGTCGCAGACTAACAGGCAGGTTGAGGAGCTTCACTGATCTGGATTGAGTACAAAAGAAAACTACAATAAATATTGGTCTACCTTTAAAGTAAGCTAGCTTAAAACTGCTTATGTAGTATATACTCCGCGTGTTCGTGATGAATATTCTTTCTGGAGATTTATAGCACTGCTCTTTAACAAAGGACTCAGCAAATAAAACTCAAAAGAAGCCAGAAAAAGACAAATATTTGCTGACAGGGTTTACCCAAAACTTTCAGGAACAAAAGTTTTTAAAAATAAAGACACTTTGTCAGGATAATGATTAAACAGCAGTAATTAAAGTGCCACAGACTCAGTTATCTTTTAACTACTTTATTGGCACCGTCTGGTTTAATCTGGTTTGTTTCACCTCTCACATGGCTTTCTCCCCACAGTAGCTTACTGAAACTTAATGAGCAAAAGAAACTAAAATTAATCTAGTTGTGTACAAGCTCAAAACATTGTTAGATCTTAAATTTATGGTAATGCTCACAGTTCACAATCTCAGAGTTTGCAGAAACCAATAAAAAACGAGTGTGTGTTTTTGGTAAGAACTGTTGCATTTAGACAAATCTGATGGGTTTCCTTTCACAAGTGTCCCTTAAGCACAAAGGCAACACGTTATTCAACCAGTCTGTGTTTTTATTTGTATAAATATAGCTAGCTCTAACTTTTCAACTGTTTTTACAAGCCATTACTGGTCATCTTTACTCATATTTTTAATAGTAACAATTTGCAGTAGTCTCTAGTACAAATAAATGCCTTGTAAATCATTTTCTGGGGGAAAGAAAAGCTCGGATGCTCCTGCCTGAAGACACGTCAGTAATTCAGAAGAGAAAGTAGCTTCAGACGGCAGGATTTGGAGTGTCATTTCCTGATATTGGGACACCTTGCCTCTGACTGGCTAACAGCAACGCGGCTCTACCACTGACTCTTCTTGCTTTGCAATGTTTATGTTTTAGCTCCACAAATAACACAAGCCTGAAGTAGTTCTGCAATGTTGGAGATTTGCTAATGCTAACAGTTAGCTTCTGCTGCTTCCTGGACGCTAAAACATCAACAGCTATTCTTGTCTTGGTGGATGAGTCCATGAATGTTAAGTGACAGTGTGACGTAGAGCTGACAGTATTTTCTGAACCGAGTGTTTTTCCATCCATTTTCTATAAGTAGCTAATGTAGGAAATAGGGGTAGAAGACTATTTTCACATTCAGCCTGCATGTCAAATTCAGAGTGACTGATCACTTTAAAAAATAATAAGTAAAAAGGGTTTCTCAGTGAATCTACTCTTTAAGCCCGAGACTGTCATTATTATTATTATTATTATTATTATTATTATTATTATTATTATTATTATCATATTATTATTATTATTATTATTATTATTATTATTATTATTATTATTATTATTATTGTTGTTATTATTATTATTATTATTGTTATTATTATTATTATTATTATTATTATCAGCAGTAGCATTTATTTGAAGTACAGTTGTTGATAGTAATTGTAGTTGTGTTGTTATTATTAGCATCAGAAGCAGCATGAGTAGTAATAGTAATACTACTACTACTACTACTAACACTTCTACTAGCAGATGAAGCCCAGGGCATTTTCAGAGAAACCCTGAATCTTAACACAGAAAATTTAAATATGCCGTTTTATTCAAGGTATTAAGATAATAAAAGATTTATTGAAACACAAGGATGTGCTTTTTGTGCATTTCAAACAAGCAGCATCCATTTCAGCACTGCTGAAAGTCTGTGTCTTAGTACATGAGCAATGTACACAGCACAATTAAGCCATAATCCCCTTTTCAGTGAAGATGGTTTCATACAGCGTTTGGTTGTGGAGGTATGCACGGTGCAAAAATAGCACAATATGGTTATGATATAAAAATTGCCAACTTTAAAGTAAGACACACGTTCATGTGGAGCTGGTGCCTCTGCACACAAAAGTGCATGCAGGGTCAGTCACAAGGACATGTGCAAGTGCAAAAGAAGAAAATAGTACACAAATTGACACATGGCTATGGTGTATAGTAATGACTTTGAAACAAAGCATAGCATATCTTGTAATGATTCGTGCATATGTGAAAAGTGGTACGCCGTTCGTATCTGACTTGAACAAAACAACAACAGAGTGTGAAAAGACAACCACTAGGTACAAAGTGGGGGGTGCAGTTCGGCTGAGGCTTGAACAGAGCATCAACTATGAGAAAAATGATTTGTAATCACACTACATAAAGCATTTCAGGTTTAAGCCATCTATTTACTGAACTTTACTGTTTTTCTATTACTTCTACTTTGTTTGACAGCCTGCAAAACAAAGTAATAATAATAATATCTGTCTTTTGAGTGAAGTACATTCCAAAAATAAGCTGCACGATTCGGGAAAGCTGCTTTGGTAAAATTACGACTACAAACAAGACCAACATAAGACGGCCAAAAAATGAATGCCCACACTTTAGACTATGTCTACAACAGAGTACCAATAAGCCCTCCTGCTGCTTACCGGACTATGGGGAGCTTTGTAAAGGGCACCGGAGGCAGCTTCAGTTCAGCAGAAAGTGTAATGACCTCCATACCACCTGGGCATTTGGAGCTGTAGTTCTCCAGACTCTGGGTCACTTCTTTCTTTTCTAAAAACGTTCAAGCACAAACAGACAGAGAATCAACAGTCCTGACTACATAAAGTAGGTTAAACATTAAAATACCATTGAACTTAATGGCAACAATTACATCACAAATATCTTTTAAAGGATAAAGACTTTTAATAATCTGAGAGGAGTATAAATTAAGCAGAGATTACTAGTGTGTGAGACGTGTCAGCGTTCTAGAGGTGTTTTATCGTATCATCAATACCTTTGAGAGAACATTACTGTTCAGCCAGCCATATAATTTGCTTCAGCTCTGCAGGGTTCATCTGTGTCCATCAATAGAAAAGGTCAATAAGTGAAAAATACCTTCTACAGCTCTACAACTCTTTGCAGCAGAACATTTGGAAATTGCAAGATAAAACTCTGTTATGACATGTTCACTGACTTCACAGGGTGTCCAAAGAGAATGAATCAGAGTGTTCATGTCTTCCACCTACAGGGAAAACGGTTCATTTGAACAAATATTAGAGTGGCGTGCATACAAAATACAACTTTGCAGATGAAAGTACACAAAAAGTGCACCTTTATGTCAGTGTAGAGACAGTAAATGGAAGACTAAGAGACAGAAATGAGAGACTAAGTGAAACAGAGGGGGAAACAACCAGAGGTGAATGGATTGACAGCTGGGTAGTGATCCTGGTTCAAATGATTTCCGTAGGTTGGCACGTTTGGCAATTTTTCCTTCCTGTGTCTAATGGCTTTCAGCGTGCGAGCGGGTCAGCCCAGATCACGAAGTGGAGAAAGAGATTGAATCCCTCTTTTCATTCCTTTTCTTTACTCACCAATTTGCTGTTCGGTGTCAAAGGTTGCTTTGCCTACCTGCAGCAGTCACTGAGTGAGAGGTGGGCTATGCCATGAACCAAACGATCATCGTGCTCATTGAATCTAATGCAGGGATTCCCTAAGTGTGGTGCGCGTACCCCTAGGGGGTGCGCGGGGTGAAAAGCATTATTATATTATCATATTAGCACACTGACTGTGGGACAGCATGCTAAACGTGTCGGGCTATTAACAGCGCGCTGAAGATCTGAAGTTCAGAGTGCGTCTGTCAGAGGTCAGACGCGTTCCAGCGGAACCACGGCTCACGGGTGCACAAGTGAGCACATCTGGGCTGGGCAGAAGTCATTTTACAACGTTGGTTTAAATAGCGCCGATAACGAGACGCGGTGACTGGAGCGGCTCATGGAGCTGTGCCGCACACACACACACACACACACACACACACACACACACACACGCACACACACACACACACGCGCACGCACACACGCGCGCACACACACACACACACACACACACACACACACACTGATTAAACAAGCGTACGCTGCGCTGTGCCGTCAGACTGAAGGCAGAAATGAGCGCTGCCGCTTCCGTGATAAAAAACTTTTAAGAGATTTTATAACAACATTTTTCATTCAAGGTCATATTAGCTTCTGTTTTGGGATGACGTATTAAAGTCGAGTCCACTCCAGCCAGTGACTCCTCATGAACCTGACCACAACTCATGTTACTGCAGCATTTGTTATTCCAGTCCGCATGGCAGCGGATCGCAGATTCAGCCACACCATAAAACAGCAATAAGTCGGTCTGAGGTAAAAGTGAACCTCATGGCTATATCTTTTCCATCTTTCCCCCTATAGACATTCGATTACGCACAAGTAGGTGATCAGCTCAGGTTTACGCAGAGCAGAAGGAAGGAGAGAGCTCTGGCCGCACAGGTTAAACGTTCCTACTTTAAGAAAACCGTTAAATTGCATTGTTGATGTGCTACCTGGGCACTCTAAATATTTATTTAGAATTAAGTCAAAGGAAATTGTAATGGTATCGAATGTTTATTAATTATTATTTCAATAATACATAAACATAAACATGAAAGTGATGGGGGAAAAGTTGCTCATATTTTTGTAACCATGTCTGTCGAGTGACTGTTTAGCGTGACGTCTGATTGATATACATATATATATATATATATATATATATATATATATATATATATATATATATATATATATATATATACATATATATATATATATATATATATATTAGGGCTGCAACAACGAATCGATAAATTCGATGAAAATCGATTACTAAAAGCGTTGGCAACGAATTGCGTCATCGATTCGTTGTGTCGCACAACTCTTCCAAAAGCGCCCCCCCCCCTTCCCGCCCGCCGTTGCGCGCAGACCAGAGCAAGTCAGATCAGCGCGAGGGAGAGCCGGCAGATCAGCGCGAGGGAGAGCCGGTACCGGCAGATCAGCGTGAGGGAGAGCCGGCAGACTTGCGCTGCTGCGAACCGGTTCCGCATTGTCGCGCAGCGATCCAGGCAGCTGCTTCCAGCGCACGGTCCATTCTCAAAGTGGCGCAACCAAAAAACTATAATTAGCACACGATCGTTCATGTCCGCACATGTTCTCTATTTTCTGTCTTATTTGTGCCTGAAGCTCGCTACTGCAGAGCTCATCACCTGTGCTGCGGTGATTTCACCTCACGCAGCATCGAAAACGCGCTCTGCGCTTTTCGGTCAGGAGATCCCTTTGATCTGCTCAAAAGTAACTGGTGAGGTGAAAAGGTAAGAATCCAGGCAACAGATTTTCTGGAGAATTATGAGGAGATGCAGGAAGATGAGAGACAGACAGGACAGGAAAATAGTTAAATAAAAACAAGAAAACAAAACAAAGTGTTGAAAAGTAAAATGTAGGTAGATTTATCTCCACTACACGTTTTTATCAGTAAAAAACAATAAGTTATACACATGTAGTATTTATACATCTGATACAATTCAGATCACCTTCAAAACTCAGTCACACACCCAGGGCCGTTTCAAGACATTTTGGGGGCCAAGGCAAAATGCCCCCCCCCCCCCCCCCCATAACTGGGCTCCCCAGAAGCCTCTGTGTAATTCATGCCCTCTCCAGTAGTGTTAGTTATACAGTGTTTATAAAAGCCCCTCAGACATTACTGACATGTTCTAATATTATCAGATGAAAAACTAAATTATCAGACATGCTGTCTCATCTGCTTCTTTTATAAACTTGCAAAAAGTAACAAAACCATTTGAAAGCCACTATTTGTGGATTCTCTGAAAGTTTCCATGGAGTGTGTGACAACTTATTTTTTCATTGATCCTATCGTCTAATCTCACAGCTGAAACAAGCATCCTTAATAATCTGTGCACAGGAAGCTTACCGATGCTGTAGTAAAACAAAAGGTATAATAATTTATTATTAATAAAACCTTGTTGCAGCACTAAAGCAGAAAAATTAGATTTTGCATTAAATATGCAAAATATTTACATATGAATAGTTTTAGAGCCCTTTAATTGGCAGAATCTGATATTAATTTAGTTCTTACAAAAAATGGGTCCCAACATGGTTTGTGTGGCGTTGCCATAGTGTGACGTCATAGGCACAGATCCCCTGTCCTCTTATTTGGAAATGGAAATATGGTCACCCTACATTAAACAAAATGTCCACCCGGGCTTTTGCGCTGCACAGAGACGCTTCGCTGCCTACGACTGAATGTCAGTTGAGAGTCAGTCTCATGCAGACTGACCAATGAAGAGAGGGCCTCAAGTTAAGACCCTCTCCTCATTGGTCAGTCCACACGAGGTGGGTCAAAGGTTACTCTGGGCGGGTTACGTGTTGTCAGGCATTCAAGTATTGAGTATATTTACTGCATATTACAGTAAAATATTCTGTATGTGACCACATTATGGTGACCCTTGGGTCGTGATGATGGAGCCCTTGAATATTGTTGCCCAGGGTACAACAAAGTGTTAATCTGGCCCTGGTTCCGCCGTCACATTCCCGCAGAAACTGGTTGATCACACCGGGGCCAGACTACTAGCATGTGGTTTTACAACCACAATGTCCTCAGAAGCAAAAACGCTTTTAAAAGGGAGGGAGGAGTCCTAACTGTTGCTGCAGGCGTGTTGTGTGAGAGTGCAGTTATATACTGGTTAATATATTTTTGGGTTCAGTTGCTTTCATGTGGCCTAATGTGAGTCTATTTGGGATCATTGGAATGATCAGCAGCATTTCTTGATGTGACTTTATGGCAGTTGCCCAGGGCATCATCGCAAGGAGGATGGCATTCATTTACTTTTGTTTTATTTGGTATTTTTTCAGTCATTTTTGGAAATGGTGATCAATTTTGATTAATTCACAGCCTATGTTTAATTACATTTAAAATAAATGTTAACAGATGAGATCAAACAAAACAGATGAGAATTGCCCTTAAGCTGTTTAACTTGGACCAAGCATTTTAGGTCACAGATAGATGTAGCTTAGGGTCTCTGTCTATACACCTTATAAGACAATTTAGGTGATGGCATGTTGTTTTTCTGCTATTGAACTGTTTTCTAATAATGTTGTGTTAAATAAAGTGAAGGAAGGAGAGAAATAACGTTTCCCTAGCAGTTTTTAAAAATTTCCCCATGTAATCCGATTAATCGATTAATCGTGTCGAGACCCCATCCGATTAATCGATTATCCAAATAATCGTTTGTTGCAGCCCTAATATATATATATATATATATATATATATATATATATATATATATATATATATATATATATATATATATATATATACAGGCATGCCCTGATGTGGGGCTGGGGGTGCGTCGACATGGTCGGGACATAGAAGGGGGTGCGTGGCTAAATAAGTTTGGGAACCGCTGATCTGATGAATCAATTCTGTTTAAGTGTTGCCTTTCATACATAATTAACCACAGCATACCTACCCCCTGTATTATACTGTTTATATATTTTGTACAGCTCAAAAAGCTTTGAATAAGCAGATCAGGGACTACACCTGACCCAAGAAGCTGTCCAGCATTATTGAATTGAAAAGTTTGGGAGGGGACACTACAACCATAATTGTTTATCTTGTCAAGTCCTGCCAATGAGTCCACAAACACCTGTAACATAGGTCTAAGTGTAAAGAGTTTCAGAGTATCTTGGAGAAAGTAAAGTCTTGAGATGACCGTGATGGGATGTTAATTCATATTACAATGAAATAATTTGTATATTTTGGGTTGAAACTTGGACTTAGAGCACACCACAGTACACTGTGGTTGTTGCGTGAGACAATCTTAAAAGCTTTGTAAGTTTTACGTCATTAGAGGGCAATATTTTTGTCATCTCTAAACACTGACGTTTTGCAGCTGATTTGCAGCAGTCTAACTTCTTTCTTTTTTGCCACTAGCCATGACAAAACTGCTCTTTAACTCACTGGCTTATTTTGTCCTCCATGTGCTGCTAGCTGAGACACTAGAGAAGAAGTCTAGTCTCTGCCAATGGAGGCTTTTTGTGCATGATAATCAACTCTGACCCAAGACAAGATTAAACTTATATACACAAATACATTTTTATTCACTACTTTCAAATCAACATACTGTACATGCAAGTGTTATTGATGTTTTTTAAACGCTTCATAATTAAAGTGAATTTTCAACAGTGCTGCTTGGTGACTAGTGCTATTACAAATCACACGTGTGGTCCTTGTGAGAAGCCAAGTGCCCAAGGCCAACATGTTTACTACCTCTGACTACCAAATGTAAAATGGTGACGTTCTGACACTTTCTTACAGCTGCATACCTCAACACACCATAGAGACGCATGCCAGATGCACAAGTGTGATGGGGGTTGTAGGTGGGTGTTAAGTGTCAAGCCAACTTTCATGTGAGTGCCACAAGATTCTTCCAACAGAACATCACCCCAGGCTTCATACAGCATACTATGTGTGTACCCTTCAGCCATGTGGTCCCCAGGTGACTCACACTTCTATACAGAAGAGAAGGTGATTCATTCACACAGTGCATAATAGATGGATGAAGTTACAAGCTGCCAAAAGTGAAGCCACTACAGTAATTCCATGAAGTGCAACAGCACTGATAGGTGCTGCAGGCTCTAAACTACCCACTGCCCAAGCAGACGTCCATTCAAACAAAGTAATATAAGTAAAATTCCTTTGGACAATTTTCTAAAAATTCCACGAAGATGACTATCAGCATCTCCAAATAAGCTAAATTTCAAGAAAACAAATGTCCTTCAGCTAGAAAAATAAATGGCAGTACGCAAACTGTTCTACTAAACAATGGCAAAATTTGGGTTTGGGGTTTAACCCAAATAACAGACTATGATAGGTCGGATTATTTCATTGGATTATTGTTGTAAAAGTCATGTTTAGTGTTTGTAGAAGGGATGTGAACTCCACATTTTCTTTTATTCAGTTAAATGTACTCTTCATTTTCACTACAGGTCCATTTTAATTTAATGGTTCTAGAATTTAAAAATGTACATTTTTTGTGGAATGCACATGTTTGCTTGACTAAATTATCATGAATTTCACATCCCTACAGTGTATTCTTACGTGCATGTGGTTTACTGTGAAGTCGTGATCTATTTGAAATACAACAGAAGAATGGACTCTAAGAAGTTTATTTTCCCTTTCATAAATGCTCTTCTCTTATCTGTTGTTGATGAAAACTGTTCCAAACAAAGAGGCTTGAAACAACTCCATTTTCCAGACAATAGCAGTCATGTTTAACTGAGTCATCGGGACAAAGTGTCTACTAAAGACAGAGTGCAACCTATTTCCACATCGAATTTCTCCATTCTTGTCGTACTACCTGAATACCCTTACATCTTAGGTCTGCACACATTAAATGAGAGGAAATGGAGATTTTTCTTTTTAATAAAAACTAAGGTACATGACAAAAATTCTCATTTGTGTCATTTAAGCCATTCAGACATCCCACAGGTGCAAGTGAACAATTTCTGATAGAAAATATACAGAAAAATATGAAAAGGTCCAAAGCTGAATGAAATACAAGCAATAAAGGCACTCCTCTAATAATGTTTAACTCTCAGACTTTTTTATTTTTTATTTGAACCGTTTGTAAAATCGTCATCTAACACATCACACACAGTAAAGTGAATTGTAAGAAGTCCAACAACTAAACAATTATATACAGCACTTAGTCCAAGCGTGGCCAAGAATAAAGTGGATTGCTGTCTTATTAACACGACTTCTATCTCAAAAATGTCAAAGCAATTCATGCTAATGCCGTTGTGAAACCTTTGCACTACCATCACTGAGTCTAGCAGAAATGTTATGTTACTCCTACAGAAGACCTAGCCTGCACTGAAACTGGCTGCTACTTCTATTTGTGCATGCAAATACCCTCTGAGTGTCGTGATAAAAGCAGTGAGAAGTAAAACTGATTATGATGTGCAAGACTATAAAATAGCATTTACATAAACCACCTTAAATTTTTGTAACCGGAGCTGGTTCAGCTGCATTTGAAAACAACACTGTAGTTTATTTTGACCATTATTTCAGTTTATTTACATAGCGCCAATTCACAACAATTCACAACAAGAGTCAGTCCAAGGTACTTTAAGAAGTAGACATAGACAGTCAACGAAGTTCAATTCTTTATTCCAAGTAGTTCAAAGTTTCCTATCTAAAGAAATGCTGCAGGTTGCATGGAGCCATTGACTTGATGTGTCCGTGACACACACATTCTCTCTCTCTCTCTCTCTCTCTCTCTCTCTCTCTCTCTCTCTCTCTCTCTCTCTCTCTCTCTCTCTCTCTCTCTCTCTCTCTCTCTCTCTCTCTCTCTCTCTCTCTCTCTCTCTCTCTCTCTCTCTCTCTCTCTCTCTCTCTCTCTCTCTCTCTCTCTCTCTCTCTCTCTCTCTCTCTCTCTCTCTCTCTCTCTCTCTCTCTCTCTCTCTCTCTCTCTCTCTCTCTCTCTCTCTCTCTCTCTCTCTCTCTCTCTCTCTCTCTCACACACACACACACACACACCCCCACTCTAAGTGCCTTCCCGGTGTATTAGTGACACATATTGTAATGCTCATGCTCTAGTCACTCTACAACCACTAGCATAATGTTTGCAAAAATAATAATTTTATAAGGTTAAAGCCATCTAGCTTATGTACACTTTTTAAAACACTGCCCAGCAAACATTCGGACATTTAATGACAGTTGAACGGTCATAACTGTAGAAGATATCACTGGAAAAAAAACAACTTATATGTTAACTGTTGGGATCCTGTTTCCCCAGTGAGAGCAGCCCTATGGCGCTCAGCCACTGTAGCCACAGGTGGGAGGGAGATCTTGGGAGGAACGCAGAGCACATTGACACCTGCAGGTTGATGACCTCACCAGTCCACCAATCCGAAGGCGGGGGGGGGGTAGGTCGGGTTTTCACAGCATCTGTCTGCATTCCTTCGTGGGGGTTTGTTGTTGGCATTCACAAGGCTGCCATGGCGTCAGATTCGGATAGCAAGACTTTGTTTGGGTCAGGCAGAGATCATTTTCCTCTCTGCCTTGAAGTCTGTAACTGATCATTCAAGTCCTCCAGTGAAGCCAATTCAGGTTTTAAACATCTCCATACCGTCCAGTGACCCTCTCCAAGATGACATCCATTTTGCGCACTAATACCGGTATCGCAGCTAGAACATTGTCCAGCTTATGATTCACCTCGAGTAACGTCCCAGTCTGTGAGGTCTCCACATGGACGGTGCTTTCCGTGGGTGCGGGTTGCCCTCCAATCGCTCCCATCTTCCCAAAGTTCCAGAAAACCACATATCCTCCCACTCCAATCAGAAGAAATCCAGTGATCATCAGGCCAAATATCCACACATCTTTGACATCTTCAATGGACAGCTGAGAGGCATACGATCTTCCACTCCCTCCAGGAATCGAGCATATATCCCTCTGCGTGTGTCCCTTGAGGGCAAGTGGGAGCCCCCTCCTCCGTTCTCATCGTAGAAAAAGTCTCATCAATCGCGTTGAATGACCAATTAATTAAATCCATTCTAAAAAATAGGGTTTTTCAGAAGAAATGCAGAGAAGCGCTCTGTGGGCAGACAGGACAAAGAGCCTTGGGAAAAAAAGATAAGGGAGCAAAAGCAGAAGCGTCTGTACTCTGCGAGTGCCGGAAGAAGAATTTTTCTTTTTCTCCACTTCCTGTAACTTCCTGTCCACAGCTTGTTATTACGCCAACACATTGTCCAGAAAACAAAAAAGCTTTACACTCAGATAAGGGAGAGAATAGGTGCAGCTTATAACACTTCACATTGTTCTCCATGTTATCGGATCTCATCTTCAAGTGTCAGCCATCAGTAGGAAAAGGGAATACTTAGAGAAAGGGTAAAACTTAGAACTGATTCATCTTCCTCAGAAAACTGTGCTTTCATCGCCTTGACATGTAACAGAAGAGGAAAAGCAGGAGAAATGTGCTTAGATTAAGGCACCATAACTCAAACTTCACTTCAATTTAACTTTACTGTGACCTGTAAGCAAAAAAAAGGTGACTACTGTTAGAAAGTTTCATATTTTTTGTCCTTAATTTCAGAAAATGAAACTCATTATACATATTTATTACAAAGAGAAATATTTCAATACTTCAAGCCTTCCTTTCCTATTATTTTGATGATTATGGCTCACAGATGAGATAACCAAACACTCAGTGTCTCGTAAAGTTAGAATACAGGGGAAAACATTTTTGGAGAGTGATTTGCAATCAGCAATTAGTTATTTGGATGAATCTTCCTGATAAAATTCAGAAGTGATTAGGATGTTTTGGTTCTGCGTTTTCTTTTACAAACACCACAGGAACAAACATATAGAAAATATAAGGATAGATGCAGCAGTTTAAGCATGTAGATACTCAGTTACAAGTGTTACATTCTGGTGTGTGTGTGTGTGTGTGTGTGTGTGTGTGTGTGTGTGTGTGTGTGTGTGTGTGTGTGTGTGTGTGTGTGTGTGTGTGTGTGTGTGTGTGTGTGTGTAAAAGTGAAAAGTGTTGCAGGCTCCCACTAATTTAAGAGAAAATACATTCATCTTTGGTCTGATGTTTTCTGCTCTAAACACTTGCATTCCTACAAAAATAAATCAGACTTATCAGGGCTTTTTTAGTTTTTACTAAGAACCTAATGATGAAAAAGAGCTGTAATGTCTCTTTTCCTCTATTTTTCCCTATGTTTAACATCTCAGTGGTAGACCGTATGCTGGTTTTAATGTTTTGTTTGGGGTATGCTGTTTGCCAATTACCTCCACGGTCAGACAGAAGTTTGTGTCTTTGATGGCTGGCTATAAACACTTCTTTATTCATTCAACAATCTTCTCATATTCCTTCATCTGATCTTGTTTTTCTGTTTTTTTTCCAACAACTAAAACTCAGCCAGACACAACAGTGAATTAAACACTGCAAATGCTTTACTTATAATGAGGAATAGAGGAGAGACGGCTCCTCTGAAGATTCTGATCAGTACATAACAGTTATTACAATGGTAATTAGAAAACAGGGTTAGCAGCTCATTGAAGTGAAGGCTTCCTTTCACCTGAGAGGGCTACATGGCTTCGGTGTTAATTTTGTTGACAAAATTTTTTTTTCCAAGACTGATTAATTTTTGAGAACGAAAACTAAGCTAAAAATGATCCGTTCTACAAGAAAACGAAATTATGACAAATACTGAGCAACATTTTTGTTGACGAATAAAAGACAACTACAAAAATTGACAGCGACAAAAATGTAATCAAAAAAAGGGAACGATGGGAGGGATGGACAAAAGAACCAATCAGCAAATGGAACAGGCAGGACTAGAAGGGAAAAGAACCGGAGTCCAGAGCCGGCCGATGTTTGAACAAGATACTGGTAATAATGGACATCATGATGTCTCTGCCGGTAACAGTTGAACAATTTATGTCTAAAAGGAGAAAATGTCCACAGCTGGGAGGAAAAACATGAAGTGTGACGATCTAAAAAGTATTTTTTGGTTACATAATCTGGGGTTTCCCTTGGTTATAAAAGTGTTACGGTGGTAGCAGCGAGCTAGGAGGAGTGAATAGTAACAGCTAGGGATGTAAGAAAATATGGATATGGCAATATATCGTCATATTTTTTCCAGCTATATTATACTGATATTCAAAAGCTGTGAATCTAATTTTGGGAAGAATTTACATGCAAACATTTGAGTTTTTTTCTTTTCTTTTGGTGCAATTCAAACGCAGACTCCTAGTTAGCAGCAGTGGGGTTCATTTCCACCATTGAAATGTAAATCCTTCTGTTATGGTTCAGATACCTCATGTTAAGCATGTTAAGTATCCGTTTGGACTGTTAATTGAATTTTCCTATTCAGTCTAAAAATATCGCTAATATCGTCTGACTGAATGTATCGCAATATATCATGATACATTGTATCGTCTCCCCCGTATTGTGATACGTGTCGTATCACCAGAGTTTCACTAATATACATCCCTGGTTACAGCCGAACTGAACTCACAGAGCCGTGCGTGTTAATTGAATTTTCTTTTCGTGGCACTGCTACAGCCAACCTTAACAGCGTTCAGTTTCCTAGCTGTGTTTTTATGAGAAAGAAACATTCAAGCAGCCCAGAAAAATGCTAAGGTAAATCATGGAAACTTCTAATATTTACACCTGAAACCCCATTATCTTTAGTTTACCTCCTCGCATTATTAGAACGGCACCTTTGAATGCTTTGATGCAATTTTTTGTCTATTTATAAATATTGCTGCACATTTTACAGATTTGTTTATTTTATTAATACAGACAAAAATTCTAACTGTCAGTGCGCACTTCGGTATTTCCATGAATTACTGCTATTGAAACAATTACAAATAGAGTTTTATTGATCCAAAATGTGAAATTTTCATATTTATCTACAGTTTCAAGTAGGTTTAGTTAACATTACCTTTAAAGAAGTTGAAAATTATTGCATCAGAATAAATATGCATATATTTTAGTCGACTAAAGTAAAATTAAAATTCAAACTAATTTGACGACTGAATAATGAGTAAAATTAAAGAGAATTTTTGTCAAAAGACTAAGACTTGATTAAAATTTTAAGCCAAAATTAACACTGCAAGGCTTTTTAGGCACTCTTTCACAATGATGATAAGTTTCCAACTACAACTCAACAAGTCATCTCTGTGAACCTTGTGGGTGTTACGTTGGTTATTTGTTCAGAGACACTGATGAATGTTGAGTCAGCATTCACACAGTAACAGATGGCAGCCGTTTTCTGGTGTTGGCCCTTTGATATACAAGCTCTCATCTGATGGTTGAAGGGAAGGTGTTAACTACAGAGCTGCTGATCTCAGTATCTGGATGCTAATAAAGGTCGGGAACGTACACATGTGAGGGGATAAGACCTCAGAAAATCGTTTATCGCCCACTCAGTGGACGTTTATTGGGGAAGATGGCTGTTTAGGAGTACTATTTTCTGCTCTATTCCTAAAAAAAACCTCACATATTTTGTTAGACGTTCCAGTGGTCGGTACTGTGAAGACATGACTAAACTTTATGCAAATGTGTTTACATTAAAGTGGTGGGACATAAAAGAGACCTGATGCTCTCCCGAGTGAATTTGTCATTTAGTCACTAGATGTGAATGACTTCCCTTTCCATCATTAAGAAGAAAACTGTGTTCAAGATGCCCTTTGAAATAACACCGTTCACTAAAGCAGAGCCAAATAAAAGTAATTAAAATCAGGTTAATATCCTGGTAATAATTTATATTTCTGTTTAATTCAAGCCCAAAGGAAAGTGGACTTTTTCACTAAAGAACTAACAATGACCTTTCTCTAACATGACCTATATTTATGTCGATGAACACGACACTGCTGCTGCTGCTGGTGGATGAAATGAGTTGACAGAGTAAATAGTTTAGAACGTTAACTTGTGAAAAACTATTTTATTCTGGCAAATCCCAAACAGCCAACATGGTCTGTTCCTTTAGAAGAAGAAACGGGAAAGCAGCAGAAAAGCAGCTATCATCTGTCATTTCACTCTTGATGTGTAAAAACTGTTAATAACATTTTATAATAAATGCATTATAAACAGGTCAAATCATGAATGTTGTTAATCTTTAATATTTTTCAGTTTTCTTTGTCAGGTTCTCGTGTTACTCATGTTTTGAATTTAGAATCCCAAACAATTATACTGACCTCTGCTGTGTAGCCAGTGAATAGTATGGCTTATTCAGCTTTAGTAAAATAAACAAACACAAAGAGAAAAAGCCTCTCTGAACTGCACAAGATTCCTGCTTGGAGCACAATGTCATACTGGCTTTAGTTTCCATGGAATCACATTAAACTCTGGACACAATATAATACTATCAGAAAAAAGAACACACTTATGTCTAGTATATCTGACAATTGGCCAAGGAATGAAAAGACGAGTGCTCTCATTGATCTTGTATCATATGTGGGGTTGCCTCACAACCTTTTGGATTACCATGATCCGGATGACTGAGAACCAGCATGGGGGTGGTAATTTTCTAATATATATTAAAATAATATTTTTCTAGTAAGCATATGTTTGATCATTTCCCCATCATTACTGTCGTCTTTGAACTGACCTTGATCAGAGAGGAAATCCAGCATGGTCTGCAGCAGAAAGGACAGGTGGCGTACAGACAGGCCTGGGTTGCCCATACGACGGGAAGCATACACCAGCTCGTGCAGCAGGCGCATCTGCACAGCGGCCCAGCCTCTATGGGTGCCTAAATGGGTGACAAAAGGAAAAACACACTCAAAGCAGGTAAATTTCCTTGCTGACACCTACCTGTAACGCTACAGGGCTGTCACATATTAGCATTTTTTAGATATATTGTTTTATGACCACTAACTGGACACAATGAAAGAACATCAGTTCAGTCCCAACTTGTTTCTCCAAACTGAAGCCAGCCATTTACAACAAATAGGATATTTTTTGTAACCGTTCTACAAAACCACCATTCAAATTATGTGAATTATAAGTCAGCTGGAGGAGAAAGTAGCTTCAGACAACAGGATTTGGAGCCTTATTTCCTGATATTTGAACATCTCCCTTCTGATTGGCTAAGAGCAACACAACTCTACCACTGACTCCTTTTGCTTTGTAACATTAATTTTTTTATCTCCACTAATAACACAAGCCTGAAGGAGTTGTGCTGTGTGGTGGAGTTCCTAATGCTAATGGTTAGCTTGTACTAGCGGCGACGTCCTCTGCTGTTTGCTGAACGCTAAACCAACAACAGCCTTCCCCATCACGAGTCGAGGTGGGTGAGTCCATGAACGTCAAGTCAGGCTTTTCAAATCCGAGAGTTTCCCCGTCTATTTTCTATCGGTAGCTAATACAGGAGATAGGGGTCGGAGACCATTTTCATGTTTCCACACCTTTAATAAATGCCGTACCGGCATAGCCAGACGCTAACATATCAGGACTTACCACATGTGAATTGTATGTGAAATATTAGAGAAATGAAAGATAAAGATTCATATCTAAACTATTGCTTTTTCTTCCTCTTTTACAACCAGTCTACTTACTACTTACAAAGAAAACAAGGCCAAAGATTATCAGCAAAAATATTCTCAGTGTCTCTCAAATAGCTTTCCACAAAGAAGATATGAATGTGTGAGCTGCTCTATTCAACGTGAGCTTTTTAATCACCATTACTTTCCTTGCTGTGAGAGCAGTGGACAAGGGTCAAGTGTCTGTAGAGCCCACAGGCTTGTCACGAATGCCCAGGTCAGGTCTCATGTGGGCTTCTTTATGATTAAGTGGCAGACTGACTACACAACACCTTAGAGAGCCACTCTCAGATTTGCTCAAAGTATTATCATGTCAAGTGTAGAAATAAAGCTTTTTTATTTATTTATATATCCTCATATCCAGATTTACACACAATCCAACCTTCAAGTGTATCAGCCAACCTTTGTTGAAGTCCTTGGGATCAAGCGACAGGCTGTATCCAGGTAAGGTTTCCAGTAGCAGCTTGTAGCAGGCCCTCCAGCCTGGCTCCGGGATGGTGGGGGCCACACACTGCATGGCTGCCACACGTTTGAAAAACGCTGATTTGCGATGGAAGCCAATAAGTTCGTAGAGTTCAGACAGGATACTGTATCGTTGAATCTTCTCCTCCTCGGATAGCTGCAGATGAGCACGTAGTTAATATTCCCTTCATAAAACTATCATTAAAGCTGGGGTATGAAATATTGTGCTTGAAATATTTTTCACATACCAACAGCAACCAAAAAAATTTAATGGGTCATAAAAGTGAATAATTTTCATCATCTATCATTGTGAGTAGGGATGAACAATATATCGGCATCAATATCGATATCTGCCGATGTTAGTCATTTTTTAACGTATCGGTGTCGGTCTGATAAATAAAAATGGGCGGATTTTAACAACCAATGTTGTTTTCCACCTCGTCTTCCTTTGGGTGCCTGTTTCAGAGGGTGATGGGGTGATGTGTAATTGTTTAGTCATGTGAACAGTGAATGTAATCATCTCAGACGCGTAAATGTGTGTGGTGTGTGTACATAACAACGTAAATTCAGCTTTAATAATTTTCATGTTATACAAAATCTGCTGATTCAGTATATCGGTATCAGCAAATACCGGTTATCGGCCATAACAGTGATCTTAATATCGAATATCGGCCCAGGTCCTGCCTCAAGTGGAGTTGTTCAAGTATCTCGGGGTCTTGTTCACGAGCGAGGGAAGGAGGGAGAGGGAGTTCGACAGGTGGGTTGGGGCAGCGTCTGCATTGATGTGGACGCTGAACCAATCTGTTGTGGTGAAGAAGGAGCTGAGCCAGAAAGCCAGGCTCAGTCCATCTACCGCCCAGTCCTCACCTATGGTCATGAGCTTTGGGTAATGACCGAAAGAACAAGGTCGTGGATACAAGCGACCGAACTGAGTTTTCTCTGCGGGGTGGCCGGGCTTAGCCTTAGGGATAGGGTGAGGAGCTCAGACATTCGGGAGAGACTCGGAGTAGAGCCGCTGCTCCTCCATATCGAGAGGAGTCAGTTGAGGTGGTTTGGTTTTGAGGGATGCCTCCCTGGGGAGGTGTTTCAGGCATGTCCTGCCGGCAGGAGGTCCCCGGGTCGACCCAGGACACAGTGGAGAAAGTATATCTCTGAACTGGGCCAGGAACGCCTAGAGGTCCTACCCGAGAAGCTGGTGGAGGTGGCCGGGGAGAGGACGATCTGGAACTCCCTGGTTGAGAAGCTACCTCTGCAACCCGGACCCAAATAGGTGAAAGAAGACGAGGCGAGGCGGTATCGGTCCAAAGATTTCATACCGGTGCATCACTAAGTGTGAACAAAATGTTTTACTAATTGGATCCTGATCCATCCATTAATCCTCTGACATTCTCCACCCTGTGCACATACCCCTTTGTGTGAATGAATCGTGTGTTCTCAGCCAGAGCCAGGATTACTAGTGCAATGGACGGTAGGTTATGTTTTATTTGTGTTGGTAGATTTCTTTAAAGGAGTTGTTTTACACGGGCTGTTTGGGGTCTGGTTCTGTTCTTGTTTGTAAACATAGGTGGCGGACCTGTTATCTGTGAATGCAGCCTGTCGTCATTCTGCTGGCAGAGCTCTTGGTCAGTTTTGTTGCCAAGCAACGTGCGTGCGTGCGTGCGAGCGAGCGTGTGGAGCCAGAAGAGAGTAAGTGGGAGAAGGTTTGAGGGTGGCTCTGAAAGTTTTGACTAGTTATTCGTGGAGATTTCCCAGATTGTTGATGGCATTGAGCTGCTGTAATTTTAAAATTAAGAAAAAAACCAAGAAAGCTAAAAACTGCCTCATTTTTCACGATTAAATCACCACACTATATTAGCTAGCATACTACATCGTCTAATATGGTTACGTAGGTGTGTTACGTTAGGAATTATGGCAGAAATGGTGCCAACAACAGGTAAAAAGCGTAAAAGACCACTGTGTTTTGGAGGCGGAGCTTGTGGGGGGAGCCTGAAGAAAAGAGGTTGTATAACAGTAGCTTGTTTGAATGGCAAGAAAACAAAATCTCCTATTCTACGTTTCAGGATCTTGAAAATACCCACCATCTCCAGACAAGCAAACACCAAGTATAAAGAAATCTCTGCAACTAAAAACAGCCGACAGAATCAAATACAGTAAAATAAAATGGGAAAAAAGCCAGAAAGGCTTGTTTTAAAGAGAGGAAACAGCTATAGTGTTGAGAATCTCTGAGTACTTTTTCAGCAGAACCATTAACATCTCATTGCTGAGGAAGGTACTCAGTCATCCAGGACATGGTATTCCTAGCAGGAGGCAAATTAACTTTGGTTTATGAAGATGCCTCTCATCTAAGGAGCTTCATCAATCTAAAATGAAAAGGGCAGAGAACAAAGCTTTGAAGGGAAACCAGATCTTGCAGGCTTACTACTCTCTACCTCAGCCTATAGGGAAAAGGACACTTTTATTGGCGGGATTAGTCTTTTTGAGGGACAGAATATTTGTCAAAAAGAATAAATAAAGAAGATAATCTAGAATTAAACCAAGGAGGAGGCCCAAATTTCACACACCTTGCATAAATAACCAAGAAATACATAAAAGAGGAAGGTATTTGTTGAACCTGGATCACATACTGGCCACTGAAGCATGAATTCCAACGTGTGAAAAAAGAAGCGGTGTGATAACGACAGCAGGTGTTTGAGCTGAGAGGATTTCCTCTGGTAGAAAACCAATAAACACACGAGGGACAGACGAACTGATGCATCTGACTACCAGAAATAGGGAGAGAGGAATTCTGCAAAGACCCGGTGAGTCAGAATGTTTGTCTCCTCTGCTACACTGACCCGATGCAGCCGGATGCATGACATGTTTCACATGTTTACAGTAAAGCACCTGGCTCAGCTACTAGTTTTATGAAATCGACTACTTATGCTTTTGTTTTTTGGTGAATATTTAATCTTTTTTTTTTTTAAGTTTGAGGTAGAACTGGGCTTTTTACGAAAAATATAAAGTACATCAGTCATTTGAGGAGAAGTGATTTTTGCTCATGTTGCTTGGCCTGACTTCTAAAGTGTCGGCTACTGCTGCCAAAACACTCCATCTGAACATGACGCTCTTAGGGGGTTGACTCCAAAGACCTTCGACAGCTAAACGTCCCTGTATCACTGCTGATCCTCCACAAACCCAAGTCGTGCTCTTCTCTAGCTGAACAACAAATATAAATCTTTGTAACATTGGGTGCAGGTTTATTCAGCAAACAGAATTTCTAAAAGGCAGAGCTGTACAGCTGCAGCTATCAAATATTGTGGTACTCGAGTATTCTATCGAATCATCCATCGATTATTCGTGTACTCTATTTGACGACGTTTCAAGTGAAACAAGATTATGGTCAGCAGCTAAAATTCTAAAAAACAAGTAAATGATAAATGGATAAGCTTTCCCAGCTGATATTTACAGTTAATAAATATTATATGGAACAAAATTTGACTTGCATTTCATTAAAATTATAGGTTTAATATCACTCAGTCTAAACATATATAAATATGTTCACATATGATCAGTAGAATTTAATTATCTCAGTAACATGTTCAGTACTAGTCTACTGGAAATTATAATAACATGTAGCATCTACTAGTAACAATGTAATGATGGCATATCTATTTTATTATGTACAGGTTGGCAACATAATCCAATCTAAATTGTATTCAAATATAGAAGCGTTTGAATTACATGCTACAAGGGCTTGCCGTAGTCCTACTGTCGTGTGTGACGCAGACTCGCTAACGCTCAGTAGCAACAACAGCAGACTCCGCTGTAGCTGCAGAGATCCACAAATAAACGGGATAATGGGGATTTTTCTTCCGCTTATGGAGTTTGGACGTTCACAACCATCACGTTTCTGTCTGAACTCCACTTGATAGTAATTTGTGAGCGTGCTACGAGCTATCTTAGCTTTAGCCAATCTACCCGTAGTTTAACTCTTGATCCCAAACTTTGGACCGTGTCAGCCTTTTACAATGGTTTCTGTCTTTGCTGGTTTCTCTACTTTCCTCCACAGCACCTAGATTACAACACTGGGCACCAGTAAAATGTGTTCAGACATTTCACAAAGCTTCAGATCAGTACAAAATGAATCGAGGAATTTAATGAATAGAACCATTCGAACCATTCGATGATTCGTTTCAGCCCTACTGAGCTGCAAGGCTTTAGCGTTTTCATGTGTATCTACGGTATGCCATCGGAGTACATTGGTTTTGACAGCTATTGTTGTCAGGGATGCAGATGTATGTCATTTTGGACCAATATCGATATCCGATATTAATATTGTCGATATTGTAATCATATGCGCGCACACACACACACTTACACTTCTGAGATGATTACTTTCACTGTAGTATGACCTTACGTGCTACTTGATACCAACACCCCACACACACACACACCCCCTCCCAAAATTCAAACAGAAAAACAAACTAGATGGAAATAAATATGTCCCAGTTTAACTTATTGGGCCGATACCAATATATTTTAAAACGACTAAGATCAGTCTTTACCGATGTTAATGCCAATATATGTGCATCATTTTTTATTGTGCTGGAGACTGCCTGACCGTATTCAAATTCAGAAGTTAAGACTGCAAAGAGGTCAGGTATTGATTATGTTAAAAGGGAAAACTTTAAAAAATAACAAAAATATCAAGTAGAACTCAGGCTAAAGAGAAAAGTTGCATAATACTGAACTGGTAACAAGCGCGTGCTGTAAGAAAGCAGTGATGGGTGCCCTGTGTGAACACACTTGTATTAGTTGTGATCGGCTATCTTTAGCTAGTGTGAGTTAACTAGAAAACACAGATCTGTTGGTCATAACTCTGGATTGGTTTCCCACTCGGGCAGCGTACCTGTCCCAGGTTAATGTAAACAGCATTCTGCAGGAATTCGGAGGCCTCCCTGGCTCTCTTCTGGATGGCCAGCACCCTGACGGCTTTGACACAGGCCTCCAGCTCAATCACACCAGCATTCTTGTACTGGGAGGAAAAAGAAGGAAGAGGAGAGGCCCAGTCTGTGATACTTGCTGGGAGGTTCTTATCCCTTTTCTCATTTACATGTAATAAAACTCACATTTCATGTCAATCACAGTACAACAATAAAGAGAAACAAGTCTCTCATTCATTGTTGGGTTTGAACTGTAAATTTGAGCCACTGCAGCTAAGGCTGCATTGTGTCATTTTTACTTCATAGTCCCTTGACTTTCTTCCACTTCCACGCTCACAGTTACTTTACATGAATGAATATTAAATGGTTATGCATTGAGATGCAACTTCATTCTGAAGGAATGAGTCACAGGTAAAAAGGCACAGCTAAAGGACATTATGAGGATGGAGCAGAAGGCAGAGGAACTAACTTCCATCTAAGTTAAAGTACCCTGACAACAGAGCAGCCGATATTTGGATGGAAAGCCTTCTGGATGCCTGGGTAGACCCAGGAGATGCTGGTCCAGACCCACATTAGGGTCCCGCTGGTAGAACTGGGGCTGCTGCCTAAACGAACCGCACTCAGATAAGCAGATGACTGGTTGCTGATGAGGTACAGAAATTAGATACCAGTAAATATATTACTTGTGAGCACTACAATTGTCAACATTGGGGCTAAAGTAATGAACATAATGCCATTATTTAGTGGCTTTACAAGGATAGCAGTGAATAAAAAGTTCTGTTTTCAATAAGCTGAAGTGTTTTCTACAAGTGAACGTATAACTGAACAATCCTGCTCTGCTCAAACGCTCAAATGTGTGATCAAATACTGCCTCTTCTGGCAAGGACGGACACGCTTTATTTCTCAGAGTTGCTGCTTCTAACCTATAAATTAAATTTGTATTTCCTTTTTTTCTTTGTGTGATCAAAGAGAAGATTTTTGTTTATATTCAACCGAATTCAAACTGTGATAAATGGTAAATGGCCTGTATTTGTATAGCGCCTCCTTAGGGTTCTATACCCCCCCCCCCCCCCCCCCCCCCAAAAAAGGTGCTTCACAACACAATCAGCCATTCACCCATTCACACACACATTCACACACTGGTGGGAATGAACTACGATGTAGCCACAGCTGCCCTGGGGCGCTCTGACAGAGGCGAGACTGCCGAGCACTGGAGCCACCGGTCCCTCTGACCACCACCAGCAGGCAAGGCAGGATAGGAGTCTTGCCCAAGGACACAACAGCAGCATAGTTCACAAATTACCAAAGAATTTGCTTAATTTATTAGAACTTCTAATAACATTCGTTTGAACTCAATTTAAAATCAACAATCGCTTCTTAAGGATAATGACTGCAAACCCCTCAAACTACTGAAGCTGAAAAGTTATGAGTGGAGGAAATGGCAAACCCCTCACAACTCCATTCTGAAGTTGACTAAAGAAACAAAATGCGTGTAACTGTCTTTTTATTATTAAGTCAGCACCTTTCCGTAGTAAGAGATAGCCTCTTTGTATTTCTCTATGATGTCCTCTGGACTCAGGCAGTTCTTGGCTCTTCCGATCTCAGTGCTGGTGTCGGCACTAATGCCGTTGGTTGTGAGGGCACCTACGATCAAGAACGACAGATTAAAAAGAGAAGAAGACAAATGGAGAGGACTTCCTTTTATTCTGCTCTGCCACTTAAGCGAATAACGCTATAACAAAATGAGGAGGGTTAGAAGTGCTGTAGATCTTTTTCCAAGGTCAAAGCAACCAATAAATTATAGGTTTTGTCAAAGAATATGAATAATGATTAAAGCTTCCTTCCGGAGTATTTCTCTTATCCGATGGCACCATCTAGTGGGGGGTCATCAACTCACGCCTGAATCAAGATTCTTTTTATGAAGGTTCAGAATCGTTTCAAATTTCTCCAAGTTTCAGTACATGAGAAGGTATTTTCCAAACACTTCCTTGTTTATTCGCTGCTCGTGCTTTTTGTCGGTCAACGCTTCCATAATACATTGTTCTAGCAAGCGATGTGTGGGCTTCCAGAGCAACCCACTCCATCACATTTATGACTCCCTACATCACAGACACTTGGCAGATGTCTAACTGCAGAAGAAAGTAGTTACTCCTGCAATTATTAATAAGAGTATCGCTTTAATTTGAATAAAGAACTGACTCTGAATTGAATCTTTGCCCTGAGAATCCGAACCAAAGAGGAGTTCAGGACAGATTCTAGAAGCTTTGGCCTGTTGTTCATTGAGCTTTTCCAGATTGTTTTGTGGTGCTGAGCTGCAGTGAGATTAAGGTTCCCAATAAACCGAGAGATATAAAATCTGCCTGATTCTTCACCAATTCCAAACTATTTTAGCTAGCACACTAAACTCTTATACAGTTTTGTAGGTACATTATGTATGAAATAAGGCAGAAAAGATAACGTTATGCTTTGATGGTTGTTTGCTAGTATTCGTTACACCCGGGCGGTGTTATACCATTTTCTGTTATCATAAGGTCGTGTGACCCTGTAGGTTGTTTTGTGTGTTTGGTTGTTTTAATGTAGCTAGCTTAAACCACTTTTTTCCAGCTCCTTTAAATGCACCACTGACTCTAGAAAATGTTTTTAACATCCATACAGGAGATTTAAGGCAGCATTCAATATTGCTGCAATTTAAATCAACCAACAGGACTTGCTGACAAAATTAAAGCATAAAAATATATTTTCTCTTAAATCGGCACAAATGACAATCAGCATAAACACATGGAATATTCTAAGCTGCAAACTCTTTTTAGGATTTTAAACGGCTAATGTTCAGAAACAAACAAACTTGCACAAAAACATTAAAAGCTACTGCAACATGCTTCTCAGGAGTTCACACAGTAACAACAGGATTTCTCCTTCAGTACCAGTAAACAAGTTACTGCTCCGTTCTAGAGCTTGACCAAATAGGACAAGCAAACAGGACAAAAGTGAGTTTTGTTTTTTATCATCCATAGAATGTGATTTGTTTGAATATTTGGAGAAAAACTGATTAGAAATTAAATGCAGGGAGATAAGTGTGGTCTTAAATAGGTTTGCACCAATCCCAAACTGAGAAGTTGAAGCAGCCACTGAAGTGCATTAAGCCTAGTTTATACTTCTTCATCAGCAAGTTTGCACTCACACACACACACACACACACACACACACACACACACACACACACACACACACACGCACACACACACACACACACAAACGCACACACACACGCACACACACACGCGTATTGATGAAGATGTTCTCCTTTTATGTTGGTCTGTCATGTTGTCCGCCAGGACAGCAGGGGACGTAGACCCTTTCTGACGAGTCTGCCTACCACTGCAGTGACATCTCTGGTTGATGACAGTTTATTTACTTCAGCTTGTAAAAGCCAATCCACTCAACAAGCAGTGGTCGACAGAGTGAGTTTTTCTTGAGCTGAAATTGCTTGATCTCGAGAAACAAAAACTTTTGTTACAGCGAATACAACAGGAGCGAGGGAGGCAGCTGCATCAGTGGACCAATCAGATGTGTGCTCTCCATTGCGTTTGAACCATCAACATATATATATTGGGCAAATCACATCCATAGGCTTGAATTATACGTTTTTGTTCCCAAATGGGAGGTCTCCACCACCACCATTTTGACCGTGTCACCCGTCTTGTCACGCCCAGACAATCCAAAAATGGGAAAAGAGGTGGAGCTGAGGGTGGGGCTGTTATGGTTGGAACAAATGAACCAATGTAGCTACTAGCTAACTTAGCTAACCCAAGAAACTAAGAAGGGGCTCCGTGGACCAGGGTATCCCACCCGCATGGCCGACTAGCTTCCGTGCGAGGCTGTAGTCGTGCTGGTCGCATGTGGAGATCTAATATGGACTTGGACTGTTAATATACAAGCAGAACCTCAGACCGCTACGATCACAGCCGGGCGCCGTGGCCTTTTACATCAGCTCAAGCTCCACAGTCGGAGATCAGCGGGACATTAGCTACATGATAACCGGAAGCTAATAGAGTTTTTACAGGTGTTTTTAGCAAGAAAAATGTGGTAGAGTGACTCTAAAGTGAGGGCACCTCAGGCCTGCTCAGTAACAAAATCATAACACAAAGATCCCCAAGTCCGCTGTTGTCCACTCAGCTCCGTGTCCACACGGTGCCAGGAGCCGAATTACCAAGTGGTGTCATAGAAAACGCATTGGATTATCCCCCATTCGACCAGCAAACTGTTAGTGAGAAAAATGCGGTTAAGCGACTCAAAATTGAAGCAGCATCAACTAAAAGAGCTGCTGCGTTTCTGTGGTCTCTTCAGAGATTCACACGTGACCAGCATGACTACAGCCTCACACTGGAGCTGGTGCGCACTTCCCGGCTTCCCGGGAACCGGGAATAGCCAGCCGCCTGCTAGAGACAGGAGAAGCCCGGCACTCGCTCAAGTTTCTTATGCAGCCCCACTAACATGTTTGACCAAGCACCGCATTCCCCCATTCAACCAGCAAAATAAAGTACAGAAAGAAGTTTACTTACTGATAAAAAGAAGCAGAAACTGCTTGGATGATCTGTTAGTGCAGTCAGTAACCACAGCTTGCTCACTTTGATAAACATCCAAACAGACTGAGGACACAACTAAAGTTCAGAGAGTTGAACTGGCCGAACATCCATTAATGTGAGGCACAGGCTGAAGCCTATCCCCTGGGCTAGCTCCCACCGCTAGCTCTGACGCTCTTCAATTATTCAGAATTTTAAGCATTAAATTACACTTACAAAAACATTCACCCCCCTCAGAGTTGTCATGAATGTAAATGAGATCTATTGAATCTAAAATGTTTTTTTTACCAGGCTGTAAACATGTTTATTTGCTCACTTCTGGTGCCAGCCCCCAGTGGATGAAGGTGGAACTGCAATTTTTGTCACTTCCTTGTTAGCTTCAGGTCTAGTGGGCCATTCCCATCTGTTCCGGGTCGGCCCGGGCCGGGTAGCGTAGGTTGTTTACATATCTGGGTGGCCTGGTATTGTTCCGGGCCAACCAAGGCTCATTCTCAGCCCTCTTCTCGAGGGGGTCTGCTTCAGGCCGACCAGGGCCAACACACCCACTGCTGACAGCAAATTCACACCTTCCATTAGAGCAAGCCTCTGATTGGTGGGTAGAATCAGCCCACATGGGCTTAAGACAAGGATGTGTGGAATCAACCGGGCCAGGCTGGGGCCGACTGGGGCTACCCGGCCCGGGCCGACCCGGTACAGATGGGAATGGCCCATAAGATCCTGGAGTTCCCCCTTGATTCAAACATAGTTAAGAATGTCGGTTCTGCTCCACCCATCCTTGCATGCCTGTCAGAGAGGCTTTGCATCTCCAGATGGAGAAGTACAAAATAAGCTTTAGGCTACCATTTCTATGGCAATCTCCAGATCAAGGGTATCGGTGCATCCCTCATCTATAGTCAGCTTTTGTTCGAGTGGGTTGGGATAGCCAAAAATACGTCCCAAAAAAGGGTAAAGAGAATCTAATGTAAGAGAGAAAATAGATGTTTTTAATGTTAACAACACAAGTTAAAGTGGTGGGATGACAATAAAAGCTTGTGAACAGCATGGCCACATGCACAACAGGACAAACGTTTTAAAGAGTTGTGTTAGATTATTCATACCTGGGTCAATGAGAACCTCCTGAGCCCCTACAGACAGACAGACAGACGGACAGACGGACAGACAGAGAGAGAGACAGCAGGTTTGTTTAATGGAGCTAGGTGCGATGTTAGCCATGTTAGAGCAGACTAGCTGCTTCACACTTGCTGCTGCTGTTCTACTAAACCAACGATGCTACAATCAAACATGCTAGTATGTAGCTGGTAAAGTACTGAGAAAGTGATCACAGCTTCAGACATACTAACCGTTAGTTGTCCTGTCACAAGCCATGACAAAAGCAAAAGTATTTAATAGCTTTCATAACTAGTCAGTATAGACTAGAAGATATTGACAACATCGGCTGGAGTATCAACCTGTGTTAATGACATGCTAATTCAATTAAAGACAGATGGATTAATGTTAAGTTTAAATGAGCATTTATCAGGACAATAAGGAAAGATTTAGCACATAAAGCAGCAGCTTCTAACTGAGCAAAGCTGAGCACGGGGGCAGACAAATTCTCACTCAGGGGCCAGTCTTACGGTCTGTCCTCCAACACAGCCGCAGCTCACCTGGTCTATGGCGTTTGCCTGCATCGGTTGTTTGGGAGATACTCGGCTTGCGTCCCAGCAGCTTCCCTCCCGTGCCTCCAGGGTAGTGGGATATGACGGAAGCTGAACATAACCCCTCCAATGCAGCTGCAGATACCAAAAAACATCAATGCACATAATGTAACGTAGGTTATTTCCATTTTTAACTGGTTTTATGTATGAAAAGACTCTGAAATTATCTGGAAAACTCTGTGCTAAAGTGCTACTGGTTGTTTTAGTTGTCAATCGCGTATCTGTTACTTTAGCAGGTACTTTAGGTAAGTTAAGTGTTCGCCCGTTAATCGGAAGGTTGCAGGTTCGAGCCCCGCTCAGTCTGTCGCTGCCGTTGTGTCCTTGGGCAAGACACTCAACCCCCCTTGCCTGCTGGTGGTGTTCGGAGGGACCGGTGGCGCCTGTGCTCGGCAGCCTCGCCTCTGTCAGTGCGCCCCAGGGCAGCTGTGGCTACATCGTAGCTCATCACCACCAGCGTGTGAATGTGTGTGTGAATGGGTGAATGACTGGTTGTGTTGTAAAGCGCCTTGGGGGGTTCCAGGACTCTAGAAGGCGCTATATCAAATACAGGCCATTTACCATTTAGCTTCTTATTTGTTGTAAAAAAAAATGGTTGCACATAAAGTTATGTAATTAGGCTTAAAACTGTTCCGGTTATTTACACGTGAATATTGTTCTAGCTGAAACACAAACAACAAATAACGTATTTGTTCAAGGCTCACCACCAAGCCAGAGGTGGTCATTAACACCCCTGAGCAGCTCCACAGCCATGTGGTAGTGCACCAGTGCATCCTGCAGCATGCCTGCCTGCAGACACAAATCCCCGACATGCTTCCTCATCCGGCCCTGGCAGCGCTTCTTGTAATGCCTGAGGCGAAGCAGGAAGAGGTACAACAACTTCATTAGATAAAAACATAAGCTGCAAACAAATTCTGAAAACAAAACATGTCTTTGGCTCTTGGGAGAAATGTTTTACATTCAGAGAGAAAATATTTAATTCCTGAGGTTGTCTGCTTGGGCCCAGGTCAGGGGTCTTCTCAGTTATCCACAGAGGGGATACGTAGGCTGGGAGAGCGCCAACAAGAGAGAGGGTGAGAGGTGTCCTCAAGTTCTTAAAGCAGAAATCTGGAATTTCTCCTCAGATAGCACCATCTACAGGTGGAAATGTTTACTGCATCTGTACGTTAGCAGATGTCTATTGGCTAAAGCTGAGTGGTGCGCAATTCAAATTGTATGGGATTCTATGGGATGGGGAGAGCTGGCAAAAGAAATGATGTATTATTTAACAGTACATATGAGACCATCCTTTTTATGGATTTCTAAAAAATAATACATTATTCCTTAAAGTGGGAAAACTCCAAATCGCTGCTTAAAGAGATTAAAAGCCAATGATTCGCTTCACCAGGACAAAGGAAAACTTAAAAACGTGAAGGGATGATCTGACCAACTAGACAGGACACTTAAGCTCTAAACCAGTGGTTCCCACAGTTAAACCCCGTTTCTGTCTCTCCATCTTGCTCGTATACTTCGGCTAAGAACAGTCGGGGTCACATGTCTCTGCTTTGTTGTTTTTGCCAAAAGCTGAAAAGTTTGGGAACCCTGCTCTGAAAGGCCGGGACGCTCCAGGAAAGATAAAGAACAACAGCTGAACTGTAAGTAAAATGCAGTCTGAGGCAGAACTGTTTATAAAGAAGCTGGAATATATTAATAAAGTCAAAACGACAATAAAATCAACACTTTAAAATTCTGACTAATCCACAGTAGGCCAAGAATAAAACTAGATATCAGCCCATGAGTAACTATCAACATCAAGTAAAGACCAACGAGAGGGTCACTAAACCGTGTGTCTTTTAAAATGTCTGTGCTGTCATCCGCTAAATACAATATTACGAGTGCTCTGACCACTGGATCCCTCCCTAAACTCACTGCACCACCCCAGTCCCAGTTATGACCTGTCCCAACATCGGCTCCTCCTCCAGGAGACCTTACCTCCAGGCGTTAAAACTGAATTTTTCTAAATAAATGGATGCTACCTAATCTAACAGCTGGAACATCTCCCAGCCTTCCTAAGTTTCTACAGGAGTGGTTCATCACTAAATTAAACAAATTAGCTGCATTCTTGATCTAAAACATGCAGGAAACAGGCTGCAACCAGACTGCAGCGCCAGGTATGCCAGCTTCTGACAGAGCGACCCACCAGTCTGAAGTTGCAAGTGAAATATTCTGGCCACAGAGGGCGGTGGGGGTCCGAGGGACATTTCATTAACCCTACAGGGTCATTTTAGCACATGCTGGCTCAAGAAGATGATTTGAAATATGAAAACGTTGCATAGTATGGCTTTAATGAGTGGACATTGTGTGACGTGGTTGCTGTCTCTGGGTTTACCACCAGAGATCAGTAAATGTTGCACACTTTTCATTTATTTCAATTTAACAATATAGCGATGTGTACATAAACCTTTCTAATTATCTATGGCTCCAAGCAAGTCTACTTGTGTTTCTACATGTTTCAACAGGTGTGCTTTAGACAGGAAATTAGATATTTGTGTATTTTCTAAAGGGGACAGCAGCTCTTTTGATAACACTTCAATTAAAAATAAAACAGCAACAGTTCTGGACAGAGAAGACCTGAGAAGTGAGACATCTTCAAGCAACAAGTGAAGACCAGCAGAATTCCTTTGACATTTTTTAGTTTGTTTATTTGTGACCAACCAGGCAACCTGAGAACTAACGGCTCACCGGCCAACACCTTGTAATTAAGAGCAATTTGGACTCACACTGCATTAGTTACATTTTCCACCGAGAGCCAGAACATGGCCTCTAGATCAGTCTGATTTGAATAAGTAGCTAGGTGCAGATAGATAGATTACTGGTCAGTGAAGTAAGAAAATATCGATGCACTGAAACACTGCGATATGTCGTGTTCTGATGCTGAATCGATAAAAGCAGTGTATTTTTTTATTGAGAATTTTCATTCATTCTGACAGAACAAACATCTCATAATAAACCTGGAAGTGTCTGGTTCCAATTCAATTCAGTCGTAAAAATGTGCAAATATCGTCTGGCTTTTAGCACCGTAGCGTATCGTACCATCTGGACTGAGGTACACACCCTATTAATCATGATGCCATGAGGCGGGATGCCTCGGTAATTATTGTGCACGTAGAGCTTTAAAAAATGAATTCCTTCATCAGTCAAGTCTCAAACTCCAAGGTAACGTGAGTTTCTGTGAACTCGATTGACGGTGGCACAGGAGTTGAGTGCTCGCCCTGTAATCGGAAGGTTGCAGGTTCGAGCCCCACTCAGGCTGTCGCTGCCGTTGTGTCCTTGGGCAAGAAACTCAACCCGTCTTGCCTGCTGGTGGTGGTCGGAGGGACCGGTGGCGCCAGTGCTCGGCAGCCTCGCCTCTGTCAGTGCGCCCCAGGGCAGCTGTGGCTACATGGTAGCTCATCCCCACCTGTGTGTGAATGTGTGTGAATGAATGGGTGAATGACTGATTGTGTTGTGAAGCACCTTGCGGGGCTCCAGGACTCTAGAAGGCGCTATATCAAATACAGGCCATTTACCATTTAACACAGTTAATAGTTGTGATGCGGGAATTTAGAGTGACGTTAGGCTTCGGTTTAATAGAAATCAAATGAATTATTTTATATTTCTCTCTGTGGTTTTACTTTATTAAAGAACATTTGTGGCACAGAGCTTCATACAGTCTGTCTTTGAGTGTGTGAGCTGAATCCAACAGAAGAGGATTAGAGCCACTGGAAAAAAAAAGAAATATAAATAATTCTGACTTTTTGACTTCTGAGGAAAAAAAGTCAGAATTATTCATCTTTCCTTTTTTTCTCTTTTCAGTGACTCTAATCTTCTTCCATATAATCCTGTGGATGACAGACGAGTTTGGTTTGGGGTTATGAACAAATGAATGAATGAACACGAGCACAGAGTCTTTCGGGGAAGAGCTAAAGCTAACAGGATCAGGGTGGGTTCACTAACTTATGGGTCTGACGGCTCACCTTTTTACACCCAACAGTAAACTCACAGGACAGTGTGAAAAAAAGAAGAGAGACAAATAAAACATGTAATCAAACCAAAATGAGCACAGCATTAAGAATATGACGGACTTTTGAAATGACAAGGTGACTTTAAACAAACATTTGTGACACAGAGAGTAAACAGTCAGCGTGGACACCAACTCACCTGCTATCTGTGTCCAAACCTACAAAATCCTTCTTCTCAAAGGGAACACACAGCAGTGGTGTCTTGTCACCAGACTTATCTGTTGCTCGATCGAGCCTTTTGGACTCCAGGACAATAAAGATGGACTCCACAAAGTCCTCCACTCTTCTCTCCACATCGGAGCACTCATCAAAGCTGGGGTAGAAGGCCATGTCCGTGCGCTGCTGCTCTGCGATCTCTCCTTGCAGCCCGAACACCAGACAACGCGAGTCATACAGAGTGGAACTGTACACCTCCTTCTGGCCATGGAAGCGCTCGGCGGTCTGCGGCCAGTCCTTGGCTGAGGTGCATGTAGTAATGGCGATCAGACCCACTACTTTGCGGTGCGTCTGGAAGTCGCCCCATTCATTGTTCTCAGGCAAGTAGTGGTGGCGGTAGCGGATGTAGAGGATGCGCTGCGAGTCCCTGATGCTCACCTGGCTCACGCTGGCAATGCGCTTGTAAATCTTAAAGAAGTGGTCCTCCGGTACAATGCCAAATGGCTGGACCACCACAAGCACCGTCTGGTGGTCCTCAGCACACTGCATGTAGTCCGGCACGCTCATCTTCATCTGCAACTAGATTTATGCAAGACAGGGTCAGGCTAGTTTGAAACCAGGAGCAAATTGTTCTCCAATCTCCACTTGGATGACAGAAATAAGTTTGTGCAAATGTCAGGTAGGTTCACACTTTATGTTTGTTTAAACATTCAGATAGCACTAAAAGATCTTGTGCAGGTATGGACACCTTTCTGAGAGGATATGCTGATAAAGTAAAACAGCTAATCAGTATTTAAATAAACTATAAATGAAGTTATTACATATTATTAAAACCCTGCATACATTTTGGTTTGATTGAGAGTTGCTACTGTTGTTTGAATGAATAACCATCTGCTAATAGCAGCGGCCCTTGATCCTGGTGCTCAAGAGCCTGCATGTTTTACTAGTTTCCCTTTTTCCAACACACCTGATTCAGTGTTTTCATTGCTGTCCACGTTGTTCTCGAGGTCTGCAAAATTTAACAATCAGCCATTTATTCAAATCAGGTGTGGTGGAGCAAAGAAACATCTAAATCGGGGTTATTCAAGTTCAAGCCTCGACGGCCGGTATCCGGCACGTTTTAGTGGTTTCTCTTTCCATTCCATTTATTTGATAAAGCACATTTAAAAACAGCATGTGAGCTGACCAAAGTGCTGTACAGGGGTAAAAACATATAAGGTTAAAAGAAGAATATAAAAGAATAAAACAACTAGAGCAAAACACAAAGAACCAACAATGAGAAGTCAATAAAATCAGTAAAAGAACAGTGTAAATAAACCATCGATAAAATTTGACCAACACACTAGATTCAGTGGTTGAGTCACCTGTGCAGCAGCTCATCAGGCTCTGCAGAAGCCTGTTAATCACCTGCTGATTGAAATCAGGTGTGTTGAAGCAGGTTAAAACGAAAAGGTGCTGGATACCAGGGAATTGAACAGCCCTGATATAAATCATGCAGGATGGGGGCCATCGGGGAGAACCACTGGCTAATAGGGACTCTAAAAACCGGATTTCAGGGAATTATCGTTTAAAAAAGGCCATTCTAACAAAGGTTGACATTTTAAGCTGCACTGCTGCTATTTGTAAACATCGACAAGCAGCTGAAAGAGGCAGCGGAAAAAAACAAGTACGGTTACCAAATAATAATAATAATAAAAGACAAAGACTAGACGTATTCCATGAAAGTTATTAAGCTACTTAATAAATGACATGTTTTGGTGCCGGAGACCACACATACCAGCCGGAGTTTAGCTTCGACAGCTAGCTAGCTAACACAGACGAGTCTTGCGGCAGTTGTAACACAAACACGTTCAGTAAAAAGGGAACAAGGCGCTGATATCAGCTTTATCAAACGTATTTCTTTAATTTTTTTTTCCCATTAACATATAAGTCGCCTTACCTGAATGTTATGACAAATTCAGAACTTCCTCCGTTGAGCCGGAAGTGACCTAACAACGCTGGTAGTCTGAATCTCATTTTCAAACTAAAAGCCTAATGTCTTTCTAAAATAAAATTAATATATTAGTGTTGGATTTTATTGTTTAAAATACAGACTGAATTATATATTTTTCTTATTCAAAATGGCAATAAAACTTTTAAAAATTGGTTGAAAAAAATACATTTTTTTCTGAACGTTTCGTTTCAACGTGACTGAATTTTATTTTGAAAGTGTGATAATAACGTTTCCGGTAAGACTGAGACATGACGTTTAGGCATCAAAGCTCTGTTACAACGAAGCTTCAATCCATTCCAACTTCGACTGATCTACAATTCTACAATGACAACAATGGTTTAAAGCAAAATCAAAATAAGTCCATTAATTCATTCAAACGGCTCACGTGTGTAGTTGCAACATTTTGCCAGCAGAGGGCGACTGTTGCACTCTTTGTTCAGCTTAAATGTGCTCTGCTAATTAGTTGAACAGATAAAGTACGTAGTTCCAGATATAAATGTTTCCAAGTGGACTTAAACAACGTTTGGCTTTTTTTTTCAGCTTAATTGAAAAGAATTCGGTTAAAATGTTCTCTGATAGTTCCAGATTCTTGCCAGCAGAGGGCGAGCATTGCCCTCCTTGTTCAATAAGGCTGATTTTTGTACTTCTAAAGAAAGTAAGTAGTAAGTAAAGTTTATTTATATAGCGCCTTTCACAGGTATAAATCACAAAGCATTGTACAACATGAGTAAAATCAGGGCAAATACCTCAAAACAATAAAAACTTCATAAAAACAATAGCAGTGACAACAATAGTAACCAAGATCAGGAGTAGAAACAAAGTCAAGGTGTGAACAAGAACAAAGCCATCTTTTAGAATATTTAGCGGGGGAAAGCCTGGATGAAAAGGTGAGTTTTAAGATGTTTTTTGAAGACCTCTACAGATTTCAAGAGACGGAGATTTGAAGGCAGACTGTTCCAAAGTCTGGGGGCAATAGACTGAAAGGCCCTGTCCCCTTTGGTTTTCAGTCTGGTTCGAGGAACAGCCAGGAGGTTTTCAGATGTGGATCTAAGGTTCCGAGAGGTGGTGTGTGGGGATAAAAGCTCAGATAGGTAGCTTGGAGCCTGGTTGTTAAGAGCTCTATAGGTCAGGACTAAAACTTTAAACTGTATTCTATATTCTACCGGGAGCCAGTGGAGGGACTGTAAACCTGGAGTGATGTGAGCTTGTCTGCTGGATTTGGTTAGGAGTCTGGCTGCTGCATTTTGGATGGCTTGAAGGCGTGAGAGGGAGGTTTTGCTGAGACCAGTAAAAAGAGCGTTACAGTAGTCTAAGCGTGATGACACAAAGGCATGGATGACTTTTTCCAGATCTGCAGTAGAAACCAGTTTACGGACTTTTGAAATGTTTCTCAGTTGGAAGAAACAAGAGCGGGAGATGGTTTTGACGTGTGAGTCTAAACTTAAAACCGGATCAAAAATAACTCCCAGGTTTCTAATGTTGGCCTTGGCTGATGCGCAAAAGGAGGAAATTTCCTGCTCGATTTTTGGCTGAAGTTCCGGGGGAGCAGACATCAGGGTCTCTGTCTTGTTAGCATTTAGGACAAGAAAGTTGCTGGACAGCCAGTTACTGATCTGGGTCAGGCAGAGTACAAGGGTGGCCAGCCTGTCCAAACCCCAAAACTCCATCTTCTGCTTCTCCTCCTTAATATTAATAGTCATAAGAGGTCATAAACAAAGTTGAAGATTTGTATTTTAGCTTCATTGACAAAGGAAAGGTAAAAGGCTCTTATCTAATTGGTTAAACAGCTCAATTATGTAGTTCCAGCGTTTCGCCAGCAGAGGACGACCATTTCCTTCCTTGTTCCTGCAATAGAAATAAAAGCTGTTTGTAGTCTGATGTAGCTCTATCTTCCGCTTCTCTTCGAGCTCCCCCTGCTTCTTAATCTTGATATTAATACTCCCAAGAGGACATAAACAAAGTTTAGATTTTTTTAATTTCAGCATCATTGACAAAAAGAAGCTATAACATTCTCTTCTAAATTGTCTACCTTTGTTATACCAGATCATTTGTCGTTGGACTTTCATTTAAAGAAGAGGTAATGTCCCCCTCAGAGTCTTACTCCACCCACGTATCATTTTTAAAAACTGCAACATTAGTAGGCGTTGCCTGGAGGACCGAGAGGGCGGAGCCGCGGCAGTGACGAAGACGATGGCTAACTAGACGATGCTAGCTCCCTTCACTCTGAGCGGTCATTAGAAGTGGAGGACGTTTCTCCCCCTCCTTACCCAGACACTCGAGAAGAAAGGGACCAAGTCTATTTGGAGGAGACAAGCGGACCTGAGCCTTATTGTTTTGAGCTTGTGAGTTGCCTGAAACTACCGGAACCGACCCAACAGAACCAGCTCTGAATGGTAAGTAGCCGTTAGCCATAGCATCAGATTAGCTGCAGGGTTTGGCTCCACGGCCCTAGAGAGCTAGTATTCAGCATGTTTTAGAGGTTTATCTGCTTCAGCACACCTGGTTTTAATCAGCAACAAATAACTGAGCTGCTTAACAGCTAATCTAACCTGTTAAAGCAGGAAAATCCACTGAAACGTGCTGGATAGCAGCTCTCCAGGAGCCCTGGGCTCAAGTTACAATCTGCTGCAGAGAAAGTTATGAAACTACCCCATGAGAAAATTATTCTGTAATGTGTTCAGCCCACTAAAACTGCCCTGATTTAATTATTTACTGATACCAGCTGCTCTCTTGGTTGTAGGTCCTCTGGTGGTGTCGTCAGGATCAGGAGCTTCCAGAAGAATGTGCCTTTCAATGACTCTTTCCCCCTTATTTGTTATATTAAGTAAATAAATCTCAATTTATGTATTTCCTGTTTTTGTTCATGTCCATAAATACTTAAACATGCTTGAAATTAAAACGAGCTTTTAACAGTGAGGTTCTAGTTTAATTCATCACAATAGAGCTAGTTAAACATGCAACAATGTGATAATTCAATTAATGTAATTTATAAATATCCATTAAAATATCAAAACTGGAATCAAAATGAGATATTTGGCAGCACAAAAAACTTGTCAAACACAATATTTATTATAATAATTGTAGGCAGACAGGAGACAGAGCTGATGGAGGTTCTCAGTCATCGAAGGATGGCTGAAGGCTTTCCAGGAAAAGGAGATGTGGTGTTGTCTCTTCTCTCTATTCTGCCAGATGAGCTGATAGGTTACAGGTGTGTGAGGACATCCTCATGCTGTCACAACCAGATGACAGGAGTTATCAGGTGATCAGCCAGGCTAGTGGCCTAGTGGTAGAGTGTCCGCCCTGAGACTGGGAGATCAGGGTTCGATTCCTGGTCGGGTCATACCAAAGACTTTGAAAAAATGGGACAGAATGCCTCCCTGCTTGACAATCAGCATTAAGGGGTTGGATTGGGGGGTTAAACCACCAAATGGTTCCCGAGCGCGGCTGTGTCTGCAGCTCACCGCTCCCCCAGGGGATGGGTCAAATGCGGAGAACAAATTTCGCACACACATCGTTAGTGTGTGTGACAACTAAAGGGACTTTAATGATGAGATGCAGAAAGAAAACAAATCCAGGACAGTGTACAGTAATAACAATAATAATATTTGGTGTTGCTCACCTTATGTGCTCTTATAGAGTATTAACGTGTGCCTGCCTCATGGTGTAGAGTCCATATTTTGCTGAGTGTCCTGCAATAATGCAGGTTATTAGTTAATTTACTTTTGATAGCAAAGAACAAAATATTTAATGTAAAAGTTATTTACCAGGTGAATCAGCTCACACGTCACCACCAAGTGTCACAGGGCCAGAATCAGTAGCCTCCTTCATGATGTCATGATGTAATCACATACTTATTTAATTGCTAATATCTTAAAAATTCTGAAATGTTTTAATTTTTTTTTACCTTGAACAGTTCACTGAGCTTGCACTGTCACTGAGGTGGAAGCTGGAATCAACAGCAGACAACTCACATCTTGGTCTTTTCAGGGGTGTGGACGCTGCTCTGGGACTTTATGGAAGATGAATTTCCGTCATGGTCCCTGTGTCACCAGACACACTGCGGCTGTGAGCTCTAAACTGGCTGGCTATGTAAAAAACAAAGAAGTAGGACATTTATAAATGTTTAAAAGAGCATAAAATCACGTGTAACAATAATCTGTAAAACAAATTAAAACTAGAAGGTAATAATAAAATGTTTACGTAGAAGATTATTAAAAATAATTCACCTTTGCTACGGGTAAGGCTTCACGTCAGCCTGGACAAGTGCATTGTTGCAGACTACTAAATCCAGTGTTGTGCCTGAACGAGTTCATTGAACGGTCGTTCATGAACTCGTTCATAATTTTGGAGAATGTTAACTAAACTCGCTCCATTTTGGCCTGATGAACATTATCATGAACGCGCTCATTCTGGCGTTTGTGAATGCCGCTCTGAACGCAGTTCAGCTTGATTCAAGAAGGTGCCAGATTGAAATGGCGCCTTTCATACAAATGTTTGTCTAAAGCCATGGTGGCTAAAAGAGGGAAAATATCAGATCTGGCAACCCATGTCATCGAGCATCAATGCACCTGCATGAAAATACAGAGGGAGATTCAGTAATTGTAGCGACAGGCAGCAACAGCTAGCGTCAATGAGCAAAGCGGTCTCTTCGTATGAGCACCTTAAAGAGTTTTTTGAAAAGGTCAGTGATGATCCGGATTGGAAAAATATTACATTTCTGTGTAAACTTTGCCCGCCAGGTTTCAAGAAGCAACTCCGAACTAGGGTTGTCACGGTAACCAGTGTAGCGGTATACCCCGGTAAAAAAGTTGGCAATGATAAAAACCGTCTTCTTTTAAAAAAAACTATATTATCTCGGTGGGTTTACCGTGGCTGAGGTGTAGGCGCGGTGACCCTTACAGCCACCGTATCATCTGCTGAAGTTGCCGGCGGCACATGCGCACTTTGTTGTTTACGACCAAAACTTTACTGAAGCTAAAGTTTAAATAATGGCCAGAGGAGGAGACGGCAGCGCTCAGGACATTTATTATCCCTCAAAAAAGACAAAGTGGGAAGTACGGGCATCTTTTGGATATATGAAGAATGCAGAGGGACAGCTGATAGAAGACGGCTATCCTGTTTGCAGCACGTGCAGAAAAAGTGTCTGTGAAAGGCAGCAACGCTTCAAATCTCATGACACATCTGCGTGACCATCACCCACAACTCTACAATCAACGCAAGGCAAGCTAACGTTAGCGTTTTAGCTAAAATGCGTGATCCGAGGATTTGGGTTGAGGGAGAATGCAACGAGTCGCTATATAAAGCAGCCGCAGCGCCGCTACCTGCATATAAACCGTGTCGCGGACACCGCCATGTTGAAATGACGCTATGCATTACGGGGCTCCCAGGGGCAGATAAGAGTTGGTCTCTCTCCGTTAATAATTATGAATTTAACAACGATTACTGCCTGATGACATTTTCCCACATCTGCAAAGCTCACTGGAAGGACACAAACCGAGGACAATACTTTCCTGATATAGGGTTTATTACTCAAGTAAGGGTAAAAAAGTATCTGATTAGAAGGCTACTTGAGTACTGAGTATCATCTGATCTAATATTTTTAAATGATGACATCAAACAGACATAAAATAAGAAGTTATGGGCAAATATTGGTATTTTAAAGGCTAAAGGAAAAAAATGTAAACAAATAAACAACATAATTACAAAATAACACATTTTAGGAAAAATTTAGACACAAACTGAGGACAATATTTCCTGACATACAGGGTTTATTTAATTGTGTGAAAATGTAGCACGTTTAAAAAAAATACCGCGATAATACCGAAAACCGTGGTAATTTTGGTCACAATAACCGTGAGGTTAAATTTTCACACCGTGACAACCCTACTCCGAACATCAACAACGTCAAAAGCAAACTTGAAACGGCACATTGAAATAAAGCACCCAGCTAGCCTTTCAAGATATATGCAAGTTATTAAAAGATCAAAAGACACGGCGACGACGAGCGGCTCCTCTACCACCCAAAACCAGATAACGGCATACAGTAGCAGTAGCTGTGTTTTCATTTCCCAGCCGCAGGTAGACAACCTAATATTGCAGTATATCATCAGAGACCTGCAGCCTTTAAAACTGTGGAAAGCCCCGCGTTCATAAACTTAATCAAGGGGTTGCAACCATCCAAAAAGGTGCCATCCAGAAAAAAAGTACAAGCTCTGCTAAACTCTAAATTTGAAGAAAATATATGTGAACTTAAGACTGAACTCTCTGAAGTTGATATTGTGTGCACAACTGCAGATTGCTGGTCAGCTGTGAACAAAGCATTTATGGCATCACTATCCACTGGCTGAACAAAACTGATGTTTCTAAGAGACGCTCCGCTGTACTGGCATGTCGACGTGTTAAAGGGGCACTTTCACATGATGTGTTGGCAAAACTACTGTCTGATATTAACAAAGAATTCAAATTCCACAACAAGGTTGTGTGTACAATAACTGACAATGCTGCTAATTTTGTCAAGGCGTTCAACTGTTTTGGAATGGATGTTGCTGTTGACCCTGAAGAGCCAGAAACAGAGGATTACTTTGGAACAAAAAGTGAAGATGACGAGGAACCAAAGTCTTCCTCTGCTGCTACAAGTGAGAGTTCAGATGAAGATGACCAGATGGAGCCTCTGTCCCTCTCAGGTCTGGATCATCCCTGCCTCCCCCCTCATAGAAGGTGCATGAGTCACACCTTGAATCTTGTGGCCAAAGATACTGAAAAGATAACTGAAAAATGCTACAAAACCATGTCAAGGGCTGTTTTTGCAAAAGCTTCTGCTCTGTGGAACCGGGTTAAATGAAGTCCAAAGGCTTCTGACGCTGTGGAGGAAAAGCTTGGGATTGGATTTGTTGTGCCAAATGACACAAGATGGAACTCTGTATATCTTGCGATGCAGCGACTGTCTCGCATAGCAACACTATCTACCAAGGTGGAAATTAAGGAGGCTGAGGTCAATGCTGAAAATGAGACCACTCCCTTACACGATGAGCTGATTCTGCATACTGTGAGTGATGAGTTTGGCTTCCACATGAAGTCCAGTTCATACACAACTTTGTAGATGTGATGAGGCCCCTAGCACTTGCATTAAACATCCTTCAAGCACAGAAGAACATCTTTCTTGGCTACCTGGCTCCAACTATTGTCCAGCTCCAGTGTCATATGAATAACCTGTTGGATGAGAGCATGAAACCCACAGCTGCAGAGGGCCTGATTATATGCCGTCCCCTCATAGAGAGCATCTTGAAATCACTGACCACGAGGCTGGGAGCTCTTCTGGAGAAGAGGGAGAACATACTCTCTGCTATTCTGGTGCCAAGATTCAAGCTGGACTGGGTCCAAGATGAAGAGAAACATGTGCATTACAAATTAATGCTAATGAGAGAATTTCAAACCCTCAGCTCAGACGACTCGGTACCAGGAGACTCCAGTCAAGCCCAATCCAGTAGTGAAGTAAATACAACAGATCCTGCTGCTTCATTCTTTAGATTTCACAGAAAACCTCAGGTTTCTGGAAAAGGTGAAGTAGACACCTACTTGGATGCCCCAACAACAGATGGGTTTGACGAATATATGCAGTTTCCAAAGCTCAAAAGACCGTTCATAAAGCACAACACTGCACTGCCCTCAAGCGCCCCGGTAGAGAGGCTCTTCAGCATTGGTGGCCTAATATTCAGGTAATCATAACCTGTTATATTCAACAATCTTTAAATCCATATATTTCTTTGGTCAAATTATTTTATAATGGTCATGATGTTGTTTTGTTCTTTCCTGTTTTGTCTGATTAAGGCCCAGGAGAAGCAGGCTGGGAGATGCCAACTTCGAGAAGCAGCTGATCTTAAATGCAAACAAAAAGATTTTATGGTATGTTAAATATTTCCGTGACCTGTTTGGGCTATATCAATTAATTAATCAATCAACTAACCTTTATTTCTAAAACACTTTACACAGGTGACCAAACTGATGTCCAAGATTAAAACCAAATCAATCTATACATCACTTACACCAGCTGAAAATCCAAAATAACAGATTATACAAACATCATGCATAAAATAAATAAAGGGCACTATTGGTAAGATAGGTCTAAAAATTTCTGAGCCTCTAGAATTAAATACCAATTTAAAAGCTCACAAAAGGAATTTTTACTCATTTGAAGTTCTAGTCATCCTAACCATAGGAAGTAGATTGCTCCAACATTTAGGAGTAACATCAGAAAAAGCTCTTTCACACCGAGTGACAAGGTGGTTCAGAGTAACCTCCAAGAGTAATTCAGACATCAGACTTCTGCTGGTCTTGTCACCGGAGATGTGTGTACTGGTGTGCACAGGTTAGCTGCATTGAAATAGCAGAACTTCTGTTTTTTACAGCTAGCAAGAAACAACAGATCCAGGAGGAAGACCACTCTGACCAGTGACGGGGGATCTTCATTCAGATAAGATTTTTTAAGGCTGTACTGAACATAAAGCTGTCACTAGCCCTTCAAATTTATATATTTTTTTTAAAGAATGACTCTCTTATTTATTTATGTCCATAGCCATGGACTAAGAAAGCCTCAATTAAAGTTATTAGGCTTTTTTTTTCTTTTCACTGTATTTTTCTATAATAATTTGGGCTGGTTGTTGGACTTTAAGATGCAAGTTGTAAAACTTTTTCTTTGGGCAAACAGGTCAGACAATTGATTGACAAAAAAATTTGAATAGTTGTACACTTTCAAAGACACACTCTTGAATAGTTAGTTTGAATGGTTTACCTTTTTGAACATTGCACTTGGAGGTACGTTCCTTGTTTCCTACTACAGAATGTTTAATAATTCCTCATTAAAAAAGATTCAAACTGCAAATCTTTCCTCGTGCTTTTGGGAATGTAGGAGTAAAAGCTGCAGTTGGGTAAGTGTGTGGACTGAATGGGTAGCAACAATTTGAACATACCAGGATTCTGAGGGTAATATCTCACTGCAGTATAGTGGGTGGAATAAAGAACTGTGAACTTGTTCATTTTAGGAACTATGAACTTAGTTAAAAAATATGAATTATGAACTTTGAACTGAACTAGTTCATTTTAAACTGCGTGAACTGAACTTTGAACTAGTTCACAAATACTGTGAACTTTCCCAACACTGACTAAATCAGTCTGACAGCCAGTGTCTTGGGTAGATTTGGCCTGAAAAAAAAAAGCACATTGTTGTTGGAGTTTATAAAGTCAGATAATATACAAAAGAAACTGTCCCATATAGGCACTTTATAACATTCCTAGTGTGTGATCGTTGTTATAACGTAAAAGTCAGTCACATATGATGTGTAGAGCCTGAAATGCGACCTCCTGAACAGAATTCCTCACGGAACCGGGTCACAAGCTGGATTTCACGCTGTAATGCTGTCTGTCAACTAGTGCTGCATCAGTTAGAGCCACTGTTGCAGAATTACCGACTGACACAAAAACAACCCAAATTTTCTCCGAGCCTGACAGTCAGGTGGACCGTTTTGTCAGCCAGGGCTTTGAGATATGTTCCGATTCGCCGCTGATTCTAACCTTACATCCCGTTCCACATTTTGTGAACTTGACAAATCAGCCCGAAGGCAGTGCAGACTGATATTAGCTAAAGGAAGTGAACCATGTCTCTCAGACTTTGCATTTAGGTAGGGAATTGTCTTTAGAAGATGTTAAAACTTTTATTTAGCTTACTCACCTCAGACTGGAGCCCGCCATGGTGGGGGAGCAGAGTCAGTGGGCTGCATCTAAATTGTGGAAGAGTCACAGTGGGCACCGCCTCCCTCTTCAAACGGAGACGTGCAGAATCGCAGGTAAAATGCTGGTTGCAAATTACAGCAGCAGGCGGGAGATGAATGTTTTCCAGACACCGATTGCGCGCAACCACTGGCGCCTAATTTCTAAGTCCAGCGGAAAGGAGTGCAACCCCACAGAGCCACCGCAACCACACTACAATACACCATCTCACCATACTAACATGATATGGAGCACTAAACCTGAATTACTTTCCTAATTACACTAGCAGCCAAACACTAACTAAACTACACTATCCAACAGCCAAGCTAACACTAAATAAGTATGTATAACACTAAAAGCTATGCTAAAGACTAGGATATGCTAATGCTATACGCTAATGCTGAACTACCGCTAACCGTCCTACACTCGCTTGCAAATCCAACTCCCAACTCGCCACAAGGTGTGGCCGAGACACTCGATGCTTTATAACTTTTGACACAGAGCTGCTACGTAGTACTCTACTGGTTTACGTAGTATCTTACTCTTTAGCCATTGGCTAAAATTTATTCAAAATGACTCAAATTCTATGTTTTAAGCTGAAGGTGGTGCTATACTGTGGTATTTAGGCAGAATTTTTAATTTTTAAAGAAAATGCACCAAAATGCTAAAATAATGAATACACACATTTAAAACACTATTAGACACTCATTTATACAGTTCATCAGCAAAAAAAGTTAATTTAGACGTTACTTGCTCTTTAAGTGTTTTTAATTATGTAAATAAATCTTGAGTAATCAGAATGCCTCAGTCCGTCCTGTAAACCAATTTATATTCTACTGTTTAAATAGTGCCCCAACGATTGATTAATCTGCAATCTGTTGATGTCTGACATTCCTGTTTCTGTTCCAGAGATCCAGTTTGTAAATCACCATTGTTGGCCCCAGATTTCAGGTATTTAAAACTAAAACCATGAACTGAAGCCCTAATGAGTGGAAAACAGCTTAGGTCACTGGAGATAATAAAATAATCCAAACTGATTTGACTAATTTTTATTTTTATAACCCATAAATCACTTATCTCAATCTTCTTGGAAGACATCAGCATTTAAGTCCATAATTTCTTCCTTTTTGGCCAAGGGGAGTTGGTCCAAAAGCAAAGCAGTAGCTCAGAATGGAATGTCAAAACACAGATTCATAGTGATCATACGACAATAACAGGCAAACATCCACAACGACGACTTACAAAACAATGCACATAGTGGGAAAATCACTGGAGATCACAAACCATAACAAGTGTTTACACAGAGAGGAATCACGTTTAAGACCTGGAATAACGTTTATCAGAATAAATGCAAGCCTTCGTTTTTCTGTGTCGCGGTGTTCCCTAAACCCTGATAGGACTGCATTAAGGTCAAAACTTGTTGTGTTTGTTCAGAATAAAAGTAATGCAGCGAGAACAGTGCAAGGAAATGCTACACAGCTGATTTCACAACTTTTGTCTCATCAATAAAATGTTCCCTTCATCTTGTCTGGTATCTTTTACCCCATCAGTCATCGGCTTACAGCACCGTTTTAAATTTTATAACGAATTTTATAAAGCGTAGAAGACAGCAGGTGAATGCTAACACTGCAAGGACGAGTGGTGAGGAAAACATTTATAGGGTCTATTGGCACCAAAGGTGAAGCTGAGTTTTTGTTCTATTGAATAATAAACCTACTGAAATGTCTGAGCAGAGATTTCGTTAGTAGGAAAATGTAAGTAGTTCAAATGTGAAGTCATTCTTTATTTCTACAACTAAATGATGTACTGCATATGGGATTTGGAGGTCTTAACCAGTAGCTTTGGCCCTCTTGGATGTGCAGAGGTGGATTGTGAAACTGTCGCTAAGCTAAAGGTCACAAGGTCAGCAGGAACATGCCTACAGTATTATTTCACTGCATCAAGAAACAAACAGATCAGAAACATCACCTTCCCTCATTTTGCTCCAATAATACTTCATAAAAAAAGACTAAGGATGCTGTAAACCTTCTGGTATGCTTACATTCTTGTGATGAAAATGTATGATTATAAACAACATGGGAACTAATGATGGTTTGTTTGGTGGGCAGAAGGATAGATTATTGCATTCTAATGCCGCCCATTCATGGACCTAACCCTAACAATGCAGATAGGTAGAAAAGAGAGACAAAAGAATAAACAAGATTAAGACTGATCTCAAGTGCCAACTGTTAATTGTGCAGTGGGTGTGTGTGTGACTTTTGATATTTGGCATTCTTCATTATGGCATAATAAGTGAGGGGGCATTGCCAGTGGTGCAAAGACGGACTGATGCAGAGCCTCAAACGGGGCACCAGTGTGATGAGCAGTAGGATTTGGGGTGTAGGGGGACGCGCCACACCACCCTCCTCATGCCAGTTTCAGAAACTGTTCCACTTCATCTGCTTCCACCGCTTCAGAAAACATCTCATAGTTCTGCAGATAAACAGAAAATGATGTGTCAATAAAAGAAACAGAAATGAAGAAAGTTTTGATGCAACAACATCTCAGAAATAAAAAAAAAACATTTCTGAATGAAAAAACACAAGTTGCGTCTGCAATTACTATCAGTGATTTCAATTCAATTCAATTCAAAAATATTTCATTAATCCCAGAGGGAAATTCAATTGTTTCAGTACACATAATTCTAAGATCAGATATACATACACACAACAAGAATTGGTGACTGTGGTCATTCGCAACATGAGTTGCGCTACCGTTATAGATCAAGAGGGTTTATATGAGGATAGAGTCAGGGGGAGGGGAAAAAAAGGCACTTCAGAGTTACCCCCGACAGAGAGGATAGTTTTGCTATGCAAAAAAAAAGTGGGCATGCCTTAAAGTGGGCATTCGTTCGTTTGTTCAATACATTGGCTGTGGTCTCTAGTATGAATGGATAGTGAGTGGTTTTCTGTAGGAAAAAAGCTCTGGCGTTCCAGTTTCTGGCATCACGTTGGAAGTAGAAGTTTGTCAGAGGAGTTGGGGCAGAAACCGGCAGGATTTGGAGGCTTACTCAATAATAATCATGAAATGCATGAAACTAGCCTCTGACTGGTTAACAGCAACGTTACACTTCTGCTGCCTCTGTTCGCTCTTCTTTCTTGGGTGAAAAAATGCAACATTGTTTTCCCCACAAACAACCCAAGCCTCAACCTGTTCTGCTATGTTGTGTTGTCTCTAATGCTAACAGTTAGCTTCTACTGACCGAGGCATGCTCTGCTCTCTCCTGGACGCTAAATCAATAATGCCTTCTGCGGTCACGACCAAGGTGGGTGAGTCCATGAATGCTAATGTGACGTAGATCCGGGTCTTTTTTTTCTTTTTTCCCGTGTCCTGTCTGGCTGTGAAGCAAACAGAATGAATGTCTGAATGCTGGTAACAAGCCTTACAGATTTACTCTTAGGCAGAGCATCAAAGCTTCTGCTGTTAATATCACGCCTGATACTTAAAACTTTGTTATTGTTATTTGAATGTTTTGTAATTCTGACCAGACACGGAGACAGAGGTGAAAGAGAAAAGAAGGGGGGGGGTCCCCCACAAAGATAAACATGATGAACAGGGGTCTGCTTCTAGACCTGCAGAAAAGGGACACGTAACAATACAACAGGAGCAAGCTATCACTGCGTCAACTTGGTGAAGAAATATAAAATCAACATTGTTTTACTGAACAGTGCATTAAGTGCCAACCACAGCCTTAAGACATGTGTTGAATGTGCCTAAGTCTATACTTATGAGAGCACCATGTGAGCACCTGTGTGTACGCGCGCTTGTATATGTAAGGTTTCTCTATAGAAGCGTCCAAATAGAGTGTGAGGGGCCACAGATCTGCCCCCAAAAGACGTGTAGGAGATGGAGGGAGCTCCAAGTCCAAGAGATCCAGGAGCTGCCCCAGAGCACAGGGACCCCAAGGAGACTGCAACCAGAAAAGCCCCTGCCCCCCTCAAGAGGCGCAGAGGATTGCCCTGGGGAGCCACAACCAGCAGCCGACAGAGCCCCGGGAGATATCAGCGCCAAGCCCACAGGCCTGCCCGCAGCCTCCCACCACCCAGCCAGCCGAGCACGGAACCCAGCCTCGCCAGGGACCCAGCAGAGCCCAGGGACCCAGACCCCATCAGGCAGTCACCGGGATTTATCAGGCAGAGGCCAAAAATCTTAAACCCCCTGACTCAGGCAGACAAAGGCACCACACTCCACACCAAGTGTGTCGAGTGTCTTTTTCTGACCTGAGCGTTTCCCTGCCTGTTTACTCTCTTTATGCAAACAGAAGACTATTTTTACATTCAGCCTGCATGTGAAACTCAGTAACCAATCATATTTGAAAAAGAAACAAAAATTAATGTTTCTCAGTGAACCTGAGCTTTAAAGTAAACTCCAATCAAACAGAATCCAACAGGAAGATTTAGGAGACATTCAGATCTTTAGGAAATGTCAATGATTTCCTTGAGCAGAGGACGTATACAAACCTTCCCACACATCAAAGCTCCAACAATATGCTTCCTGCTTTATGGAAGTAGTCACAGTGTCGTTTGGTTTCAGGGTGTGTACCACACTGACCATGGACTACAGACAGCTAAGGACTGAGTCATATCCGGAGACTAGAAAATGTAAAGATAAAATTTTTAGACAGAATGATGTTCCATCAAATCTATTGTTGGGAAAAAAAATGGTGATCGCGATTTGCAGGTCTGTGGCTGTCCAGTGTGACTGGCCCACCAAGTACTTATTGAGCACCCCCATGACTAAATCCAGCCTTCAAGCAGCCTCATAAAATACATGACTCCAGTCTGCAGTCAATCAACAAAAATACACTCAGGTAGGTATTCAAAAAACTACTAATGAGAGTACAACTTGAGAGTAGAAGTAACATTATTAAGGCTACACGCAAGAACATGTGGGCACTAATTTTGGACTTTGGTTCAGAGTCTGAGAAAAGTGTTAAGTGTAATGCTTTTTTTTCATCGTTGTCTTGGGTATCTTTCAGCTTTTAGTCACATGCTTCTTGGTGATGTATGCTTGTGACGTTAGTGAGATGTTGACTCACTCAGGGTTTATGCAGAGATCTCAAAATTAAATTTAAGACTTTTTCAAGACTTTTTAAGACCTTCTAAAAATAAAATTAAGACTTTATCGCAAAGAACTAATCAGCGGTTAAACACTCATATATTGTTTTTACATATTGCATTGCTTCGTTTTCTACTTCATAACGGGTTACGTTCATCCGGGACAGCGAGGCTGTAGCAATAATGGGCTCGACACACGAGGCGACATTGCCTCTCCTCCATTCATTTTCAATGAGACATGCGCGAAAAAGTGATAATCGCGGGTCTCCCTCCTACTAAGCGAAACGCGAAAAACGTGTGTGTGAAATTTTGCGCTCGTGCACGTGTCGTGCACAGGCGACCCAGCAACGCAATCCCAGAAAGTTGAAACATTTTCAACTTTTCATCGCTGTCGCTCGGACAAGGACCAATCAACGGAGGTTTAATTCACTGACCAATGAGCGGACAGGATGCTCCGTACATCTCCGAGCAAACATGGAGGAGAAGTTGATTATTATTATGTTTTACATAGTAAAATCAGAAATAAGATTTCACATAACTCTAGCAGCATCTTGTGAAACATCATATCTACCACTTTTTTAACTCTGAACCGCTTAAATAACCTTAATTCCCTCCAACCTGACACAGCCAAACAAAACAACGGACATTTCGATTTCGCCATGGAACAGAACGCGTAGACGGCGTTGCCACTGGCCGCTGCCGCGGATCGCCTCCCGTGTGTCAGGTAATAAAAGCGACGGCGACAGATTTCGCTGATCGCGGTCATTTGTCGCCTCCCGTGTGTCGAGCCCATTATACGTAAAGCCACATGGTACAAAAATGCAAGCCGTGCGCATAGAACAAAAAAATATTTTACTAGTTTGCATGCATCTATTTCTCATACCTGCAAACTCAGAGGCTGTGAAAAAAGTGACAACTAAATTTACCCCCCCCCCAAACAAGGTTCCTGTGTGCTGCAAATTCTATTCTTTACATTTACATACATTTATTTTATTGAGAATAAAAAAAAAAATTTATGTGATGTATTTTGCAAATTGCTAGCTATTTTCTACCAGTCATACTGTTCAAGAGAGCTAAATATAATACACTGACAGAACTGATCAGATAATGATTAGAGATCATGTAATAATAATTAACAATTATTATGAAACTAATTCACAGAACACCAAACATATAAACATCTGAAAATATTCCAAATTACTGTAATCGTTTTTCAGTAGGATGACCAGATCCCAACTCACCAAAAGTGGGACAGAGGCTACTCACGGTGGGACGTGATGCTTCAATGCAACGAGAAAATGTAAAAATGGTTTTGAAATAAACTATTCTGCATTTTATCTCTAACATGACTGTGAAATATAAATAAAAGTAGAGCTGAAACAACTATTCGATTATTAAAATAGTTAACAACTTTTTTAGTCATCGATTAGTTGTTTAATAATCATATTTTACCGCATAAAGTCTATTTTTTACCACAATCTGACATCGGTTACAATCTGTTAAATTTGCCGCCAGTGTGTGGCAGTAATGATCAACTGATCTACCAGTGGAGCCATAGAAGAAGAAACGAGCCAATAAGTGCCCTCGGTTTTCATGACGTAACACGTTACTGACGCTCATCTTGCTGTGAGAGATGGCGGAACAAGAAGAAATACAGAAGAAAAATAGAAGCGACAAAACTGAAGAGAAACCCCGGACAAAACCCTCACGAGCATGGGAGCACTTCACTCTAGACGCCTTGAAAAGACGGGTGACCTGCAAAATATGCAAAAACCAAGCCACGACGGAAGCACGACGTCCCTAAGTGAACATTTGAGACGAAAACATGTGGGGGCTGATGCAGCAGAGGAAAGTACGGTAAGTAAAAGAAAATAAACAAGCTAATGCAGATCAAATTTGGGACTTACTGTTTTAGCTGAGTTCGTTATAGTGGATGTTAAACATGTTTTTTGCCGCGTCAGTCTACGGTGTTCTACTTCTGATTGACTAGATGCAATCGTGAATCTCCGTGTTGTGAATCATGCGCTTGCCAAATTTAGCACGTCTGTTTATAAGAATGTTCTCGTTAAGAGAAAAACGGCACAAACCCTTTAACTATGTTCCTCATTCAAAAAAGGACAACTCCGCTGAGAAAAATATACAGACGAGCTGTGTCCAGGTGAATATAACGCGGCATAGTTGTACGCTTTCAATTTTTAAATACAGGAGAAATTCAGAAAGTTCTTCTTTTACTATTAAAAGGCTGTTTTACTGTCTAACGCTGTAAAACGCCTCACAACACATTTTTGTCAAAATAAATTATCACTGTATATTGTTAATTAATTCAAATAATGTAATATTGATTTAGTGTTTTAGTGTGTGTGCTGCTTTATTTTATATGTGTACTTATTTCAGTCTATTTGTGTTTCTTATGCAGAATAAAACAAGCAACGATGGACAACTACATGGGGAACAAGACACTCACCCCCCAGCAATGCATACCACTTACAAACTATTCTAGATTCTACATTATTTTTATGGAATTTACCTCTTATATTTTGATGCCAAAAAATTATTCTGGACGGATATTTTGCACTGTTTAGCACATTTTACACCGCTGACTGTGTTCATGTGCAATAAAATAGATTGCAGTCAACTGCACAATTCTCTTATGTTTGTCTTAACTGAAATGTATTCATCACTTGTATAGGTTAAATAGCTAAACAATAACAAACCGATTAATCGAAAAAATAATAGACAGATTAATCGATTATGAAAATAATCGTTAGTTGCAGCCCTAAATAAAAGTATTATGATTGATGTCTTATATATTCTATTTGAATTAAACTTGAACAGCTGTTTCTCTGTTCCTCTCCAGTTACCACAGCTTAACTCAGGCAGGACCTTCTACTGTGGCTCTGAGTAACTTTAGAAGAGGAAGAAAGAAAATATCATTTCTATAGCGCCTCTCAAGATAAAAATCACGAGGCACTTCAGAAAAACAAAAAATGTAAAAATATAAAAAAGAATTTAGAAAATGGTTAAAATATATTTCTAATGAGCAAAAAATAGACAATTGTGATTAAAAATATGTTAAGAAAGAGAGAGAGTGAATAGGAAAGAGGGAAATTAGTGGATCATGAGGAAGGTGGAATAGGTGGGGAGAGCAGAATAAAGTGAGAGTGGTGAAGAAGATCACCAATCCCGTGCGCTCTAAACCAGGTCAACAAGTTGGGACTGTGTTGTGGTGGTTCAACCCGATTTCCACAGAAGCTAGCGATGGATAGCTGCCGCTCTCGGCGGCTAGCAGTGTTGCAAGTTCCCACATGCCAAAGACAGTGGCAAGAAACGGAGTCAACAGGTGGGCCACAGAGATAAGATTGGACCCACACTGAAACACACTGAACTTGCTTATGCGAGTAAAATCAGCCAGAAGACAGGAGCTCAGCTGCACGACAAGCATCCAAGCTGAGGGTCACAGAAGGGTCGCAGGGACAAGAGGACAGAACTCTCTGGCTCCACCTCTGGCGGGAAAGACAGGAATGGAATAGAGTGAAGACAGCTCATCGGATCAAGAAGCCCTCGTCAGGAATGCTGGAGGGAAACTGACGATTTGCTACAAACATGATGATTTATGATCTGTGCCTTCATGAAGAATGCTGCATGTAGTGATAATGATACCAGATGTTTTGTGTTGAGCTAAAAAGTGTGTATCTGGTAAATGACCCCATGTCCTTACTGTCATGAGATAATGATATATGTGACTTTTACCTTGTCTAAGCTGGCCCAAAAAGGGTATAAAAGGAGCAGCTCTGAGCGGAGCTGGCATGCAGTTGGGGCAGATGACAAGAAGAGACAGAGCAGATTTGGGATAGAGGAGGTCGGACGGAGGATGACAGAAACAAGAGTTGGGGCAGTCGACAGAAACAGAAGGAGCAGTAGCTTGAAGATAGAGTTGGTGTAAATCAACTCCTTATTTCTTAATTAATCATTAGGACTAATTTCTCCTTGGGGGAAGTGGTTAAACTTATATATACTCATTTTTGTATTTTTTAATCTTGTAATAAACTTTTTGGAAAGAGATTCACATTCCTGATTCTTTCAGGTTCTTTTTAAAGCTTAAAGGTGGGAGCCCTGGCCATAGGGCAGAGGTAAGCACATTAATTATGGGTTCCTGAATTATCAGGATTTACTTTACGGTTTGTGACAGATTAATAAAAGAAACCTTAAGGTAAAGTAGCTTGTCTTCTCCTCTCCCGCGAGTAACGAGATGTCTTAAGGATGATAAAGCCAAAACATTAGCAGGATATTTTTGGCTCTGATTGCAAGTGTGAAAAAGTCTTTGCCAGCGCTGGGAGGTTGGATTAATTAGATAAACTGATAAATCTATGTTAGCCTGATCAACTAACGAGAATCATTTTATAGTTACCAACCGCCCACATGAGCTGACAGGGGTGCAATTAATCCTAATAACCCAAAGAATTGCCAGCGACGGATGACCACCCGCTGGGCTTCGTCCCTAGTATCTGAAACCACCAGATAACGGGAATAATTAAAAAGGAAGTGTGCTATCACAGAGAAACAAGTATTGCATATCATTTTACCTTAAAATAGAAGATTGATTATAATTAGGAAGTCCAAACCAGGATCTAATACGATAAAACTCACCGACATCCCCACGAACCCTAAAAGTAGCACAGTCTCATAAGTTCTAACGGAAATGGGTTTTAACGGAACCGACAAATGGGACGTGCTCGCGACAGCAGCAGCCTTGTGGCTAGCACAACACATGTGCGACTTTATGGAGTTTATGCCCATTGACACGATACTTATTTTCTTCTTGCATATCGTACAGTAGTGGTTCCCAAACTTATTTAGCCGCGCACCCCCTTCTATGTCCCGACCATGTTGACGCTCCCCCCAGCCCCATATCGGGGCATGGCTATATATATATATAAATTATATATATATATATATATATATATATATATATATATATATATATATATATATATATATATATATATATATACATATCAGACGTCACGCTAAACAAGGGGTCGGCAACCTGTTCCCATCAAAGAGCCATTATTACCCGTTTCCCACAGTAAAGAAAACACCGCAGCAGCCGCGGCGTTGTGGGCGGGGCCTAGCCTCAGACAGCAGAGCGCTGCTCACAACAGGTGACAGCAGCCGGTACCGGTCGCTCGTGTACGTCAAAGTTGTCTTTCGTGAGAAGAAAATCAATAAAATGATTTATATAAAGTGGATCCAGAAGTTGTAGCCCGTCTCTGCTACAATATTTAGATATTTTTCACCCTGTTGGTGGTTTTACTGAGCAGGTGCCACTTTTGTCATACGTTTCTTTTTAAAACATGTTTAGACTGTTCAGAATACAAATCCAGGCTCTGTCACGTTTGATTGTTGTAATTAAACTTTGTAGGTGGGGAAGGTCAGAAAAGGATCCGATCATTTTGTTTTTCCCTCATTTACAGTGACGGAGATAACGGTGCAGTGCGCCTGGCTCTGGTGTTAATCAAGTTAAATTTTATCTATTTTCACAAGAAAACAGAACCGTTAAAAGCAGGGCTTGTGTTGACCGGACAGTTCCCGTATTTGGCCGTTTATTTTGACGGAGAAAGAATAGAAAGAATTACCCCGACACATGCAGACGAACTGACACTGTATTCGTTTTGCACATCACAGATGTAGCTAAATCACTCAAGAAAAGATTCCCATCTGAACATCTGAGCTGGACACCGCTCAGTCAGCGCGTACATAAGGTGCACAGCGAGCTGAAGATGTGGAGACGGGCTTGGAGCGCGTCGCAGAACCAGAGCGCATGCAGGAAGGTTCCTTCCACTGAAGCGAGTTTTCCAAACCCGGTCTCTCAGAGAGACTTGTCACTTAGAAAATGTTCCCTGATGATGAAACTTTGGCTGAATTGTGCTTGTTCCTGTCTCCAATGTGGCGTCTGAGGAGAGTCCCAGAATCTCACATCGTCTTCAGCTCAGAATGCGCAGACATGATTACACACAAGCGTGACGCGTCAACCCGGACACAGTAAGACCGGGTTGGACCTGTTCAGGTTTACGCAGACAATCTTTACATTTAGAATTAGCTTACAGATGTAAAATTAATGCAGTAAAATATAAAGCATTTTATTTAAATATCCATTCATTATTTTACAAGCACAGAGAGCCGCATCAGATGGATGGAAGAGCCGCATGCGGCTCCAGAGCCGCAGATTGCCGACCCCTGAGCTATGGCATGTGCGGAGGACACACACACACACACACACACACACACACACACACACACACACACACACACACACACACACACACACACACACACACACACACACACACACACACACACAAGCAAAATATACTTGTTTTCGATTACGTTTACTGGGCCCACTTACATTTTCTTCGGCCCACCCACAAATGAGTTTCTGGCTACGCTAATGGTGACTTTTGACAGACTTCTCTGAGCTCCGCAGCCATTACACTTAACACCTCGCGCACCCCCTAGCGGCAGCTCGCGCACTTTGGGAATCCCTGTCGTACAGTATGCCTCCCTCACGCTCCCCTCGACTGGCTGCAGCCATTCTTTGAAATCTGGGATATCCAGCCAGGACGCTGCAAACTTGCACTTTCCTATTCTCGTTGTGCGTTCACGTTCACCAACACTCTTCCGTCTTAGCATTTAGGTGCATTCGTAATATGCACCGGGAACACCAGAGCGTTCTTTGCACTTTTGAGCTTCCACCCCGTCCGCCCTGGTGCTCTGAGAGAAAAATTACTAACGCACCCACAACAGCGTAGTATTTTTTTAAATCTTTTTATGCTCCCTCGGTTCGTTAAAAAATAAAACTAAAACAAACTGTTGGCTATCTAATTCAGAAAAAAAATCTCTAAATTTAAGACTTTATAAAGCCGTGATAAGACTTTTTAATACTTTTTAAGGGTCTTAATTTTTCCTAAATTAATTTATCACCTTTTAATACTTTTCAAGACTCCGCGGATACCCTGTCACTGAAATCTCGGGCTGTGTGGTGTGTCACCAGTCCTTCACAACAGCCATAAATTGCAGTGTGAACAAGGCTTAAAGCTGTAGCCCACCTCCCTAGACATGGGTGCTAAAGGAAATGCAACCTTGGCTTGATCAGTTAGTGAATGGCCTAATCATTGTTAGTTGATTATCAGTAGCTGTTTAATTAACACTACGTTGTCATTTTTAAGTTATTTCAGTGATCTTTGCAGATTTTTAACAGAAGAGTACTTACATTGTGCCCACATCTGTTAATCGACTCAATGCTGAAACTGTTCCTGTTATTCTCAGTCAATGGAAAGGGGATGTTGTCTGTTCCGTAGCACACATGACCTGGGGTCTCATTTATCCAGTGCACCTCCAGCTGTTGACTACTCTTGGGTTTCTGGCAACCGGCTCGTTCCAGCGGGAATTAGCAGACAGGTAGGGTCATCTTGGCTTGATCGAATTGATATTATTTTAATTACTGCCCAAAGTTTCTTTGAATAACAAATACATGTAACCCTTAGATCTGGAATATCTCAGTCATCCCTGAGCATCATAATGCCTGCAGTTTTGAATGGCATAATTAAAATGACAGTCCGATACATGAAGTTTCTCTACACTGTTGGAGAACAGGTCAACATTAAAGCGCAATTTGCAGCATGTCCAGTTCTCCAAATGTAATTGGCGCTATTGGCCGCACTCGTTGCTATAAGAGCTCCAAGTGAGAATGAATATGTTTATGTACCGTAAATCCTCTAATACAGGCCCGGGCCTGTATTTGACTCAAGCTCATCAAGCTCCAGGCCTTTATTGGAAGGAGGGCCAGTATTAGAGGCAGGCCTCTATTTCTATTTGAGCAAAATGAACTAATGGTTCACTGGAGTTTTTGACAATTAAAATTGCGCCCACATTTTCAAAGTTAAACACATTTATTTTAACAACGGTAGTGTCTGCATCTTCAGCCCTCTCCCCTCCCCCTGCGCAGCAGCCACAAACTCACTGATGCGCCTGCAGCCTCTCGGAGTTCCTGCTGCTCTAAACATTAAAATAATTATTTCATTTTCTGGTCCTCACTTCTGATTACCTTCAATGGTGTCTGTTTGTTGCAACCACCAGGTACAAAAACTAACTTGTTTTTATTTGACTATTTTTCTGTCCTGCCTGTTTATTATCTTCCTGCATCTCCTCTCAATCCTAAAGAAAAACTGCTACCTGGGTTCATATATATTCACCTCATGAGTTACCTTTGAACTGCAGTTCTAAAAGATCTACCGACTGCAAAAACAGTGGAGCGCTCCCTGCTTGGCGGCCGTATCATACAGTCCGAGCAATAAACACGGAAGTTAGATCCAAACACCCGTTGTGTGGGAGAAGCATCGAAATGAACTGTTTAATCTGCCCATCATTTGTGTTGAGAGATCAGCAGTGTTTGGATCAACAAAGGGTGACTACTTTGATAGTAGAAACCATATTTATGGCTTACTTTTGTGCATTTAAAGTTCAGCCACCACTGATAGTTGTTAAAAGTTGTTAAACCTGTGCATATGAAACAAAAAACGCCTTTTGTTTATTGATTTATTGTGAAAAAAGGAAGTTGTGCTTGCTCCTTTTCCTGTTGGGCGGTTGTGATTTCTGTCCATTGACTGCGGAGGTGCTCCGGCGAAAATAGGATCGATTCTATTTTTGCCGGACACCAGAACAGAGGGCGGCGCACGGCGCCGCACTGCCGGAGCACGGCCGCAGTAGTAGAATTGCTCTGATTGACTACAACGGGACCGATTTTGCTCCGGCGTTTGTGTCGGACTCGGAGCGGAGCGGAGGTAGTGGAATTTGCGTCGGAGGACAAGGTGATGCGCGCAGCGCCCCGCTCCACAGCATGCAGCAAAACGCATCAGGCGCAAATAAAAGACAGAAAACATTAAAGGAAATGAACTGACATGAACGATCGTGTGTTAAATTAGTTTTTGAGGTGGCGACACCTGATTGTGGCCATGCTCAGGAGGCAGATCTACCGACCGCGAAAACAGCGGAGCTCTCCCTGCTTGGCGGCCGCATCAGTGATCTGTGCGTCGGAGGACAAGGTGATGTGCCCCGCTCCACAGCAGCGAAACACATCAGGCGCAAATAAAAGACAGAAAACATTAAAGGAAATGAACCGACATGAACGATCGCGTGTCAGTACCTACGGTCTGGTACAGCGCGTTGCCCCCCTGAGCGCAGGAGCTTGTCACCTGCTGACAGCAGGCTGCTGTCTTTTCCGAGGGCTGCATCTTGCCGGTCATTATCACGTGACAGCAACTAGTCGACGACAGGCATAAAAAGTCACTATAGTGAAGTCGACTAGTTCATACAACCCCTGCTACTGCTCCACAGAGTGTTCTGCAGCATAATCAGCATGTTCTCTTTGAACTTGATAGTGTAATGACCTGACTGGGGTTGTAAGCCAGGTGCCTTCTGGGTATTGTGTTATATGTGTTTCCTATCGTTCTGCTAGTTCCTATGTGCTGATTTGCGTGTTGTGTGAGTGTTATATAAGCCACAGGGAAGGTGATGTGTGTTCTGTGGAGCGGGTTGAATTAGCATGGTTAACTGACACGGTGACTCTGTGTGGTAGGAGCATGATAGAGGATCGGTGTCTGTAGCGTTACAAAGCATTGAAGAAAAAGCCTAACAAAGGTCTGTGTGAACCTCTACTGCCTCCTGCTGGTTGATTTGGGGACTATAACCCTGCCGCTGAGACGCTCATATTTGCTTGTTACCACATTCCACCCGGCCACAATAAGAGACCGGCCATTATTCACCTCCACTGACTCCGACACCGGCCAAAATTGGAGACCCGGCCTTTAATTGAATACCGGCCTGTATTAGAGGGTTTACGGTAAATAGAAAAAAAAACATCAACAGATTTACTTTCTTTATTTCGTTTTCCTCATCCAACCCCCATAAATCCCTGTGTGTCCTCCTGCTGCAGCACTCCCGGTGTACGCCCGGCTTTGGTAGGAGGGAGACCCGCAATTATCGCTTTGTCGCGCATGTCTCATTGAAAATGAATGGAGGAGAGGCGAAGTTGCCTCCCGTGTGTCGAGCCCATTAGAAGAGCACGAGCCGTCAGCGCACGCAATGAGGAAGTGCACGTGCGCTCTAAACCAGGTCTGAACCAGGACTAGACCAGTAAAGTGAAGCATGCTTTTGGCTGTTTGTAATTTTCACCATGTCTGGTTTGCACTGATATGTTCTGAGTCCCCAGCCCGCACAGATGTTTTACCGGTACGTTTGACCGTGCCCCGCCCTATAACCCGGTGCACCTTTTGTATGTGTTAAATACCAAAAAGACACCCGTAACTGAAGCTGCGCCCTATGGCACGGTGCACCCTATGGTCGTGAAAATACGGTACTTAAACCACTGTGCATTATAATCTTTGTGGTATAACACACAGGTGACAGTGGCTACCCCCTGAGATCCTGGCTCCTCACGCCCTTCAACAACCTGCAGAACGCTGAGGAGCTGCAATTCAATGAAGTCCATGGGCATGCTCACTCTGTTATTGAGTGCGCCATTCGCTATATTAAATGCAGGAGATGTTTGGATGTGTCAGGGGGCAGACTGCTATACCAACCCAAAAAGGTATGCAGAATATTTCTGGCCTGCGGTGTCCAGCACAACATCGCACTGAGGAACAACATTCCTCTCCCACCGGGTTTAACTCCCCCTCCTCACCTTGACCAGCCTGAAGTGCAGGCCCCGCCCCGACATGTGGAATACCAGCAGGGGGCCAGATTGAGACAGAATGTCAATGTGTCATTTATAGAACACAGAAGGCATAATTTTCATATTTTATTTTTTCACCAATTCCTTAAGTGTTCCTGAAATTTCAGTCAGGACATCACATATTCTGTGCAGTTCTTCCCTCACTTCATTCACCACACTAATCATGTCCCTCTGTGCCTGCAGGACAGCGTCAGTTACCACCCGGCCACTTCCAGGTGCGCCATGCACCCGAGGCGCACTGGTGGGACAGGCGGACCCTGTAGCCACATCTTCGGGCGTCGCCCGGGATGCCTCGTTGGACCTTTCGTCCAGAGTCACTGGGGGTGGCAAAACATCCTTTTTTTTGCCTCCACCTTCAGATTGGACCATTTATTTTTAATATCCGCCAAAGATCTCTCTGACGAACTCACAGCATTGACGGCTTCAGCAACGCTATGCCACTCTGATGATTTTCTATCATTTGTTAAGCCACTGCTGTGACCTCAAAAAAAGCACTTCCTTTCGGTTTTCCACTTCACCCACAAGTACCTCAATTTCTGCTTCTGTGAAATAGCGCTTCCTTGATCTGCCTTGATTTACGGTCGCCATCGTCACTGGCGGAGCGCTGCAACAGCTGGCTTATGTATATGCATGAGATCCACAAGGCACTTTGCATTGATCATTTATGGCAGTAAGTGTTGAGGGCGGGATGTGACTAAAATGTGATGTGATGAAGACCAGGAAGTGGGAGCACATCACTCCGGTTTTAGAATCACTGCACTGGCTCACTGTATGTTTCAGGATCGATTTTAAGGTTCTTTTAATGGTTTTCAAGTGTCTTAATGGTCTCGGGCCTTCTTATCTTTCAGAACTGCTTTTACTATACAAACCCTCGCGGTCTCTGCGCTCCTCTGGCAGCCGTCTCCTAGTTATCCCTTAAGTTAAGACTCACACCCACGGCGAGGCGTCTAAAGCCTGGTTTATGCTTCTCCGTCAGCTCCGCAAGGGACAGACACGCACGGATTGACGGAAACATTTTGCTCTCATACTTCTCCGTCTCCTGGAGAGTGTTGCAAAGCAATTACCCGGCAGGACCACAGAGGGCGTAGCACTGTTCTGTGGTATCCTGTCATGTATCGGTCCAAGATCGTGTGTTCATATTGTGTTTTTGTGTATATAAGAGACTTTTAACACAGACAAATTTGTCTCTCATTCTCCCACCCCTTCATGCGCTCCCCACCTCTAAACCCATGTTTCCTGTAATTTCCGTCCACAAATAAAACGCTTGCTGCGCATCTTTTCACTCCTCCAGTCACGGGAGAATTAAACGTTCATATTTTTAGTTTTTTCGCGAGGTATTCTTCAAGCTTCTCCGTGTCTGCTGCTAGTTATCCTCGGCTCTCTTTGCAATGGCGGCGCTGTAAACAACAGCGGCGTCCTGACCAATCACAAGCTTGCGTAATCTGTCTCGTTCGACGGACGTTTAAAAAAGTGGGCTCGACTCGTACGTACTTGCGTGCCTGCCGGAGCCCTACGCAAGGACGGATAATGGCGCTGCGTGTCTCCGCACTGACGCAGACGGAGAAGCATAAATCAGGCTTAAGGCTGAAACAATTCCTCGAGTACTTCGAATAATTCGAGTACAAAAAATCCTCAAGTCAAATTATCTGCCTCGAGGCTTCGTTTAATTCATGTTTAATTAATTAATGGCTTTGCAATCGCCCGTGGTCATGTTTCACCCGGACCGAAATAAGTGACGCACATACACACTGCACTGAATGCACACGCGAGTAGCGAACGCAACTTAACTTTCTTTTAAGCCATGGCGGACAACGTGGACCCCGGTGGAGTGCTAAAAAGACACAAAATGTCAAAGGTGTGGGACCATTTTTCACACCGTAAGGCGGCAAACGTACTCCAGTGTAAATACTGTAAAATGGATTTAGCCTACCACAACACCACATCCTCGATGCTGCAACCTGACCAGGAAACATCCACATGTAAATGTCACTTCTGCAAGCGGACTCGGAGCCTCTACAACACATATGTCAGACACAAGGCCCGCGGAGCATTTTTATGTGGCCCGCGAGATAAATATCAAAAATATATTAAAACTGGGCCGCTGGCCGATTTTACCGCTAAGACTTCAACTCCCATGATGCTTTGCGGCGTCAGCGCGGAGCCGACGAAGCCCCCTCCTTTGTGTTTTTTCCAGCGTCTGCTGTCGGTGTCTGCAGCTCCGCTGTCTCGGACAAACTAAACACTCCTCTCACTCAGCGCTGAGTTCACTCAGCTGTTTTCTGACGTTGAAGCCCAGAAACGGAGATTGTAGCCGCTCAGTAATGTGTTCACGACTGAAAGAGAACGTTTTCAAACTAACGTCCAGACAGAGCTGATATAACTCCAGCGAGCAGCGACACGCTCAAACCAGCACGACTCTGTGGTTGCAGTTGTTGTGTTTCGTCCCCGACACACAACAACGTGGTCAAGCTGCTCAGACATGTTCATCAGCACAAACCTATGTGAGCACCTGTTGTCATCTAATGTTGTCATTATGATGAAGATGATGAACAAAACAACAGGAGTCTCCTCCTCAGCTCAGATCAACCCCATGATGCAGGTATCTGGCTGGAACAGGTGAGCATCACAGTAAACCAGTGGAGTAGGGCTGCAACAACGAATCGATAAATTCGATGAAAATCGATTACTAAAAGCGTTGGCAACGAATTGTGTCATCGATTCGTTGTGTCGCACAACTCTCCCAAAAGCCCCCCCCCCCCCCCCCCCCCCCGTTGCGCGCAGAGCAAGTCAGATCAGCGCGAGGGAGAGCCGGCAGATCAGCACAAGGTTCGCGCTGCTGCGAACCGGTTCCGCCCAAGGCCGGATTAACTGGGCAATTGCCCAGGGCCCACGAACTCTAAAGGGCCCAGGGCACGAGCACAATACTGTATCTATAATTTCCCGCTTCATGAGGACTATGGTGACCGTACGTTCCGCTTTCCCTGGACTTGTCCACTTTTCACTTTCTGTCCGGGCGTCCAGACTGCGGGTTCTTGTATTGATGAAAATGTCCGGCTTTTCACCCAGGAGCAGGGATCGAATTATGGGGGAGCTGTATATCCTACACATCCGGGGAGCTGGAAAAAAGTTTTCTATATTATGTCAGTTTTGGACTATTTTGAGCAGAGAGCGGCACAGCGCATTGTTGCGCAGCGATCCAGGCAGCTGCTTCCAGCGGACGGTCCATTCTCAAAGTGGCGCAACCAAAAAACTATAATTAGCACACGATCGTTCATGTCTGCACCATTTCTCTATTTTCTGTCTTATTTGTGCCTGAAGCGCGCTACTGCGGAGCTCATCACCTGTGCTGTGGTGATGTCACCTCACGCAGCATCGAAAACGCGCTCTGCGCTTTGCGGTCAGGAGATCCCGTTGATCTGCTCAGAAGTAACTGATGAGGTGAGAAGGTAAGAATCCAGGCAACAGATTTTCTGGAGAGTTTAGAGGAGATGCAGGAAGATGAGAGACAGACAGGACAGGAAAATAGTTCAATAAAAACAAGAAAACAAAACAAAGTGTTGAAAAGTAAAATGTAGGTAGATTTATCTCCACTACACGTTTTTACCAGTAAAAAACAATAAGTTATACACATGTAATATTTATACATCTGATACAATTCTGACATTTTGGGGGCCAAGGCAAAATGCCCCCCCCCCCCCCTCCCCCTCCCCATAACTGGGCTCCCCAGAAGCCTCTGTGTAATTCATACCCTCTCCAGTAGTGTTAGTTATACAGTGTTTGTAAAAGCCCCTCAGATCAGGGGTGGACCTTTAAAGCGCCCGAGCGCCAATGGCGCTAAATTTTCTCGTCGGGCGGTAAATACTTGACGACTTACCGCCCGGGTGGCGCCCAAGCTTTATTTGTCATTTACACACCGGCTTTCAACTGCATCATGGCCCCGACCTGTAGGAAGCTGCCGTTTTCGTTTCGCGCACGTGAACCTGCGTGCCTCTAGCCACGTACTGCACTTGTACGATTCGTGCACGTACTGCACATTCTAGTTATAGTCACGTGAACTATAAGTTCACTATTAAAGACGAAGTGGAACCACGCTAGAAACACACAAGCACGCAGGGAGATCGCGCCACCACAGGGATGGGATTTCTTGATGAAATCTCCGGCAAAACGCTTTAAAACTGGTGAGGAGAAGTGAGACAGTTCGAAACGGTATGAAGCAGAGAAGCGTGTGCGTAGGTGGAATGATTCTTGGCGGTTTAAAGAAGAAGGGAGGCGCGGAGAATGGCCGTGTTCGAGTCCAGCAGCGGCTCGCCTGGAAAACAGGCAAGAGAAGACGGAAGCAGCGGGGGGAGTGGCTGAAAGCCGGCGAAACGCCGGGGACACACCGGCCGCGGAAGCGCCCGAAGCGAATCGCTCACGAAGTCCGGCCGCTGCTCGCCGCTCCTCAGTTCAGATCAGACGCGCCCCATTCGAGGCGCGCCTCGGCTCAGCTGTAGTTTTTTCTTTTAACTACTTGTCCTCCATTTCCTCAGCTCTTTTCCTCTACGTGTGTGTGTGAGAGAGTGAGAGAGAGTGAGAGTGAGAGTGAGAGTGAGAGAGAGAGAGAGAGAGAGAGAGAGAGAGAGAGAGAGAGCCTATGCTGTGAACCAGTTGTTTCTGCCAGTTGAATCTCTTGGATTTCCCTGCATGTGTAGCTCGGGGGTGACGATGGCTGAAGATATCGCGTTAGCGTTCACACTTGTTCAATTTTCAATTTTAATTCTGGTGCCTGTTAGCAGCTGAAACACATCCTCACGTGCTTGTGGATATCATATATTGTATATGGAGACATGACTGTAATAATAAGTAAAGGTTATCAGCTGTAGCTTCAGTGTGCTCATAGGAAACGTGACAAAAGAACACAAAACACATTTCTCTTTATGGCCTATATAGTTGTCATCATCAACGTAACATGATTTACAGAATACATGTGACCAACTAACATTTCATGTTCTACCACCGGATGTTTGGATCAAAATGTGAACCAATCAGATCTTAGATCAGGTGAGAGCCAGGCGTTTCCCATCATCCTCTAGGTTTTGGAGCCGGTAGAGAGCAACTGCAGCACCTTGCTCTAAAATCTGCGGCCGCCTTGATCTCACGAGGTTATCGTTGCCTACGTATGCATGACGTCAGAGCAAGTCGGGGTCAAGTCGGACACAAATCTAACCGGCATGCACTGCTCGCCGATCACCGCTGGTCTAATCTGCGCAGAACTGGCTCTTCTCGAACACAGCCAATGGCTCGAGTACAGCAAAGCAGAGTTGGTGATGTACTGCGTTGTATGCCGGAAGTATGCGACGACAAAATCGAGTTTTGTTGAGGGAACAAACAAATTCAAACTTGAATACGTTATTATGTTTGTGAATGTGTACAAAATAAAGGTTTATTACATTTAAAACGGTTCAGTTGTTATTTTGACTCGTTTTGGCAGCTGACCAGCGGGGCCGGTAAATATTCAGAGTTACCGGCCCGGCTGGCCGGTTGGTTTTGAAGTTAATGTCCACCCCTGCATTACTGACATGTTCTAATATTATCAGATGAAAAACTAAATTATCAGACATGCTGTCTCATCTGCTTCTTTTCTAAACTTGCAAAAAGTAACAAAACCATTTGAAAGCCACTATTTGTGGATTCTCTGAAAGTTTCCATGGAGTGTGTGACAACTTATTTTTTCATTGATCCTATCGTCTAATCTCACAGCTGAAACAAGCATCCTTAATAATCTGTGCACAGGAAGCTTACCGATGCTGTAGTAAAACAAAAGGTATAATAATTTATTATTAATAAAACCTTGTTGCAGCACTAAAGCAGAAAAATGAGATTTTGCCGTAAATATGTTAAATATTTACATATGAATTGTTTTAGAGCCCTTTTATTGGCAGAATGTGATATTAATTTAGTTCTTACAAAAAATGGGTCCCAACATGGTTTGTGTGGCGTTGCCATAGTGTGACGTCATAGACACAGATCCCCTGTCCTCTTGTTTGGAAATGGAAATATGGTCACCCTACATTAAACAAACTGTCCACCCGGGCTTTTGCGCTGCACAGAGACGCTTCGCTGCCTACGACTGAACGTCAGTTGAGAGTCAGTCTCATGCAGACTGACCAATGAAGAGAGGGCCTCAAGTTAAGACCCTCTCCTCATTGGTCAGTCCACACGAGGTGGGTCACAGGTTACTCTGGGCGGGTTACGTGTTGTCAGGCATTCAAGTATTGAGTATATTTACTGCATATTACAGTAAAATATTCTGTATGTGACCACATATGGTGATCCTCGGGTCGTGATGATGGAGCCCTTGAATATTGTTGCCCAGGGTACAACAAAGTGTTAATCTGGCCCTGGTTCCGCCGTCACATTCCCGCAGAAACTGGTTGATCACACCGGGGCCAGACTAGCATGTGGTTTTACAACCACAATGTCCTCAGAAGCAAAAACGCTTTTAAAAGGGAGGGAGGAGTCCTAACTGTTGCTGCAGGGGTGTTGTGTGAGAGTGCAGTTATATACTGGTTAATATATTTTTGGGTTCAGTTGCTTTCATGTGGCCTAATGTGAGTCTATTTGGGATCATTGGAATGATCAGCAGCATTTCTTGATGTGACTTTATGGCAGTTGCCGAGGGCATCATCACAAGGAGGATGGCATTCATTTACTTTTGTTTTATTTGGTATTTTTTCAGTCATTTTTGGAAATAGTGATCAATTTTGATTAATTCACAGCCTATGTTTAATTACATTTAAAAATTAGTTGTTTGACATCCCCAATTATAATAAATGTTAACAGATGAGATCAAACAAAACAGATGAGAATTGCCCTTAAGCTGTTTAACTTGGACCAAGCATTTTAGGTCACAGATAGATGTAGCTTAGGGTCTCTGTCTATTAGGGATGGGTACCTTTGACAGTTGAATCGATCCGGTACTAATTCCCGGTACCTACGAATCGATACCGGTACTTAACGGTACCAATTTTCGATAATTTTGAGTGTTTATTATTTTAATTCTCTTTTATAATTAAATATATATTTTTCTCAAAATAAAACAAGATTTGATAAATATCACGATCAATAACATACAACTGTTTGTATTTTAACATCATCCTTGTAGTTTTATAAGCTGATAATTAAACTGAAGCAAACATCTTTACTGTGAACTAAATCTACTGTGTATCTTCATTCCTTTTGCCATCTTTTTTCATTTGATTTTTCCTACTGGGAAGTTAGAATTTCCGAGGAGAAAGCGAACGCACCATTAGCTGATAACAGTGGTGGCAATGGAAGCTAACATATCAATCTAACGATATCTTAAACAGTTTATTTAGCTGCTGGAGCAGATTAAAACGATGCCTCACACTTAGATCGTCACTGGTTTCATCTTCACCCGTCACATTTAGTAAAGTGAAGCCCAACTTTAGAGCGTGTTCATGTTGTTCTAGCCGGAAATTCGGAGTTCCGAGGAGAAAGCGAACGCACCATTAGCGAAACGGAAGCCAACATATCAAGCTAATTTTATTTACCTACCGGAGCAGATTAAGATGAGGATGTCTCACTTAGATAGTTGTCGCTGGTTTCATCATCCAGTTACCCATCACATTTAGTGAAGTGGACCCAAGCTTTAGCGTGTGTTCTTTCTACCCATGCTGCTCTGTTAACAACTGGTTCACAGCAAGCGACAACAAAATGCTCTTGCGCATGCGCAGCTGTCTTGGCAAGTTCTCGTTATGATGGACGGGTACCGAAACGAGGCACCGTTTGAAATGACGTGAATCGGTGCTCGGTCGGTACTGTGGAATTCGGTCGGTACCTTAAAAAGTACCGAATTCGGTACCCATCCCTACTGTCTATACACCTTATAAGACAATTTAGGTGATGGCATGTTGGTTTTCTGCTATTGAACTATTTTCTACTAATGTTGTGTTAAATAAAGTGAAGGAAGGAGAGAAATAACGTTTCGCTATCAGTTTTTAAAAATTTCCCCATGTAATCCGATTAATCGATTAATCGTGTCGAGACCCCATCCGATTCATCGATTATCCAAATAATCGTTTGTTGCAGCCTACAGTGGAGCAAACTGAGCTTTAAATATGTTGGTTTTATGCTCTTTTTCTGCTCCAAAACATGAAAGTTAACAGGTGAGATGTTGCATTTTCATTTAAGATAAAATAATACTTTTATTTTGTTGTTGGCATGTGAGAAAAGATTTAACCTACAGTAAACAGGAAGTGGAAAGGCTGCAGGTAGATGAATAGAATAGAAAATCCCTTTATTGTTCCTCAGTGGGGAAAGCTAGACGTCACAGCAGCGATGACACGTATTACAGGAGAAAAAAAGGAGAATAAAAAATAAGAAAAATGAATAAACAAGAAAACATAAATCCTGACTAGATTTTAAAAATGCTGATTATACCACAAGTAATGAATACCACTGATGCCTTTTATTTAAAACTGACTTGCTCGTGTGTAATTTGGTTACTCCACATTCAGTGTTAATGCAGAAATATGTTTGTTTCCAAATTTAAAGGTTCAAAATTGCATACATGTTGATAAAGAAAATGTGCAAATTTGCCGTCAATTTTTCAAAAAATATTAAGTTTGGCCCTCGACTCCGTCCCAGAGTTTCATTTCAGCCCCGTGTGAGTTTGAGTTTGACACCCCTGATCTACAAGATAATGCATTTTAGCCTGTATTTCTATATATTCTGCAGACACTGTGCGACTTTTTTATTCGTAGCACTCGATTTCAGCTCACACCGTACGTCTGGTAGCAACACGTCGGACTTAAAATGTGCTAAAAACAGCAGTTTTTAAAACACGTCGGACTTTTTACTGTGTTGTTATTGATGTCCGTTGTCCCTCGGGATTGCTGCAGGAGGACACGGGTATTTATGAGAGGAAAACGAAAGAAAGTAAATAAATGTTGTGTGATCAGTATAATTTGACATAACCATGGCAAACATGCTTTCGACAATCCTCGTTAGTGTGAGACAAAAAAAAAGTGTAGAAATTAAAACGAACGTGTGTTAATAGGGAAACAGCTGGCGAGCCATGTTTGCACATGCGCCGTGAGCGGTTCTGGTGCTGTTTGGGCCGCAGCCGCTCGCATTTGTTTACTGTGAAGTAAAGTTGAAGTGCTGAAGTTTTGAAAACTAATTTTGAATAAAACTTGAAGAATAACTGGCAATTGCTTTCTCATTTCAAGAGGTTTTTCATATTTTATAACATGCTATTTGATATAATGGTTTAAAAACGCAAAAGAGTAATTTATTAGAGTACTCGATTAATCGATAAAAGATTCGATAGAGTACTCGATTACAAAAATATTCGATAGCTGCAGCCCTAGAGGCGTCCTTCAAGTACTACGGCCCTCGCCTTTGGAACGGGCTGCCGGAGGACCTCAGGGCCGAAGGGAACGTCCAGGCTTTTAATAGGCTCAAGACCCACCTTTTTAGCTTAGCTTTTAACTGATTACTATTTATATAGTCTGTTTAACTGTATCGCTTGTCATATTTGTTTATTTTTATGTACACCTATTTATCTATTTTACTTAATTTTATTATTTTATTTACATCTTAAGTGTTTTTATATGATTATGTTTTCTTTCACCATCTTTATAATCACTTTTTATCAGTTACTTTCTATCCATATTAGCTTTTGTTATTTTACATGTTATATATATTTTAATCCTCCAGTGTTTCCTCTGCAGAGCCCCCTGCCTTGGGGCCGGTGGTCGGCGGCGGCAGCTGGGGCGCTCCTCGGGTAGTGCCCGGGCAGTGGTGGGGGTCTCCGCCCTCCCTCCCTGGGAGTCATGGGCCAGTGTCTTGGCTGCTGCCGCGGACCTATTGCTGTCGAGGCAGATGGCTCCACTGATGATGTGTCGTCCATTACCTGACCCATCTCAACTCAGCCTATTGTTTACTCTGTTGTTCACGTGCGCGTGTGTGTGTGTGTGTGTGTGTGTGTGTGTGTGTGTGTGTGTGTGTGTGTGTGTGTGTGTACTTTCACCTTGGAAATTGGTTGCAGGAGGGGAAGTGTAATTGTCAGTTGTTTTATACTTGGGGAGGGGGGCTGGGGGGCTGGGATGGGAATATGGGATTTATGGGGCCATTTTAATCTGTGAAGCACTTTTTGAGTTGCATTCTTTTGTATCAAAAGTGTTATATAAATAAAGTTGATTTGATAAAAAGCAGCTGAGAACCTCTCTCGTTAGTCTTTGATTTATGAAGCGGAGATAGCTTGCAGCTGTGCGTACTCCATGTTTGATAGATCACAAACCTACTTGGCGTAAGTACATTTTTTTGCTGAGCTTAAGTACGGTTTTAGTAAGGATTCTATACAGTGTTTGATAAATGAGACCCCTGGTCATTGCGGCGAACAATGTTCTCCATATAACCTTTCGGTTGGTTCACAATTCCACTACTTCTCAGTCAGGTAACTTAAAAAATGAATAACGCTTAAACTTTTAGACGTTTGAAGCTAGAGTTGGGATGGACAATACAGACTAGGGCTGCACAATATATCGTCATCGCGATATCAGCATGCACAATGTGCATATCGCAAATAACAGATAAATATCGCAATGAATGGTCAGCTCAAATGTTTGCTACACATAATGCATTCTGTCAAACGGAAACATGATGTTTTTTTAACAAATCAAATGGAGTTCTTCACCCATTTGGCCAGTTAGATGGGTTCTCATAGGTCAGACGCCCGCCCCCGAGGCAGACGGGACTTTATTTTGATGGTTAGCAAACACCTGAGTTAGCTTAGTTCTGCTCTTTCTGCTGATTCTGCTTTTCCCGGGATCCACTGATTGCCTTTTCTTGTTCCTTTCCTCACATCTTTTGCTTTTCTCATTTTTATGATTTCTTTATTACTTTGTTTTTGATTATTTTTGTTCCTGAGTTAAGTTTTTATTTATTGCAAGTAATATCGTCATCACAATATTAATTATTGTTATCGAACATCGCAGGTTTTCCTAATATCGTGCAGCCCTAATACAGACCAAAAGCATATTGGTAAAACCTGTGTTTTTGATTGGTTAGGAGTAAATCACGCTATGGTTTCCACGACTTTGGGAGTAATCCACTGGAATGTGATGAGAAATAATAATGGGGTCCATGTGTGCTGTCCTCACCCCACAGTACTGGTCTTCATTGAAAAGCTGGGGAGGGACAGCAGTGGGATCCCCTGCTTTGCTCCTCATTTCATCCCGAAGCTCGCCACCCACTGAGATGTCAATGAGCTCATACTTGATGCTTTTACTGTCGAGGATCCGCATCACCTCTGCCTGCTGGGACTTCACCTAAAGAACAATAACAACATATGATGTATTTAGGAACACAGACACTCCGACGATGGTCTTCATGGAGAAATCAGAGTCCAAACGAACCCCCACATCAAATTCAGGCAACTTTGGTGTGCAGTGAGTATAAGCACAACTCTGCAACAGGCTCAGTTATAAAACCCAACAACATGGTAGCATGAGGAAATCTGTGTGAGACACAAAAACAATGGCTATTTCGATCTGCTCAGTCACAGACTTTTTCTCAGACTCCGAACCCAGAAAAGTCTGCAGGTGGAAAACTCTGGAGCACACAGCGACTCCACCCCCTGGCCAGTGACCGACAGTCTCTCATGTCACATTTTGGCCCAGCTCTTTATGCATACATCGACACAGGTAATGAAAAGAGACTGCCACCCGGTACCCGTTACTGGTGGAAAGGGCATGGATGTGCATGTTGTATCAGCCACTGATCAGAAATGCACGATATAACTTATGCATTTTTTTCTAATACTGAGAATCATGCAGGTTAATTTGTAAGTTTCTAAAGTTAAATGAAACAGCATATTAATAACTAATAAGGTCACATAAAATAATGCTAAAGTCTTTAAAAAGTAAATAAACTGTACTATTCAGATAAAGTCAACTGTGGGTTTATTGGCTCCTGGACACATGAACAGGAGTTTGAGAGTGGGCAGTTTTAAAAACAACATGACATGATGACCACACCTCAGAGCTGTGGAAACCAACAAGCTGCTGCTTGTTTATTGTACACCATGTCACTTCCACAGACCAGGAAAAACCAGGAACTGCTACTAATCTTTTTAGGAAGTTGTCAAAAGCCATAACAAACAATGAGATGTTTAAATATTTAACTGGAGAAGGGAATGAATGACTCATAGAACAAAGGGCTCTGCAAACAAACCTAATTACAAACGCATCACTGCTAAAAAAAAATAAAATAAAATAAAAAGATACCAGAGTTCTGGCTCCGTGACCTTCTGTCCGGTTCACAGGAGGCAACATTTATGATGTTGGGAATTGTTTTCACAAAACAGTCGACGTGTTGGCAGCGAGATATGCAATCCACTTCTTTATTTAGCAGAAACATTTAAATGCAGTTCGGTGGAACAAAAAAGCGTTACTTGTTGACTTAAATGTGCCAAACGCTTCGCTGAATGAGGTAAAACGTCTGTTTTGTTGAGAATTTCTTGCAAACATTGCTAGCTAATCTATTGGATAAGGAAAAATGTTTCATTCCCAAAGCTGAGGGAGAAAAAGCTATTTGCTTCGTCTAAACGACTCCTTTAACTCTGAATATAAATCACAGAAGTAGCTAAAATCTTCCGTTTGCATTTAATCTGGTCAAAAGGCGAAATGAAGAAGCGGTGAGCGGAACAGGCCCGCCAGGAGGAAGCTGATAGGGTGCTGGGTGTGTCTGTTAGACCGGAGCGTTGTTAGCAGCAGGAGAAAACAGGAAAACACACAATTAAACTTTTCAAACTGAGTCTGCATGACTCACCGTCCGTGAAGCAGTAACGGTGGTGTAGTACAGCTTGATTCCCATGGCCACAGAGCCTTTTCTCGCCTTTTGTGTTTCTGTGAGGACTGGAGGACGCTCCTCGCGCTCCCGTTGCAGCTAGAATTCTAACCGGAAAAGAGCCAGACCACGTGCTCTTTCAAAATAAAAGATCAGCGTCTGGCTACCAGTTTAAAAAGTGGGTGTTGCTGTCAGTTCAATTTTAAATTCATCTTTTATGAAGGAGAAGAGAGAATTGGAGTCCTCCAGTGGTGAAACGCTACATATAAACTCTAGTTCTGTTAGATCATATACTTTACTCTCATCATCTCAATGAAGAATAAAAACGGTAATGTTTTTTGTCCTCTTGTAAATATTAATGATGAGAATAATAAGAAGCAGGAGAAGAAGAAGAATATGTTATTGCACTTAGTAAAAACAGTTAATGAACATTTTTCAAAATAAAATGCAACAGCGTTTTGGCGTAAGCAATAAGAATTCGCTCTCCAACAGTCTTTTTTCTTTTCATTTTAATAATAAAAAACACTATTCACATTATACTCATGCTACATTGTTCAACACAGTGGTTGTTTGCAGTGGCGAACATGCCCTCAGGAGAACCGGTGTTGGTACAAGATCTGCTCGGGGTCCATCGACTGCCGGTGAGGTCAAAGTAGTTGATTGGCTGAACATGAACCTTACGGAATTGCGTAATCACGTTGCGTTGTTATCACGTTACGCTGGTCCAGGCAAATCTTTCAGTTGGAAAGATGGACAACTTTTACAAAGATATCCATCATTACCTCTTTGAAAATACACTTTTAGCATAGAGCTGCATGTATATTAGGGCTGAATGATTAATTGCATGTGCAATTAAATTGCAATGACAAAAGGAGATTTTCTAATCGCAAAGGCTGCAATTTGCCAGCGAGTGGTTAGCGCAATGCTAATATACATGCAAAAACCCATAGGAATGCTAATGCTAATATCACCGATACATTCTTACAAATTATGAATTAGAAACGTGCCAAATGATTACATTTGGAGTCTAATAGAAAGTAAAACTACCATCAATCAAATAAGTACAGACAGGTATTTTAGTAAAGCCAGAAAACTTTTAACTCCAGAGTTTTGGCTAGCAGCTATGAGCGTAACTGAACTACGCATGGACAAGACGTCAAAAACTAAACACAAAATACTTCAATAAACGGGACACACTTCTTCCCTACAAATACAATTTCACAGGTGTTGCTAATACCTATGATTCTTCAAGGGATGTGCTGAAAGAGGAGTTCAACATTATGAATAAAATAGTGTTTTATTTTACAAATACCATTATAAACACAAACTTACGTCTTAAGAAACATTATTTTAATAACGAAACTGCTAAATTCTTTCCAAGAGTATAGATGTGTAGTGTATTTTGTCCGAGTGGGTTTGCCGTACTTTGACGTCATCGGCAGTCGAAGGACCCCGAGCCAATCTTGCACCCGAGCAGATCTTGTACAGACACCGGTATTAGGTCAAATGGATGGCAACCTCAAGTCTGGCTATCGAGATTAAGGATTTTTTTGTCCTCTAGCGGACACAAGCTGCTACTTCAGGCAGCGTTCATAAATTTAAACATGACCACAAACATCACCACTTCCTATGTATTCCTTGACAATAAAATACATTTACAAATTGCCATGGGTTTTCGCTGGGGATGGGGGTGGGGGGATGGGGGGTGGGGGGCTTGGGTTTGCTAGGGGGCGCTATAGCTACCCCTGGATTAGCCATTGCACCCCATAGTACCCCCAAGTAAACATTAGATTTTTTTTTTTTTACAAATTAATTTTAATTTAACATGTGGATGTGATAATATTTAACATACAAAACAAAAATAATCAGTAAATTATCATATAGATAGTAAAAACTTAAACAAAACAGGAAATTGCTGTTAACCTGCAAAGGAGTGAAAGGTAGAGCTAGTGGTAAAATTGATCGGTTTTTGTTGCCCAAATTTCCACAGGTTCAGTCAGAAACGAACAAATCTTTGGAAGTGAACTCAGACCCACAAAAACCTAAGGATCTAGATGAAGAGAGTGTAACGCTGGTCAGGACTGCACGCCAACCTGCCTTTTACCAGCAGGTGGAATGGGGATCAGAATAAGATTTGGCTCTAGAGTCGAAGTGTGTGAATAAAGATAACTGAACAGAACACAAATGGTGTTTGGTTCAAACAGTGTATTAAAGTTATTTACAGGTGAGAAGAAAAAAAACTACAGGATTAACAATTGACAAGAATGCAACTCAGTTCAAGTTCAGGTTCATTTAGTCCTTTTCCAAGTGAGGTTCGTTCTGAAGGGTAGCTCGCTATCCACGGTAAAACTGAGGAGAATCCAGTGAGGTCTTCAGGATAAAAACTGAAGAAAAAGAAACAAAAATATCCACCACAAAAACCTGACCTAAATTAAACCAGAAAAAGAAGTCATTAATACAGTTATTTACATATATACATATACAACGAAATAAACCAAATAATAAAGATGACATGTCTTTTTCTAAGTTCTTAAACTGCTTAACGAATTTAAAGTTGTACATTTATTTTCAAATATCAGTTTATTTTTTATCTATTTCAATTATTCAGCTGAATTCACATTGACACTTTATTATAGAAAATAAGTGTTCAAATCAAATATCCCAGGAGAAAGACAACATTAAGAATATTATAAATCGTTCTCTTTGGTCTATAAAGAGAGTGAATGTTCCAAGCAGTGCTGATCATGAGGCTAAGGCGTGTGGCCTACATACAGCTAACTAGCTGTATGCACATGAAGTTGGTTACTCACCGGAGAGTAGAGATACACAACCACAAACTTTTACAGCAGTTAAGCAGACTGAAGAGGTATCTGTAGCAATAATGGCTACCATTAATACAGGGAGAAAATAAATGATAACAGATAAAGGAAATTACAACCAAAGCAGCTCACCAATTATCCAAAGCGCACAAAGAATGCAACACCAGTTTGTCTTACTTCCTGCTCACCTCAAGTGTACCTTTCTAGGTAGAAACACCACAAAGACCACAGGCTGGTAGCAAAGAGCTGATGTTAGCAGCAGCAACTGAACTCTGGGGATTCAGAGCTCTGGGCGGGGCAGCAACAGCTCGACATCAATGATTGCTGGTTTCTCTTAAAGGGGTGGCTGAAGCGGTTGCAGGTGTGTTTGTCACGTGGGTTACACTCTCCCCTGACCTCAGGTCCGTCTTCGGACATGGGCCAAGCGGCGTCAGGTGATGGCCATGAAGAGCAAAGTCAAACACCGAAGTCAGGTTGTGGAGCAGGCTGTGAATGCTGCCCAACAGGGGAACACCAGAATCAGAATCAGAATAGGTTTATTGCCATTGTCAGTGAACAAACAATTCACAAACTAGGAACTTGCTTTGGTACTAATGTGCTACATATAACATGAATAATAATAAGATTAAAAATAGAATAAAACTAGAATAAAACTTTCAGCTATAAAAAATGGCAGGTAATGGTAACATGGCCGATAACGTGACATTGTGTCGAGTACAGAAGACGAGCATGGTTGTGTGTTTATAAGCTGTTCACAAGTCTAACGGCAGATGGAAAGAAGCTGTTCTTATGTCAGGAGGTTCTGGTCCGGATGGACCGTAACCTCCTGCCTGAGGGAAGCGGCTCAAAAAGTCTGTGTCCCGGGTGAGAAGGGTCAGCTTCTATCCGGCCTGCACGCCCCCGAGTTCTGGAGACGTACAGGTCCTGGAGAGATGGAAGGCTGCAGCCAATCACCTTCTCAGCAGAGCGCACAATGCGCTGCAGTCTATGTTTGTCCCTCACTGTGGCTCCAGCGTACCACACAGCGATGGAGGAGGTGAGGATGGACTCAATGATGGCCGTGTAAAACTGCACCATCATCTGGGCCGGCAGCTTGGCCTTTTTCAACTGCCGCAGAAAGTACATCCTCTGCTGGGCCTTTTTGAGCAGGGAGCTGATGGATGGCTCCCACCTAAGGTCCTGTGTGATGGTGGTTCCGAAGAAGCGGAAGGAGTCCACAGTGGTGATGGGGGTGTCCGTCAGGATGAGGGGGAGAGATGGGGCTGTGACTTTCCTGAAGTCCACAATCATCTCCACTGTCTTCTGAGCATTGAGCTCCAGGTTGTTGCTGCTGCACCAGTACACCAGCCGTTCCACCTCCCTCCTGTAGGCGGACTCATCACCGTCAGAGATGAGCCCGAGGAGGGTGGTGTCGTCCGCAAACTTGATCAGTTTAACGGAGTCATGGCTCGAGGTGCAGCAGTTTGTGTACAGGGAGAAGAGCAGAGGAGAAAGTACACAGCCCTGTGGAGATCCTATGCTAATAGTCTTAGTGGAGGAAACATTCTTCTCCAGCCGCATGCACTGCCTACGGTCTGTCAGGAAGTCAGTGATCCACCTGCAGGTGGAATTGGGTACGTTAAGCATGGAGAGCTTGTCCTGGAGCAGAGCAGGGAGGATGGTGTTGAACGCAGAGCTGAACTCCACAAACAGGATCCTAGCGTAGGTTCCCGGGGAGTTCAGGTGCTGCAGGATGAAGTGGAGGGCCAGGTTGATGGCGTCGTCTACAGACCTTTTGGCTCTGTATGCGAACTGCAGAGGGTCCAGGAGGGGGGAGGTGAAGGACTTGAGATGAGGGAGGACCAGGCGCTCAAAAGACTTCATGACTACAGACGTCAGCGCCACAAGCCTGTAATCATTCAGTCCAGTGATACGGGATTTCTTAGTGACAGGGACAATGGTGGACAGCTTAAAGCAGGCTGGAACATGGCAGGACTCCAAGGAGATGTTAAAGATGTCTGTGAAGATTGGAGACAGTACCTCTGCGCAGTGTCTCAGGGTTGCGGGGGAGACACCGTCCGGGCCCGGGGATTTCCGTGGTTTTTGCTTACGGAAAACCCTAAGCACATCCTCTTCTGTCACTGAGAAGGCAGTGGAGGTGGAGGGGTGGTCAGCGGGGACTGTACTGTTCACAGTAGGGTGGGGTGGGGGGGTGGCATGTGACACCAGAGTGGCTGAAGAAGCCTGTGCAGTAGGGAGTGTGGGGGATGGGTGTTGCACTTCAAACCTTGCATAAAAGGAGTTGAGTTGTTCAGCCAGTTGTAGATCGTCAGCAGCATGTTGGGTTAGGGTTAGGGTAAGGGTTAGGGTTGCCTGTCCTTGGCTCTGTGGGCTGCTTCTTTCTCCCTCCTCAGCTGTCTCAGTTTGGGTGTGAACCAGGGCTTATCGTTGTTAAACGTGACCCTGGTTTTTGTTGGAATAATGCTGTCCTCACAGAATTTTATATATGACGTCACAGTGTCTGTATAGTCATCCAAGTTGTCTGTGGCAGATCCAAACACATTCCAGTCTGTTGTGTCCAGACATATGCAAAGCTCCTCCACAGCCTCGCAGGTCCACTTCTTAGAAGTTCTCACTGCAGGTTTGGAGAGCTTCAGCATCTGCCTATATGAGGGGATGAGGTGAATCATGGCGTGGTCTGAGAAGCCGAGAGCAGATCGCTGCACGGCTCGATAAGCTCCACTGACTGTGGTGTAGCAGTGGTCCAGCGTGTACTGCTCTCTTGTCGGGCATTTAACAAACTGTCTGTACTTAGGCAACTCCTGGCTCAAATTTCCCTTGTTAAAGTCGCCGAGGATAATAAATAGAGAGTCCGGAAAGGTCTGTTCCACACTTAGGATCTGCTCCGTGAGCGCACGTTGAGCCTCGTGCACGACCGCGCAAGGCGGTATGTAAACAGCGGCCAGAATGAATGAAGCGAACTCACGTAGGGAGTAGAATGGCTTACAGTTTATGAAGAAGAATTCCAGGGCAGGAGAGCAGTACTGGGAGATCACAGTCACATCCGAACACCAGGCATTGTTGATGTAGAAGCAGACACCTCCACCTTTTGTCTTTCCTCAGGCAAAGCGTAGCGCAACCCGGGTACGAGTGGACCTGCAGAGAGCCAGATCAGGTTCAGGGATGGAAGGCCCTGGAAGCACTCGTATGTCTGGATCCAGGTTGACAACATCAGAGTCAGAGAATTCAGGCACTGAGAAAGTCTCATCTGGGGCATCTCTCTCAGGAGATTCAGTTCCTAGGGCAACCTCCTCACGCATCTCTCCCTCAACATCTGCTCCGGCTGGTGTCAGGACATCTGTCAGCTGTGCCCCATCCACTACCCCAGGATCCGATAGAGCAGGTGGAGCAGGTCAACAGATGGTTGAGCGATCGGCTACTCAATGATGGTGGTAAACTTCAATGGCTCCATCGGAGTAGGAAAAGATATCAGGAAACCTTGGTCAACCAACTAGTCATCACCATCATTGTCCTCGGGTTCTGGAGGAGGAGCAGAGTGAATTTTAGCCCTCTTACCATCTTTCACTGACGGTGGTTGTTCATGCGGAGACAAGAATCCGCAGGGAAGGAGGAAGGTCTCGGTGCAAGGTTCGAAGCGGGGCGTCCTTCCCCTCAGGTTTAACGGTGTACACGGGAAGGTCGCCGGCTTTCTTAACAACAACGTACACTGTGGGATCCCATTTGGTCACAAGTTTATGCCTTCCCCTCCTACGGACATTCCTCACAAGGACCCTGTCTCCCTTGCACAGTTCTAGTCGGGTGACGTTCTGGTCAAACTGTGACTTGTTGCGGTCCGTCAGCTTCTGTGCATTGCTTCTGGCCAACCGGTACCCCTCCTCCAAGTGGGATCTAAGCTCTTGAACATACAGTGAGAGGCTATCAGCACTGGCACCCATCGGTAGTCCAAAAGCCTACCGGAAACAGGAAGACGAGGTTGGCGGCTGAACATGAGCTCATACGGGGAAAATCCAGTGGCATCATTCCTGGTACAGTTATATGCATGTACGAGCAGTTTCACAAAACCTTTCCAGTGATTTTTCTCCTGGTCTGACAAGGTTCAGAGCATATCCAACAAGGTTCTATTGAACCGCTCCACAGGATTTCCCCTGGGGTGATACGGAGTTGTGTGTCTTGTGGATGCCTGTCATCTGGCACAGGTCTCTGATGACTTTGGCCTCAAAATCTGGACCTTGGTCACTATGGAGCTTCTCCGAGAATCCATAGTGAACCAGGAAATTGTCCCACAGACATTTAGCCACGGTCATCGCCTTCTGGTTGGGGGTTGGAACAGCAATGGTGTACCTGGTGAAAAGGTTAGTCATCACAAGGATCCACAAAAAAAGCATCCCCTATTATTTCAAGTAATGATAAAGTAATGTATGATGTTTCATTTCCCACACAACCCAATTTGTCCTCTGAGCTACTGCTTAGAGTGGTTAAAGAGGAGTACACACAGACAAACTGGCAGGTAGTAGTTTAAAAAAACTGTATTGATAAATAAAATACTGTTTTAACGTAAGGAACCTCAATAACATAACATCCCCCTCCCCCCATGCAGTTTTCCTTGAAGACTATTATTTAAGAATTATTAGATTAACCAATCACGAGATTGTGCAGTCTGCCATTAAAAGTGGATAGAACGTTTTTTACTACTTTTGACAAACTAATAATGTGTTCTGTTTGCGACGGAATCAGCCCTTTAATCAATACTTTCAAAGGTTTAGATGTCATAAAATGTTTTACCTGCTATGCTAAAAGGAGAGAATATCTCCTCTCTCGTCTTCCTCCGCTTATCCGGGTCCAGGTCGCGGGGGCAGCATCCCAACTAGGGAGCTCCAGGCCGTCCTCTCCCCGGCCTTGTCCACCAGCTCCTCCGGCAGGACCCCAAGGCGTTCCCGGACCAGATTGGAGATGTAACCTCTCCAACGTGTCCTGGGTCGACCCGGGGGCCTTCTGCCGGCAGGACATGCCCGAAACACCTCCCCGGGGAGGCGTCCAGGAGGCATCCTGACCAGATGCCCAAACCACCTCAACTGGCTCCTTTCGATCCGGAGGAGCAGCGGTTCTACTCCGAGTCCCTCCCGAATGTCCGAGCTCCTCACCCTATCTCTAAGGCTGAGCCCGGCCACCCTACGGAGGAAACTCATTTCAGCCGCTTGTATCCGCGATCTCGTTCTTTCGGTCATTACCCAAAGCTCATGACCATAGGTGAGGATTGAGACGTAGATCGACCGGTAAATCGAGAGCCTGGCTTTCTGGCTCAGCTCCCTCTTCCCCACGACAGATCGGCTCAGCGTCCGCATCACTGCAGACGCCGAACCAATCCGCCTGTCGATCTCCCGATCCCTCCTACCCTCACTCGTGAACAAGACCCCGAGATACTTAAACTCCTCCACTTGAGGTAGGACCTCTCCCCCGACCCGGGGTGGCAAGCCACCCTTTTCCGGTCGAGAACCATGGTCTCAGATTTGGAGGTGCTGATCCTCATCCCAGCCGCTTCACATTCGGCCGCGAACCTACCCAGCAAGAGCTGAAGGTCAGAGCTGGATGAAGCTAGGAGGACCACATCATCCGCAAAAAGCAGAGACGAGATTCTCCTGCCACCAAACTCGACACACTCCACACCACGGCTGCGTCTAGAAATTCTGTCCATAAAAGTGATGAACAGAACCGGTGACAAAGGGCAGCCCCGGCGGAGTCCAACCCTCACTGGGAACAGGTCCGACTTACTACCGGCTATGCGGACCAAACTCACGCTCCTCTGGTAAAGGGACTGAATGGCCCTTAACAGAAAGCCACCCACCCCATACTCCTGGAGCGTCCCCCACAGGGTGCCCGTGGGGACACGGTCACAAGCCTTCTCCAAATCCACAAAGCACATGTGGATTGGTTGGGCAAACTCCCATGCCCCCTCCATCACCCTTGCAAGGGTATAGAGCTGGTCCACAGTTCCACGGCCAGGACGAAAACCACATTGCTCCTCCTCTATCTGAGATTCAACTATCGATCGGACCCTCCTCTCCAGTACCTTGGAGTAGACCTTTCCAGGGAGGCTGAGGAGTGTGATCCCCCTATAGTTGGAACACACCCTCAGGTCACCCTTCTTAAAGATGGGGACCACCACCCCGGTCTGCCACTCCCTAGGAACTGCCCCCGATGACCACGCAATGTTGTAGAGACGTGTCAACCATGACAGCCCTACAACATCCATTGCCTTGAGATACCCAGGACGAACCTCATCCGCCCCCGGGGCTCCGCCGCTGTGTAGTTGTTTGACTACCTCAGCAACTTCTGCCCCCGAGATCGGACAGTCCATCCCCAGGCCTCCCAGCTCTGGTTCCTCCTCGGAATGTGCATTGGTGGGATTGAGGAGCTCCTCAAAGTATTCCTTCCACCGTCCGACTATAGCCTCAGTTGACGTCAGCAGCTCCCCATCCCCACTGTAAAGTGTGAGCGAGTTGCTGCCTTCCTCTCCTGAGGCGCCGGACAGTTTGCCAGAACCTCTTTGGAGCCGATCGATAGTCTTTCTCCATGGCCTCACCAAACTCCTCCCACGCCCGAGATTTTGCCTCGGCAACTGCCACTGCTGCACCCCGCTTGGCTATCCGGTACCTGTCTGCTGCCTCCGGAGACCCACAGACCAGCCACGCCCTGTAGGCCTCCTTCTTCAGCCTGACGGCTCCCCGAACCTCTGGTGTCCACCAGCGGGTACGGGGGTTGCCACCACGACTGGCACCGGCCACCTTACGACCACAGCTAGCAACAGCCGCCTCGACAATCGCAGAGTGGAACAAGGCCCACTCGGACTCAATGTCCCCCACTGCTCTCGGGACGTGGTCAAAGCTCTGCCGGAGGTGGGAGTTGAAGACCGTCTTGACAGGTTCTTCTGCCAGGCGTTCCCAGCAGACCCTCACTATGCGTTTGGGTCTGCCAGGTCTACGGGGCATGTTCCCTTGCCATCTGATCCAACTCACCACCAGGTGGTGATCAGTTGACAGCTCCGCCCCTCTCTTCACTCGGGTGTCCAAAACATACGGCCGCAGGTCAGATGATACGACTACAAAATCTATCATCGACCTGTGACCTAGGCTGCCCTGGTACCAAGTGTACCGGTGGGCATCCTTATGTTCGAACATGGTGTTCGTTATGGCCAAACTGCGGCTTGCACAGAAGTCCAATAACAAAACACCGCTCGAGTTCAGATTAGGTGGGCCGTTCCTCCCAATCACACCCCTCCAGGTCAAGCTGTCATTGCCCACGTGAGCATTGAAGTCCCCCAGCAGGACAATGGAGTCCCCTGATGGAGCACTATCTAGCACTCGTCCCAGGGACTCCAAAAAGGGTGGGTAGTCCGAACTGATATTTGGCCCATAAGCACAAACAACAGTCAGGACCCGTTCCCCGACCCGAAGGCGCAAGGAAGCTACCCTCTTGTCCCCCGGGGTAAACCCCAACACACAGGCAGAGAGTCTCGGGGCTAACAAAAAGCCAACCCCAGCCCTCCGCCTCTCACCCGGAGCAACTCCAGCAAAGTAGAGTGTCCAACCCCTCTCCAGGTCTCGGGTTCCAGAGCCAATGCAATGTGTCGAGGTGAGTCCGACTATATCTAGCCGGTACCGCTCAACCTCTGCCACAAGCTCCGGCTCCTTCCCCGCCAGCGAGGTGACGTTCCATGTCCCAAAAACTAGTTTTCTTGTCCGGGGATTGGACCGCCAAGGCTCCCGCCTTGGTCTGCCACCCGATTCGCATTGCACCGGACCCTTCATGTTCCTCCTGCGGGTGGTGGGTCCACAGTTGGACGAGCCCATGTATCCGGTTCGGGCTGGGCCCGGCCGGGCCCCATGGGCGAAAGCCCGGCCACCAGGCGCTCGCTCACGGGCCCCAACCCCAGGCCTGGCTCCAGGGTGGGACCCCGGTAACCCTCCGGGCCGGGTACTCCGACTCTTCGTTTTAACCGCCATGAAAGATCCTTCGAACCGTTCTTTGTCTCACCCTTCACCTAAGACCAATTTGTCATGGGAGACCCTACCAGGGGCACTAAGTGCCCCAGACAACATAGCTCCTAGGATCATTAGGGCACTCAAACTCCTCCACCACGATAAGGTGACGGTTCAAGGAGGAGAGGAGAGAATATGACACATAAAATAGCAGAACACCGAAAAATGCATCAGGGTCACAGTAAAGATTCTATTAACAGTCACGTGAAAAGTGTTTGTTTAAACCCGGGATTTCTCTCTTTAAAAAAAAATATATATATATATATATATATATATATATATATATATATATATATATATATATATATATTGTAAAGGAGGGTTTGGTTAAAGCTAGCTCTTTCCAGGTGAGGTGGCTATCAATATGGTGTATCTGTTAGAATACAGGTAGAGGCTAGATGCATCCTTTGCTGTAGATCCAAATCTTTAATCTTGGTTGATGGTAATCATTAACAGCATTGACAACAGTCTGAAACAGTAAACATAATTATTAATGAACCTTCTCATTCAATACAGCAAGGGGGAATGAGGCAAAACACATTTATCTTAATTAACCAACTTACAATCAAATAGAGAAATTCAAACAATAGCGCCCTCTTGTGGCTAACTAAGATCACCATAACTCACTCATGTGACACTGTCAGCCTTTACTCACTAGAGCAATTATAAGGTGGAACTAGAAATGAAATACAACAAAATAACTCCTCATGTCATTAACATAAAGGCAAACCAACTTTAAATATTTTTTCATAAAAGGAAAGAAACGTGTTGGACATAAACACTTCAGTAATTCAATACTCAACTAATATTCCATAATTAAACGGAGGAAATTAATAATGCAGTCTTAAACATGAAGTAAAGTGACTCACTTTCTTGCATTAACATAATGCTGTCAACATCAACATGACTTGCAGGAGAAGGAACGCTTGTCTCACACGCAGGTAAAAAAGGAAAGAAAAGGGAAAGTTCTAGTGCTGGAAGTGAGCTCACTGTGAAAGGCTCTTCAAAATAAAGGCATGTCACTTCCTGAATTCCCACCAAAATAAAACCAACAAATTTAATAAAGGTAATATATGAAATTCTGAACCTTTTATACAGCCGCCCCCAAATGTGTTCACACATTTGCCATAATAAACATGTTAATTATTAGATGGGGTCTGTTTGGTTGTTGGTTGGTCTTCTCCTGAAGGTAGCGATGGAAGAACTACCATTCTAGCAACCGGTCTGGTGTACAAATGTCCTTTGATGTTCACATCTGCAGATCTTATGCAGCCATCTTCACTACGGTGGGTCTTAACGACATATCCAACTGGCCATAAAGCTCGTGGCATCTGTGGGTCCACCAACATGACAACTGTCTCCTTCAGGAGCTCAGGAGAAGAAGATTGCCATTTTAGTCTTGTCTGCAAGTTAGGAAGGTACTCTTTGATGAACCTAACCCAGAACTGGTCAGCCAGGTTCTGGGAGTGTTGCCAGCGTCTACGGCTGAGGTTCTCAGACTTTGGGTAGACTACTTGAGGCAATGACCCATCAGGCCGCCCCATCAGGAGACTGTTGGGAGTTACTGGGTCTACATCAGCGATATCTGTGGAAACATACCCTAATGGTGTAGAGTTTAGGATGGATTCCACCTCCAGAAGGACGGTGAGAAGGACCTCTTCATGGATAGGTTGAGAGCTCACACAAACTCGGAGGGCTGATTTCACAGAGCGTATTTCTCTTTCCCACACACCGCCAAAGTGAGGGGATCCTGGGGGATTAAACAGAAATTTTATCTGTCGCTTGGCAAGGTGTTGCCGCAGGTCATCGGCCATGTTTGAGAAAGCCTCTTTAAGTTCTCTTTCTCCTCCTCTGAAGTTGGTTCCTTGATCCAACCACAGTTCAGCAGGTGTTCCTCTTCTGGAAATGAACCTCCTTAGAGCCATGAGGAATGCATCAGTGTCTAGGCTACTCAGGAGCTCTAGATGCACTGCCCTCATGGTCATACATTTAAAAATGATTCCCCATCTCTTCTCATGTCTTCTTCCTATCTTAACTTGCATCGGCCCAAAACAGTCCACCCCGGTCGAATAAAAGGCTGGTTTAAACAATCTTAGCCGAGCAAGAGGTAGATTTGACATCTTTGGGACAGATGGTTGTCCCCTCCAACGTTGACAGCCAGGGCATGTCCGCTGTCGTAGCCCAAAACCTCCAGTTGCCAGGATGCTCCTCAACCTATCCACAAGGGACTTTGCTTCTTCGGATGAGCCAACACTCTGTAAGCAGTTGAAAACGATGCGATTCTTCCCATTGTGGGTGACGAGATGGTGGGGGATGTACCAGCTCTCCTTTGATGGTTTCTCCTCAGAAACCTCCTTTACAGCACCTGCATCAATTAGTTTCTGCATTTCAGTCTTATATGCCTCTGCTCGACTGTTCTCTTTCAAGAGCCGTCTCTCGGTACTTCGAAGCAAAGGCATGACAGATTCCTTTGGCGCCTGCAGGAGTGGCATGTGGTCATGACGGAGGAGGGGTGTAGCGTACCTGAGAGCTCCATCCACCATGGTACGAACTGTCTTATTCTCGAGCAGTGCTATAGCCTGATGGTCTTGCTTTGATCGTGTTACAGATTTCTCAGATCTGTATGGTACAATATCCACTTGCCAAAGTCTCTCCACATGTGTAAATAATTCTTCGGCTCTGGTAGAGGTGTACAGACAAAGGGCGGGGTTAGAGAGCCGCCCCATGGAAGTATGAGGGCCTTGGAGTGTCCACCCAAGTTTGGTGTGAACTGCTGCTGGGCTGCCAGGTGGGCCGAGTCTGACTGGTTCAGTAGGGGTTATCAAATGAGGCTGGTCTGAACCAATGAGGAGCAGTGGCTTAGCATCCTTTAGAGCAGGTACTGGAATCCCACGCAAGTGCCCAAACTTCCTTTGAAGTTGTTCAACAGGATACGTGTGGTGCGCTGAGGTCAGTCAATTAGAGGTAAACACCCCATCAATCTGGAAGCTGCAACTAGGTTCAGTAGCTGAAGAGAGTCTGAAGGACACAGTGTGACCTTGCAATAACTGAATGTCCTGACGTACTGTACGGAGAGGAAGGTTCTCTGGGGTGCTTCTCAGACCAAGAGCTTTGGCTGCACCAGGAAGTAGCATTGTCCTCTCTGATCCGTCATCAAGTATTGCAAAGGTATTTAGGGCTCGTGTTCCAGAGCTAAGGGACACAGGTACCACCTTCAGCATGACACGGTTCCCAATGCTTGGTCTGTCAATGTAGAAGGAATCTGTGGCTGAACCGGTTAGGCAGCTCTCCTCACTCACAGCTACGTCTTGACTGGCCTTTTGGGTTCTTTTGTTAACCTCGTGGAGTGCCAGTAGGTGTTTTCCTTGACAGAGGCTACAAGGTTTCTTTAGCGTGCACTGTGCAGCTAAGTGAGATCGTGCACATCACCAGCATCTTTTGTTTTCCTGAATCCAGTTCTTTATTTGTTCCTTAGAGAGCTTTGCAACATCACTGCACTGACTGAAATAGTGTTCAGTGCTGTCACAATAAGCGCAGAAAGCTTTTCTTTTGCTTGCTCCATTTGTTGCACTTTCCTTAGATGTCAGCGAACTAGTTCTCGCAGATCCTTTAATGTTATGGAGCACTGTAACTGTTTGTTTACCAGTTCGCCCTTCATACTTTGAGCTGTTTCTCTCTCTACCACCCTTTCCTGTGGTCTGGCTGTCAAAACCCTGACACCATGATTCATAATGGAGCCAGTCAGAGAGGTCATGTAGGGTGTAGGATTTCCCAGGCTGTTTGAACTGGTGCCGTCGAAAGTCAGCCCGTTGCTCTGGAGGTAGCTTACCTAAGAGTCGAGCTACATGTGACCCACAGTTAAGTTCTACTTGTCCTTCCGGGCCTAAGGTTTGTAACAGGCCTACTAGGGACTGCACCTGGAGGGAGAACTTCTGGAAAGCTATTAGATCACCTCGCCTTCTTTCAGGACCGTCAAGAACACTTGCTATCTTTTTTAGGGCAAGCTGATGTGGTTGTCCAAATTTGTCATGAAGAGCAGCCATGGTGTCGGTGTAAGGGTTGGGTGAGTTAAGATAAGCGTCAGCAATAAGCTTAGCTTCATCTAGTCTCAAATGGTCCACAAGAATTTGATATTTGAACAGCTCTGTAGCGTTAGAGGGCAGCAAGTTTTCAAGTGCAATGCGAAGTCTTGCAAACTCGCAGGGGTCTGAATGAATAAACTTTGGTATGGTAGGTTTAGGTCCTCTATACACTACCTCAACTGTAGGGGTAATATAATCTCTGCAGCGGGGTTGCTGTGTATGACTGGCACCTGTAGCTGTAAATGAATGTTTGGTAGCTGAGGGCTTTCCAGAAAAGAAGTCTAAATTGGTTGGAGCTGGGTGGGAAGAGGATGCCAGGTAAGGTGCAAATGTAGGATGCATTACCTCACTCTCCTTAGCAGGAGCCTCAAACTGGGCCGTATTCTGGGTAAGCTGGGCAGGCTTGTAGTGTGAAGGGGATGCACCTTTGAAAGGGGAAGATCGCTGGATTGGTTGAAAATCTTGATCCATGGGTTTGAGGTCATATAAGCCACTGTTTTGGTCCTCAGGTTCTGGCCATGGTGGAGGGTCAGGCCACTCTTCTTCTTCTTCTTTCAAATCGATAGTAGGAAAATGGCTTCTAGGTCTGTCTATGCTATCTTGTGAGGGGGTATGAGAGGAATGTTGTGGTGCAGCTAACTGATTCATGTCCATTCGCAAGGCGTTTGTGGCTTCGATTAGAGCTTTAATTTCAGTCCTCGCTTCATTCAGCTCCTTCAAACCATCTTTCAGCTCCGTCTGTGCTTGAAGCAGCTGTCTTCTCTCTTCATGGGTTGCTCTAAGTTCTGCATGCAGAGACAAGGCTGATGGGGATTCCTGAAAATAGGGAGTTATAGGTTCAGTGCAGGGATCTCTTCTTATTGGTCTCAACAGGAAGGGAGTACCGTGGGGGATAACTCTCTTATGGGCCATTCCCATCTGTACCGGGTCGGCCCGGGCCGGGTAGCCCCAGTCGGCCCCAGCCTGGCCCGGTTGATTCCACACATCCTTGTCTTAAGCCCATGTGGGCTGATTCTACCCACCAATCAGAGGCTTGCTCTAATAGAAGGTGTGAATTTGCTGTCAGCAGTGGGTGTGTTGGCCCTGGTCGACCTGAAGCAGACCCCCTCGAGAAGAGGGCTGAGAATGAGCCTTGGTTGGCCCGGAAAAATACCAGGCCACCCAGATATGTAAACAACCTACGCTACCCGGCCCGGGCCGACCCGGTACAGATGGGAATGGCCCATTATAGCTAGAGGGGGGAGTGAATGAAGCAGGCTGGCTTTGGCTGTGCTGAAGTTCAGGATCTAGTCTTCTGCTTAGGGGTGGCGGGAGATTCCACTGCAGTCTGTTTCCAGGAGAAGCTCCAGCGTAACTTACTTCAAACCCCTCAAATCTGCTGGGTCGGCTGATCTGCCGTTTAGGTCTCACAGTAGGATGCAACTCTTTATCTGGATCCATATTGATAGCCCTTATCCGGCTCGAAGGACCAATGTAAAGGAGGGTTTGGTTAAAGCTAGCTCTTTCCAGGTGAGGTGGCTATCAATATGGTCTATCTGTTAGAATACAGGTAGAGGCTAGATGCATCCTTTGCTGTAGATCCAAATCTTTAATCTTGGTTGATGGTAATCATTAACAGCATTGACAACAGTCTGAAACAGTAAACATAATTATTAATGAACCTTCTCATTCAATACAGCAAGGGGGAATGAGGCAAAACACATTTATCTTAATTAACCAACTTACAATCAAATAGAGAAATTCAAACAATAGCGCCCTCTTGTGGCTAACTAAGATCGCCATAACTCACTCATGTGACACTGTCAGCCTTTACTCACTAGAGCAATTATAAGGTGGAACTAGAAATGAAATACAACAAAATAACTCCTCATGTCATTAACATCAAGGCAAACCAACTTTAAATATTTTTTCATAAAAGGAAAGAAACGTGTTGGACATAAACACTTCAGTAATTCAATACTCAACTAATATTCCATAATTAAACGGAGGAACTTAATAATGCAGTCTTAAACATGAAGTAAAGTGACTCACATTCTTGCATTAACATAATGCTGTCAACATCAACATGACTTGCAGGAGAAGGAACGCTTGTCTCACATGCAGGTAAAAAAGGAAAGAAAAGGGAAAGTTCTAGTGCTGGAAGTGAGCTCACTGTGAAAGGCTCTTCAAAATAAAGGCATGTCACTTCCTGAATTCCCACCAAAATAAAACCAACAAATTTAATAAAGGTAATATATGAAATTCTGAACCTTTTATACATATATATATATATATATATATATATATATATATATATATATATATATATATATATGCATACATTCAACTGTGACAACATATTATGTTTTCAGGATGCACATGCATAAGTAACATTGTAATAGTATGAGTATATCTTATATGCTGATATTTTAAGCTGTTTCCTCATCGTAGTCAGCGAGTTTACAATAATGCGCGCTCCCGCGGCAGGGGATGCAATTCTCGGCAGGCAGGCTGTTCTCGGCATAACACCGCCACAGTGTTAACATCATAGTTAGACTAAATAACAGGAAAGCCAGAACATCTTCACGTATACAAATTAACTTACTAAACCCTACCCTAACCAAAAAAACAAACACACTAGTAAATGTTTGATCACAACAGCTGATTGATTTGATAAATGTGTTCATTCAGGTAAAATGAAATTTAAAATTATATTATATAAATTATATTATATTCAATATATTTTAAATATGGTTTAAGGGGCTAAATGGAAGATAACTACAATGTATTAATCAAATAACATTTGATGGTAGAATAAACACATTTCCAAATCACTTTCATTCACAGTAAAGCTTTAGTATCCTTTTGTGTGTGTGTGTGTGTGTGTGTGTGTGTGTGTGTGTGTGTGTGTGTGTGTGTGTGTGTGTATGTCTGTGATGGACTAGAATTCACACCAGCTCCCTGAAATCCCAGTGAAGAGTAGGTAGCTCTGACTCTTGGATGGATGTTTTATAACAAGAATCTGAGTTTTGTAAAAACAGACATGCAGTTCAAAGAAAATACAGTTACTTCATCAGAAAACGACAATTATTTGAACTCACTACAACAGACAGAACCTTGGGTGCTTTGAATAAAGTAACCATTATTAAATAAAAGCCATCTAAACCTGTTTTGAAGCTAAATTTAAATAATCCAGTCCAATTTCAGCATGCCCTCCAGTAGTTGGTTTGTTGGGTTTTTTGTGAACAAACTAGCTGTTAATGTGTGCATGTCCCGATGAGAGCTCAGCAGGAGGAGCAGGAGAATATTAATTAAAGGACACTGCAGCATGATAGAAGCTGATCATGATGATCTCGTTTGGTATTGTCGAGAACCAGCAGACATTCTTCTAATCAACAAACAGCTATCTGCTGCATAATTGCTTCAGACATCATACTCAGGCAATAACAACACATCTGTGAAATTGGTGTTTTGTTTAATGATCTGGGTATTTTCAGCCTCGTTAAGTTTACAGAGCTGAAAGGACATTGAATTATCCAGGCGGAGGCAGGCGGACTCCTATTGTGAATCAGACTGGGGAAGTCTCCAAATGGTCCCATAACTCAGCTCAACTCAACTCATCTTTATTTATAAATTGCACCTTACAGGCAAAAAGATGCCACCAAGGCGCTACACAGATCAAATAAAAACATAAAACTTTAAATCCAGAAAATAAGAACATTGTGTCACAAGATAAAGATAAAAATACAGTGAGTGCACAAATCGCTATAAGTAAAACAATAAAATCTAGTTAGAAAGGTTAAAAGACAGATCATAAAAGTAGGTTTTTAGCCTTGCCTTAAAAACCGTAACAGAGATTGCTGAGTAACCTGGCAAGCCAGACCAAATAAATGTATTATTTAGTCTGGCCACGCTCCACTGACGGCTCTCGGTTGTGGGGCGGGCTCTACCGTTGTCTTTCAAATGATCTCCGCATTCCACTGGACAATGAATGTGACATACTCTTGTTTCACTGTGTTGCATTATCCCACCCACCAGGCATATAGAGTGCCCTGATTGGCCCACAAAGCGGATAAAGCTCTGTGATTTGTTCACTAAGCAGATAGAGCACTACGAATGGCCCACCATTATGGACCAATCACAGCTCTTTATGTGTTTGAAACCCCTCTAGAGAGCTGTGATTGGCTAGCCAGAGTCCTGGTAGGAGCTGCGGAGGTTCCAATAGAGCTCCAGGAGTTGACGTCACGTTTCCCGGCATGCAACAGTTCAAATCGAAATGGCACCATTTGGCAGGCAGAAGCCGGCAGCTGGACTATTTGTTATTGTCAGAAAACTCAATCAAACGGGAAATATGGTAGATTCCTGTTGTGCCCCAGAATGCAGAACAGACGCGGACGACATAAGGAATGAGCCATCTACAGGATTCCCCAAGATCCGGAGCGCCGCAAACGTTGGATCATTGTAATAAAACGCGCTAGTGACCGGGCTAAAATGAAGCTGTGGGATCCCGAGAGTAAAGGTTTTCGCTTATGCAGCGACCGCTTCATGTCAGGTACTTAAACCAACGTTTCCTCAACTGTGTATGGTATTTATTTTAAATGCTTTTATTACGATTCTTAGTGGGCTTCCTAAACTTATTTTGGCATGGATTTTTCTGTCTTATTACTCATAGCAACAAGTAAACATCACGTAAAACGTTGCCTCGTGATTTCTGCGTGCTGCCGTTTACGTGTTTTATGATCACAGCAATTAACCGGCTAAGCTGTATTTAATTTTTAAGCAATGGTTGATCAATTGTCAGAGCACACATAAAAAGCACTTTGGATTGCTATTATCTGTCTCACCGAGACCGATCTCAGACAGATCCTGAGACGCTCCTGCCTGACATATTTATTTTATTCAAGGGAAAAAATCAGACTAGTGATTTCTCTTGGCGTTCAGTTTATACATTCAAACAGCACAGCACTCTATTTAAACTACTTACGTGTAGATCTGTTATTTGTCCATCCATCCATCCATTTTCATCCGCTAATCCGGAGTCGGGTTGCGGGGGCAGTAGCGTCGAGAGTCCCAGACCTCTCCCCAGCTCCTCCGGCCGGGGGAATCCCAAGGGGTTCCCCGGCCAGGTCCGGTGTAGTCCGCTCCGACAGCTTCTGGTGTTTTTAAAAAGTATGATGGGTATACTTGGTAAGGGTCGGAGATGTTTAGTCTATTTAATTTCTGACTATATAAAACGATTTCTTCGGTTTTAAAGTGTGAAGTAAACTCAGACGAAGTAAAATCCAAGCGGATCCCTTTCACGTTCATGGTTACATCCGTGTTTGTTTACCTTTTTTTCCTGCCAAAATGGCGTCTAATAACGGAGACTCACGTGGGGTCTGGAGCTCTATGGAGCGTGCCTAGACCAAACTTTGCAAAGCAAGAATTTGGTCTAGTTCACTAGGCTAGTTGCTGAGAGGAAGCTCTTTCCAAAGCTTAGGTCCTGCCACAGCAAAGGCCCTATCACCACGTGTCTTTAGGCGCGATCTTGGGGCCGAGAGGAGCATGAGGTGCTCCGAGCGGAGTGACCGTGCAGGAGTGTACGGTTGAAGCAGTGACACCAAGTAAAGAGGAACCAGACCATTTAACGTTTTAAAAACCAGCAAAAGTATTTTAAAACAAATCCTTACATCAACGGGCAGCCAATGAAGCGCAGCCAGGACAAGAGTAATGTGGTCATACTTGCGCCTGCCCTCTAAAAATCTGGCAGCAGCATTCTGCACCATTTGCAACCTGGCTATTGAGCCCTTGCTCACACCAAATTAAACAGAGTTACAGTAGTCCAATCGCACCATGAGAAAAGCATGGACTACCGTCTCAAGATCATGTCGTGACAAGAAAGGTTTGATCTTTGCCAGCTGACGAAGGTGGAAAAAGGAGGAGGAGATCACTCAATTGATGTGGGTGTCAAAACTAAGGGCGCTATCCAGTTTAATACCAAGATTAGTCACTGATGCAGTCAGCTGACCATTAAATGACCCACAGTCAGTTAGGGAAGAGTCACAATGTCTGCTTGGAGCAAACAATATAGCCTCTGTTTTGTGATCATTCAGGCTCAGAAAGTTTTCACTCATCCAGGTCTTGATCTCCCTCAAACAGTTTGTAAGAATAGAAATAGAGACCATTTGACACTGACAATCATCAGCATAAAGGTGGAAGTGAACTCCAAGCTCACGACAGATGTCGTGTTTATGCTTGCTTAGTATGAGGATTGCTGTATAGTCACTGACACTAGTCAGTGACTTGATGCAATTTGCTGGGTTCCTTATATAAGAAACATTATTTCTGATTGGCTTAATGAACTGACCTGAATTGAAATGTTTATGTGAAGTGCCTTGAGACGACTCTTGTCGTGATTTTGTGCTATATAAATAAACTTGAGTTGAATTGAATTGAATGTCACCTAAGGGCAGAATGTAAACAGAAAACAACAGAGGTCCCAATATCGAGCCCTGTGGTACCCCCCAGGGTAGATCAGAGTACACTGAGGAATAACTTCCCATCCTTACACACATTTTTCTATTTGTCAGTTATGATCTGAACCAATCCAGGGCTAACCCAGAAATCCCTACATAATGATGTAGACCAGGGATTCCCTAAGTGTGGTGTGCGCAACCAGAGGTGAATGGATTGACAGTTGGGTAGTGATCCTGGTTCAAATGATTTCCGTATGTTGGCACGTTTGGCATTTTTTCCTTCCTGTGTCTAATGACTTTCAGCGTGCGAGCGGGTCAGCCCAGATCACGAAGTAGAGAAAGAGATTGAGTGCTCATTGAATGCCTCTTTTCATTCCTTTTCTTTACTCACCAATTTGCTGTTCAGTGTCAAAGGTTGCTTTGCCTACCTGCAGCAGTGGCAGGGATTCCCTAAGTGTGGTGCGCGCACCCCTAGGGGTGCCCGCGATGCCGCTAGGGGGTGCGCGAGGTGAAAAGTGTAATGGCTGCGGAGCTCAGAGAAGTCTGTCATATGTCACCATTAGCGTAGCCAGAAACTCATTTGTGGGTGGGCCTAAGAAAAAGTAAGTGGGTCCAATAAATGCAATTGAAAACAAGTATATTTTTGCGCGCGCGCGCGTGTGTGTGTGTGTGTGTGTGTGTGTGTATGTGTGTGTGTGTGTGTGTGTGTGTGTGTGTGTGTCCTCCGCATGTGCCCTAGCTTCATAATAATGATGCGCTCCGAGCTTCAGCACTCTGACCTGCGCACGCTGTCAACAGCAAGCAGAGGTGGAAAGAGTACTAAAATGTTGTACTTAAGTACAAGTATAATTACTTTCATGAAATTTTACTCAATTACAAGTAAAATTACCTGCCTCAAAATGTACTCAAGTAAAAGTAAAAAGTAGCTTATTTCAAATGTAGTCAGAGTAAAAGTTACTTAGTTACTTTTTTGACTGTGCAAGGACGGGCTCTTCTGAATAGTTAAAAAAAAAGACAATGGGGTATAAATGTCAAAGTGGCCGTTCAAATATGCATATTGAAGTACAAAGGCAGTTACACTGCAAACTAGTAACATAAATTAGGTTATAGTCACAAGCCCATGACTTTTCCCTGAATGCTTATTTAGAGCAGCTGATTTTTAAAGTTAGCAGAGTTCATCTTTGGTAGTGGGTTCACTCACTCATTTAAAGATATCGGCCAGAGGCAAAATTCGTTTGAACAGCATGTGTAAATGTGTATTAAAATCTCAGATGAAAAAGGTTTTTGGATTTTGACAGCTGGAATTGTAAGAAAATCTGATGTTTGTGACCGGCGCAGGAAAAACAGAAACTAACTTCCGGTCTAAGCCCTGGGCAGCTGGTGACGTTTCACATGGAGCTCTGCTGAAACAGCTGTAGTAAACAACGCCTGGCTCCGGTGTTTCTGCGTTAGCGTTATAGCAGAGAACATTGTGTCATCAATCAGATGTAGCTTCTGAAGCCTCTACTAGTCCATCAGATTTGTTTTTTCTCTGGGATACGGCGACGAGAACGGGTATTGGATTACCGGAGAAATTCAACCGAACTCCGACCCCGCCAGCTGGATATCACTACCAGAGGTGCAGACATGTTTTAGACCATTTGACTCAGAAGACCTGTGACCTGATTTGGACATAGAGGAGGATTCTGTTCATCTTCAGAACCAAAATCGGTACAGTTTGTTTACTTTTCTTAAATATTTCATTTCTGTGCTCCACTGGGAGCTCTAAACTGGCAAGTTTTCAGCTGGTCTTAGCTCCATCATGTGTCCCGATATAGTTCAATAATCTACAGTTTTACTGCTGTGTGTATTTATTGACATAACTCTGGAAAATATTTAACCGACAATTTACCAGAATAAATCTTCCTGATGCTGGAGTAACTCCTTAGCTCAACTCGTTGTCTGCACTAATCCAGGATGTCATGGAAGTTTTAATGTTGAAATATAGAGATCATCTTTTAGAATATGTGTGTGTGTGCGTGTGTGTGTGTGTGTGTGTGTGTGTGTGTGTGTGTGTGTGCGTGCGTGTGTGCGTGCGTGCGTGTGTGTGTGTGCGTGTGTGTCGTAGCTTTCCCAAAGGACTTGTTCTTTCCTTACCGGAGCGAACACGGTTAGTTTTGCTGCAGTCATGCTAACGGGACTCGTCTAGAGTCCAGAAGTAGCGGTGCGGTTCTAGATGGATTTATAGATGTAGGTTATTATTTTAGATCAGACCTGTTATTTAAAAATGCGTGTAGGACACAGACATGGCTCAGACCTTTTGCTGCAGCTGTAAATGCAATTTTACGTAATAATTAGGAGCATGAAAGTAAACAAATAACAGTGATTCACAATATTAGCATCAGCAGCTAGCTTGTTTTACGTGCTGGAGTGACGTATGCGAAACACAGTTCTTCAATGTCTGGAGGAGAGGATTTGGATTTTCCGTAATGATTTATGACAAAAGTCCTTAACAAAATAAAAAACTGAACCCAGTACATGTTTATATAGATAATAAAGTGTAGCTATTTTGCATTTCTACAATTTTAATGCCGAGCCAATACCTTTAACCCTTCACCACTGAAACCAGTTTGTTCATCCCAATCCTCCTAAATAATCCTCCAATCATCCAGCTGGAATCCTTAAGGGTCCCATAACGTCCATCCTGTCAGAACAGGCCTTGGGAGCCCAGGTGTTACTAGAACTAATGGTGTCTCCTCACCAGCGTGAGCCTCCAAACTGTGAAGGTTGGTCTCCAAATATGAACTTCAAATTCATGCATTTATCTCCTCTTGTAACACTTTAACATGTTTTAAAAGGCTTGTATCATGATAAGTTACACCTCCCAGACCAAAGATAGGTCCAATATAAGATAAAACATTATCATAAACACTGCAGAGACATCATTGTTTATTAAATACAAGTTATTTTCCTGAGCCATTACTTCAGCCAAGATATAGGATGCATGGATTTGATGAAGCCATGCTGTCTTATGCAGTCCCCCCCCTCCCCCCCACACACACACGCACGCACACACACACACACACACACACACACACACACACACACACACACACACACACACACTGCAGCATGTTAGAATCATGTGAATGACTAATTTAACTACACTGAACTGCTTTAGTAATAATGTAATCTCTTATTCTGGAGTAAAAAAAAAGAAACAAGCTAAATCATCACATATCGGTGGCATCAAGCAGCATCTGAGTTCAAACACAGGGATGGAGCGCAATGTTTACACCTGAACAGTATCAGGATTAACTCACAGAGGCCTGCAGGTCTTCTGTTTTATGAGCAGAGCGCTGATAATCGGCTTCTTAGGAGCGCTAAACGTTATTTTGCCGCTTCCGTGCGCGGTAAGGAAACACATTTCAAACACGGAACCGAGTCTGGTTGCCGAACCGAGCAGAATTCTGATGACGTCACACCGGTGTGCGAAGGTGCGGGTTCCAACCCACAGGAGAGGAGGGAGAGAGGAGGTAAACAGCGAGTGGATCAGAGGGACTGAACTGATGTTTTTAAGCAAAACTGCGGTAAAAATGGTTGTTTGTCCTCATCATAAAGCGTGTCGGGCTATTAACAGCGCGCTGAAGATCTGAAGTTCAGAGTGCGTCTGTCAGAGGTCAGACGCGTTCCAGCGGAACCACGGCTCACGGGTGCACAAGTGAGCACATCTGGGCTGGGCAGAAGTCATTTTACAACATTGGTTTAAATAGCGCCGATAACGAGACGCGGTGACTGGAGCGGCTCATGGAGCTGTGCCGCACACGCACACGCACACACACACACACACACACACACACACACACACACACACACACACATACTGATTCAACAAGCGTACGCTGCGCTGTGCCATCAGACTGAAGGCAGAAATGAGCGCTGCCGCTTCCGTGATAAAAAACTTTTAAGAGATTTTATCACAACATTTTTCATTCAAGGTCATATTAGCTTCTATTTTGGGATGACGTATTAAATTCGAGTCCACTCCAGCTAGTGACTCCTCATGAACCTGACCACAACTCATGTTACTGCAGCATTTGTTATTCCAGTCCGCGTGGCAGCGGATCGCAGATTCAGCCACACCATAAAACAGCAATAAGTCGGTCTGAGGCAAAAGTGAACCTCATGGCTAAAGCTTTTCCATCTTTTCCCCTATAGACATTTGATTACGCACAAGTAGGTGATCAGCTCAGGTTTACGCAGAGGAGAAGGAAGGAGAGAGCTCTGGTTTAGCTTTCCTACTTTAAGAGAACTGTTAAATTGCATTGTTTATGTGCTACCTGGGCACTCTAAATATTGATTTAAAATTAAATCAAAGGAAATTGTAATGGTATTGAATGTTTATTAATTACTATTTCAAAAATACATAATACATAAACATAAAAATGAAAGTGATGGGGGAAAAGTTGATCATATTTTTTTAACCCTGTCCGTCGAGTGACTGATATATATATTTATATATATCTGGCTATATATATATATATATATATATATATATATATATATATATATAAATATATATACATAGCCCTCTCTGACAGCAATCAAAAATCACCTGGTCCTTTCAGGCAGGTTAGGATTGTCAACCCATTAACTGCTCCCCATTTTTGTGGTGAATTTGATATGATTTCTAACAACCTCGAGTCCTTTTCTGATTATATAATTGAGCTTAGCTCACAGTTCCATGATTGCTGCAGCACCATTATGGACACAGTGGCCCCGTTGCAGCTCAGGAAACCCAGGGCTAAACGTGAGCCGTGGATAAATGAGTTCACGCGCAATGCAAGAAGAAAATGTCGAATTGTTGAGAGGAAATGGAAAAAGGACAGGCTAATGATTTCTTTCCAGATGTTAAGAAATGCTCTTCATTGCTATCAGGCTGTGGTGATGGAGGAAAGGAGGAAATATTTCTCAGATATCATTCAGTCTGCATGCAGTAAGCCACGTGTTCTTTTTAATGTGTTAGATAACGTCCTCAATGTCGACCAACCTGCAGAAATTGGGATCTCCCAGGGGTTGTGTGAATCATTTTTGACATTTTTTATCGATAAAATAGTGAGCATCAGAGCTCAGATACCGGCATGTCCTCTCCAGGTTTCTGTAGAATGCTGCCCTTCAACTTTTTGTCATTTTGAACCACTGACACTGGATTGCCTGTGGGAGATCGTGGAACCCTTAAAACCCTCAGGTTCTCCTACTGATGTGATTCCTCCCCTCCTCTTTAAGGAGGTTTTTTCCTCCGTGGGCCCTTGGGTTCTTAACATGGTTAATAGTAGCCTTTCATCTGGTGTGGTTCCAGAATCTTGGAAGCATGCTGTTGTTCAGCCACTACTTAAGAAGCCCAGTCTTGACTACTGTGTCTAATTACAGGCCTATTTCAAAACTTCCATTCCTTTCAAAGGTTCTGGAAAAGGTGGTGTATTTGCAATTGACGGAGTTATTACATGCAAATGACATTTGTGAAAAATTCCAGTCAGGTTTTAAGAAGGGACATAGCACAGAGACTGCACTGCTCAGGGTCTTAAACGACAGTCTTTTAGCTACTGACTCTGGTGATTTTGTGGTTCTGGTACAGTTGGATTTGTCTGCTGCCTTTGACACCGTGGATCACAGTCTCCTGGTTTCACGGTTAGCAGAGTCTGTTGGGATTCGAGGAGTTGCTTTGGACTGGTTTAAGTCCTATTTGGCTGAGAGGTCATTTTGTGTATCATTAGGTGGCTTCACGTCATCTCCCTCACCTCTAGTTTGCAGGGTTCCACAAGGATCGGTACTGGATCCGTTATTGTTCTCTCTGTATTTGCTACCTCTGGGTTCTATTTTTACAAAACATGGATGTTCTCTTTGAACCTCTCGGAGAGGGGAGAGCGGGCAGTAGAGGGCGACAACGTCCTCTGCTGCCCGCAGATAAACGGAGAAGGAAGTGACGCGCCACCATCAGCGTCAGCCTGAAGAAACCGGCAGCCGTCGGCGAAACTGTAGCTACAAAACAGGTAAACAAAACTGTTTCTGTGTTTAAAAAGAACGAAAGCATGGAATGGATGTTCTTTTCATCTATATGCAGACGACATCCAGGTTTATATTCCCATTAAACGTGGCCTACCCAATTCTTTAGATCCTCTTCTAAACTGCCTAGATGAGGTTAAAACCTGGATGTCTGCAAATTTTTTACATTTTAATAATGACAAGACTGAGGTCATGCTTTTTAGTCCTAGTGTGTCCAGTGGGCCATGTTCTGCTGACCTTGGTCCACTAGCCCTTTTCTTGAAACCTGTAGCGACCAGTCTGGGAGTCCGGCTTGACAGTGACCTGCTTCTGGAAAAGCAAATCAGTGCCGTCACCAAAGCCAGTTTTTATCAGTTAAGGAGAATCGCCACGGTTAAGCGTCTGCTCTCAAGTCATGACTTTGAGACGGTGATTCACGCGTTCATTACATCACGTCTAGAACTATGTACTGTAACATGAGGAAATATGGGTTTTCTGTGCCAAAGGTCATTTGACTCGGCTGGGTCAAGTGCTGCATCGCTGAGAACTTTCACCCACAGATTGAGACCTTTGCAGACATGAAGTCTGCAAGAGTCTGCTGGAAACCATAACATCTGAACACCTGCAGCGCCAGAAGATGTGTTCCCATGGAAGTAGTCATAACATAACAAGTCTTAAACTTCCTTTCTTGATTTTAATGTTAAAGAATAATCATTATCATTTTGCTCATTATAAATGTGTTTTAATCAAATGAATGATTATTATGCTTTGGGTAATCATAATAACTAATGAATCACTGCTTAATTAAATAATGTTCTGAGGATGTTTTAGTGGTGACCTTCACACATTCACACACTCACACACACACACACCTGCTCTCACAGTAAACTCCAAAACACATTTGCTGATGCACACGTTTTGCTTTGAGAAGAGAAAGGCTTTTGGTAAGTTTCAGGCTGATGATTCAGTTCGAGTTGGTCAACGAGAGAGAGACAGGACGTGTGAACAACCGCAGGACGTGTGAACAACCGCTAACGGGGGAACGGAGCCCACCGGCTCCTGTACCCCCCCCCCCCCCCTCACGCTATTCCTGCCAAGACAGACAGGAATAGCTGAATTACAATCGCTAACGCAGACTCGCCCAGAGTCTTTGATTTTCTGAGTAATTAAACTTAAGAAAGCGCATCTGCAAACGCTTTATCATCAACGTGTACAAGGGGGCATCTCTGGACCGGACCGGTGGACACCTTCGTCTTCTCTGCCAGCCGAGGTGACCTGGATGAAACATCGTCCGTTGACGTTCCGGATCTGAACGAGGGTCCTCGTAGGGTGAGGCAGAACACGATAGATAGCGTTGATGCATCTTTTCCAACAAAACCTAAGTGTATTCAAACCATCACTTTTCACTCAGACACCTGTTTCTTCCTGAAGCAAAATCAGACGCACACACGCATTCATCTCACCTCATTTTCAATCCTCACTACACTTTGCACACACGCATTCATAATCACATCACATCACTCTCAATCTTCAGCACCTCCAAAACAAGGTCTATTTGAGCAAGCATATCAACTGTTAAAGATTGTCCCACAAAGTTGCCAATGTTGATTGTCATTTCCATGTTTGTCATTTCAAAAATCATTAGTTTAATTTGAAGAATTAAATCTTTTAACTTTCAACTTGTCTCTTCATTGAACTGAAACACAGACCCACGGATATTATTGACAGTTTATCGATGAAAACAACCTTTGAGTCTTGTTAAAACTATACAATTTGGTTATTAATTTAATAAAATTAATATCACAAATTAAAATGTAGAATGGTTCCTCTTTCATAAAAGAGCATAAACCATAACGCTACAGTACAATCAACATTTCTATCAAACATGATAACATCTATGCTAACATTACATTTCAAACACAATCACAGCTTTTTTTGAAAGTTTAATATTTTTCTTTTATTTTTTATTATTTTTTTTATCAACCTACACTAAAGTGATGACAAAATGAACAGAAGAAGATCACAACAATGTTAACATTAGTTTTTTTTAAGTATTTTTGTTCCTGTCCATAGTTGTTCAAGTCCTTGAACAACTTTATTTGTTGTATTTGATCAAGTTTCTCCTCCTCCTGAATGCTTCTTTCGATCTCATGAGTAACCCTGCACTCTGACAAGCCCTGATGTATTGCCTGTAGTCCTGCTCAAAGGTTCCTGTGGTTGATATTAGGCTTGTCTCCTGAGAAGTCCAACCACTTCTTGTGGAATCAGGGAGGGTCTCACTGCTCACCCTTGCAGGTTTTGGACCTTCTTCTGTGTCTTCCTGCAGTTGTACATCCCCTTCCATTATAGGTGGCTTGCTTGGTTGCTCCTCCTCCTGACCAGCAGTTGATGGTCCTGCCTCATCCAGCTTCCTTTTGGGGGCCTTCTTTTTCTCCGGGACCTTGGTTGGTATGTCAAGTGCCAACTTGTAGACAATACAGTCTCTGTGTAAGATCCGAAGGCTGAAGGTTGACCGGATCTTAAGGTAGAGCAGTCTCTTCTGACACACTGGCAGGGTTCTGTGGAGTTGGACCATTTTTGTGAAATCGATGAAGGCACCCTCCATCATCATGCCAACAGCTGAAAGGTAGACCAAAAGGTCCATCTTTCTGTCGGGTCTCCTTTCAAGTTCAGGCGGGAACCTCTGGAGTACCATGGGGAGCCACGGAATGCCCCATTCCTGGTACCTTTCCACATGTCCCTGACCTGTCAGATCTCTGTCCAACAACTCCTGCAGGATCTGTTGAGACAGCACATTTGTTTTGGTAGCAGAAGACACAGGAGCACCCTCAGGCCTGACTTCGATGTACTCATCCACGATCCATATGACCCTTTTCCCCCCACGGAAGTCCCGATAGTGGATTGAGGGGAAGAACTTCAGTTCAAGGCTTTCCATGCCCAGAGTCAGCAGATGAGTAAGGTCTTTTCTCTTTCCCTGGAGCAGCTCCTGCACCCTGCGCATGACCATGGGGAAACGGAAGAAGGTGATGTGGTCCACGATTTTTTTTGGCCAAGGCAGAGTACTCCAGGGAATCCTTCACTTTCAGATTCTCCACTTCACCCTTGAGCTTTGCCCATGCCACATCTTGCCCCTGCCCACAGATGTCTTTGAGCAACACCTTCACAACTTCCATTCCCAGGACCGAGTCGTTTGCCTCCCACGCTGACGACAACTGGAACAGCTTGTGTACCCTGCCTTGGTACGTCTCGTTTGTGTTCCAGATGCGCGGTGGCGGAGGAGCAACGCCTTCACTGGCAGAGGACCAAGGGGCGAGGGCGAGGAAGCCACGTTCCTTGGTCCGACTGTCAACGTGGGTCGATGAGGTGCCCAGACTAACACTGTACGGAATGGAGACACTTGCGCTTGGTTGGCCATGGAAAAACTCTTCCAGGGCTATTTCATGCTGGTAGGCCCCTCCAGGTATTGTCATAGCCCCCGCAGAGACGTGCCTCCAAGTACAGTGAGTTGAGCATTCTGCACAGGTGCTGAGTGACAGCTGTCACCACAGTGTGTAACCCTTCCTGGTTGATGGATTTAAATGGGACCAGCATTGCCTCGTTTTTTAACAGATCCATCAATCGTGGCACATTGAAGTACCTGTGTGCATGCATTATCATGGGAATGTCCCCGCCTTCCAGGAAAAGGACAGCCTCAATCCTAGCTGCCAGCTGAATGTCCGTTTTGAAGGCTAGATCGCTGTAATGACCTATGTAGTCGTTAGCTCTCTTCAGCAATGCCTTGTTATACTCCTTGTGAAGAGCACCGCACGTGACAATGGCACTGCTCACAGGGTGCCGATAGAATGGCAAGATGCGCCGGTGCGGTCCATCACAATGGAGCTGAACAAAGTTGAGGCTGGGCATTGCATCAAGATTTTCAGCCTGAAAGATGCTCCAGATGGGTCTGGTCACATCAATCCACTTGTGGTCCAGGTTTGATTGGAAATTTGCAGACTCCCTGATTGACCAGTTGGTAAACATGCTTCCATTTGTTCCAGTTACTCGATTGATCCCATGACGTGACCACATGAGATCAACCGACTGGTCCTTCGAAGTAATGGAGCATGCCACATGGAAGGAGGCAGAAACAATGTGGTCTGGATCACTGATGTGCCTGCCAAACCACACTGGATGGGGATTTTTATGTCCAACTTGTGAGATGAACTTCATCCATTTGTAGCCAGGGCGTGGAGGTACATCGGTGATGGAGTCATCAAGAATGTCCAAAATGAAACTTTGATCTGTTGCACAGACCAAAAATTTCTTTATGGCAGGGAGGTTAGTTTTCTGAATGGACGGTCTGGCCCTATCCTCCCTGGGCAGTGCCTTCAGCTTCTCAGTGAACTTGTCACCAATAGCCTTTAAGGCTTGGAACATGGCAACCTTGTTGGTTTCTGGCAGAAAAAAGTGAGGCATGTCATCACTGTCTGGGATGAGGACAAGCCACATCTGCCAACCCTCATCAACATAGCCCAACATTACTCCAAGACTCCTGGTCCAATGGACTTGGTCCCTTGAGGAGAAACGATGCGGTCTGATGTGCTTTTTATGAATCTCCACTGGTGCTGCGGCTCCAGTCCACTCAAAAACAAGTGATGTATCGGAGTGGAAATGACGGAGAACTTCGTCAACTCCACGACGCCTCCGTCGAAGTCAAAGTTCAACTCCAGGTCCTCCGGGGTAGGGTGGGTGGTAGGGAAAATGGGGACGAGGAGGTCTTCCTCTCTGAGGAAGGCCTCTGGATCACGCCCCAGCCTTGAAAAAGGCTCTTGTATGGAAGAGGAATTCTCCTCTTCTACTCTGATAAAATCAGTAGCTTCCATGAGTGCAAATGCTATGTAAAGATGTAGATCTGTAGTAACCGGTTGCAACGATGTGTTCGCCTCACCTCTCTGACACCAACTGACTGAGTTACATGAGTTTTCCTCTTTTTATATTGTTTTAAATGAATTTAAATATATTTTCATTTAATTTTTAAAAATAACAAAAACTTCAATTGGCATTATCACTTGATAGGAAGGTCGTGGAAACAAACGGACAACACCTACTCCCCCAAAGTCGATGGCGGGCTTTCCAACGGTGGCATCCATTTTGTTCTACGCACTTCCGTTGCTGAGATACGCCCATTTTTATTACATTGCCTGTATCTCCAGAACGGAAGGTCGGAGAGACTCGCGGACACTTCCTGCGTGTTCAGAAGGGTCGAATTATGTCAGGAGGAGCTTGGTTTCGAGCAGCTGCGACCTTCCATTCTGGAGATATCCGCGTTCAAAGTTTTAGAACATTGATCCTTCATTATCTCTTTAACAAAACATGGTGGAAACAAACGGACAATGCCTACTCCCCCTAATTCAATGTCTGGCTTTCCAACGGTGGAATCCATTTTGTTCTACGTCATTCCGTTGCTGAGATACACCCATTTTATATTAATTGTCTATATCTCTTGAACTAAACATCGTAGAGACTCGGGGTTTGCACCGTTGGATTGGGCATGGTCGACAATGGGAGGGGGAGGTGTTGTCCGTTTGTTTCTATGACAATTGGTTAATGAGATAAAGAAGGACCAATTTCGCCAAACTTTGACCTTCTATATCTCCAGAACGGAAGGTCGTAGAGACTCCAAACCAACTTTGACCTGCCCTATTTCAACCCTTCCGAATCCAACGGTGGTTATCCGCGAGTTTCTACGACCTTCTGTTCCTGAGATACAGAAAATACACTGTAAAATTGACATTATCTCACCACAGGTAGTGCGTAGAACAATGGGGTTGCCACCGTTGCAAAGCCATCGACTTTGGGGGGGTAGGTGTTATCAGTTTTTTTGTACGACCTTCCTATCAAGAGATAATCTCACTTGAAATGTTGTATTTTTCATAAAATTACATTAATTTATATTTAAATGCATTTAAAGGGACACAAACTGCCATAGAATGCTCAGTCTGTCTCTGACAGACCTAGGGAGCACATCCTCTTGTCCGAATCCACTCAGAGGATCATCACAAGGCAACGGACTCTTACACTTAACCTATCACTTACCCTATCACTTACTCTTACCCTAACCCTTACACATACAATTTCATTAACACTTACCCAAACACTTACGATGACCCTAACCCTTAGTGTTGGGGTGGTCACCTGTATCTCGGGAACGGAAAGTCGTAGACTCTTGGCGGTGGTACCGTTGAGTCGGCCAGGGTCGAGAATGGGGGGTAGGCGGAGTCTGGAGCCTGAAGGAGCAACCGGAAGTGCCCGCCCCACTTCCGGTTTGGGGCTAGGAAGGTGCAAAGTACCTCATGTCACGTGTCTATGAACTCGGCATGGCCACAAATGGGGGGGTAGGCGGAGTTTCGAGACCACGCCCACTTCCCCCTGGCCACGCCCACTACTTTGGACACTTAAACAGTGGAAATGCTAAGTGTAGGGGACTTAAAGGGGGCGTGTCTTGGGGGGGCGGTGCCAATCGACTGGGCGGGGTTGATAATGGGGGGGTAGGCGGAGTCTCCAGGCCACGCCCCCCTTCCACTGGAAGTTGGCCTAGCTCCAGCTAGGAAGGTCGTAGAGACTCGGGGGTGGTACCGTTGGATCGGGCGTGGCCACAAATGGGGGGGGGGGTAGCCGCGTTCCCTAAGCTACGCCCACTTCACCCTAGCGGTGAGAGATGTTTGATTGTTTTTACCCATGATGCATTGTGGGCAAACTCTGGGCAACTTTACCACAGCCTCCAGCCGAGCCCCCTGAAGCCCTATGCAGTGGAATGGGGTCTCCAGCTGGTCCTCAAAAAGTTTGCCCAGCGATAACAAAGTGGTACTTACCCCCTATTCCCTAACCCTAACCCTAACCCTACTCTAAACCTAAAGTCCGTGGGTCTAATGCGTGATTGCATTGGTCCCTATCTGTATGTTCACTAGTCCCCTACCCACCTTACACCTAAAATTTAACCCTCACCCTAAAACCCCCAACTCTAACCCTAAAGTCTGTGGGTCTAATGCGTGATTGCATTGGTCTCTATCTGTATGTTCACTAGTCCCCTACCCACCTTACACCTAAAATTTAACCCTCACCCTAAACCCCCAACTCTAACCCTAAAGTCCGTGGGTCTAATGTGTGATTGCATTGGTCTCTATCTGTATGTTCACTAGTCCCCTACCCACCTTACGCCCAACATTTAACCCTCACCCTAAAATCCCACCTCTAACCCTAAGAAATGGACGAGAAAAATGCGGGCTCGAAATTGGCTGCATGTATGGATGACGTGAAGGGCTGGCTGGCATCCAACTTCTTAAAACTGAATGAAAAGAAGTCTGAGTTTATTGTTTTTGACCCCCACAACCACCATGGCTCTCACCCTGTTTGTGACCTTTTAACCCTAAACCCCAAACAGTGTGTGACGAGTCTCGGGGTCAAGCTGGATGCTGGACTCACAATGGCCCTACAGATAAACTCTGTAGTGAGGTCTTGTTTTTATCAGCTTCGCCGCCTTACTCACCTCAGACGAATCCTGAAACGGAGGCATTTGGAGTCAGTCATTCATGCATTCATTACCTCTCGCCTGGACTACGCAAACGCCCTCCTCATTGGTGTTCCGGACTCTGCTCTGAATCGGCTGCAGGTTGTTCAGAACGCTGCTGCCAGGTTCTTGACGGGTACACACCGACGTAGCCACATTACCCCTGTCCTGGCACATCTTCACTGGCTCCCTGTCATTTTCAGAGTGCAGTTTAAGTTACTGACTTTTGTTTTTAAAGCACTCAGTGACCTGGCACCTTCCTACCTCTCTGCCCTTCTCACTTCATATGTGCCCACCCGCTCGTTGAGGTCGGCTGACCTTTTGCTGTTGCACACGCCGCGGATGAGGCTCAAATCGCGGGGTGAACGAGCATTTGTCAATGCTGCCCCAAAGCTATGGAACTCATTGCCCACTGGAGTTCGGCAGGCTCCATCTCTGGCGGTTTTTAAATCTCGTTTAAAGACCCACTTTTACACTTTGGCTTTTAGACAGTGACTCGTTTTAGTGTTTTATTGTGTCATTGTTTTAATGTGTTCTTATTATTCATGTTTTCTCTGCTTTTAATTGAGATTTTTATCCTTTGTTTTAGCTCCTTGTAATGGGTTAGGGTTAGGTTTGGGGTAGGGTGAAAAAAGTTTTGCTGCCGAAGGCAGCAAAACTTTTTGTGCACAGACACTCCCGCATGTGGTCAGCTGGTCACGATTTTATCTTTCATTCAGACCCCCTGGGGTATAGGTTCCTAATCTGTGTATCCATTTTCTTTCAGCTCTTCTACGTTGTGCCATGGACCAGTTGGGGTTGGATTCCAAAATCAAAGCTGTAAGAGCTTCCCAACCATGATGGATAAAGTGTCCGACTAGAAGAGTTTGTATTTGTTTCTTTTTGGTGATATTGTACCGGTGTTGGGTGAAGGGGGTGAGTAGGGTGTTGGATGTTTCACCCACATAACATGTGTTACACACCTTGCATGAAATAAGGTATACACAATTTTTGTCTTTTACATCACCCACCTGCGTGAGTGAATAGACAGTTCTGTCCGACTTATTTTGAACCCAGCGTTGTTGTTTGAAGAATTCTGTTTGACCTTTGACCTTTTGTTTTTTCAGGGGTTTAACTTTGGCCTTAACCAAAAGGTCTCTTAGATTGGGGTTTCTTTTATAAGCCGCAATAATCCTATAACCTGGTAGTAAAGAAGTTTCCGATTGGAATTTAGAAAAATTGTTTTTAGTTTTGTAGATTATTTTACCCGCTGAAGTGGAATATGTCATCACCAATGGTAACATGGGTGATGTGTTGGGAGGTTTGGACTCTAGAAAGGAGTTTTTACATTGTCTTAGAAATGATCTGGAGTAACCCCTATTGGTAAGAGCAGAGAATAGTGTTCTAGTGGCTTCCTTAAAGTCCTCATTTCTAGTGCAGATTCTATGAAATCTGAGCAACTGAGATTTGATGAGGCCTGCATATGTATGTTTGGGATGATAACTGGACTTAAATACTAAGGCATGTGTATCTGTGGGTTTAAAATAAACCTTAAGATCTAACCTGTGTGTGATTGCAAAAGATGGCCCTTTAAATGTTGTTGTGTCAGGAAAATCCACAGAGATAATATTGCTACTGGCCTTGAGTGTAATAGATGGGTTATGTGAGTTAAGGGTCTGGAGGAACAATTGGAAGTCCTCTTGTGAGTAGGTCCAAACCCCCCACACATCATCCAAATACCTAAAATAATGGAGAGGTTTTTTGGGGCATCGGTGAAGTGCCTCAGCCTCCCATTGAGCCATAAAAATGTTGGCATATGCTGGTGCAAACTTTTTGCCCATGGCTGTGCCTTTAATTTGCAAGAAAAAATTCCCATTGAATTCAAAATCATTCCGCCTTAGATTTATGTCTAACAATTGAATTATTTCTTTATCCGGTCTCCTAGCGTTGGGGTATTTAAGTCATATGTTTTTGACGGCAGTAATGCCTTCTGTAATATCAATATTGGTATAAAGGCTGTCGACATCCATGGTGAAGAGAATGCAATTTTCGGGGAGGGCAATCTTTTTAAATTTTTCCACAAAATCATAAGTGTCTTTGACGTAGCTCGGGTGTAATATGGACAAGGGTGTTAAATAATAGTCCAGAAATTCTGCAGTCTGGTAAGTTTCAGAACTGCAATCCGATACGATGGGTCGCCCAGGAGGAATCTCCCGTGGTTTGCTCCATTTCTGTGGTTCCTTATGAATTTTAGGTAATAGGTAAAACCTTCTGATTCTGGGTTTTGAAGAGCCTAATAAATAGTTCCTCTGCTTTGCATCAATGAATTTCTTTTGATGTAGATTATGAACTATTTTGGCCACCATAGGAATGGTATCAGGTGCTATGGGTTTGTCCAATTTCCTATAATAATTGGTATCTAATAATTGTCTATTGCCCTCCCACAGATATTGCTCTCTGTCCATTATGACAATCGAACAGCCTTTATCAGCTGGTTTTATAACAATGTTGTTGTTCTGGGCTAATTGTGTCAGTGTCACGAACTCCTCCAGCTGACTGCATTCCATTCATTCCTGCCACTAACGTGGCGACTGACGTCATCACGCCGACACTACTTAAGGAAGTGCCGGCGTTTCATTCATTGCTCAGTCATCGTTCTCACCAGACTTTGCATCGAGTCTCCAGGCTTACCAGCCCTCTAAACCCTCAAGCTACACCTACAGGAAATAACCACGCCGGTTATCTCCGTCTCTCCGCGTCTGGGCAACAGAACTCTGTCACGCAGATCTGCCAACGAACCTGACAGGATGACTGAGCCCAAAGTTGACCCAGCGGAGTTCGCGCATCTGCGTGCCGAAGTGGCTCAACAGCGCGCAACCTTGGATCAGCATACGGCAGAAATGAACCAGCTCCGTGCCATAGCTGATCGCCAAGCAACTAAGATCGAGTCACTCACCGAGCTAGTACTCCAGCTGACCACCGCTCTGCAACGTCAGACCGCAGCTGTTCCTGACAGGATGGAACCACGCCTCAGCCTTCCAGAGAAGTGGGACGGAACCAGGGGATCCCCGGAGGGCATGTTGGCGACCCTGGCCATGACTTTCGAGTGCCAACCGGCACGTTACCCCACATCCTGCTCTCGTGTCGCCCTGCTGACCTCACTGCTGACAGGTCGAGCCGGTGAATGGGCGGCGGCTCTTTACAATCAGAAATCTCCTGCCTGCAATGACTATGAGACTTTTGTAAAGGAGATGAAAAAGACTTTTGTGCACCCCAGCAGCGAGGTCTCGGACGAGACGCGGCTGCTTCAGCTTCGCCAGGGCTCCCAGACGGCGGCTCAGTACACCTCTCGCTTCCGGACGACAGCAGCTCGGTTGAGGTGGGATGACGCCGCCCTAAAGGCCGTTTACCTGGAGGGACTGTCACCGAGAATCCGGGAGGGCATGATCGGGCACGAGGTCCCAACCTCCCTGGACCTGGCAGTGGATCTGGCTCTCCAACTGGACCGCTGCATCCTGAACCGGCCGAGCACCATGTCAGCCCCCGTACACACCAGGACATCACCCCGCCGGCCGGCTCACCAACTGACGGAGGAGCCGATGCAGCTGGGACATCTTCCCCCTGAGGAACGGGCACGGCGCTACCAGGAGGGAAGATGCGCTTACTGTGGGGATTTGGGTCACCACCGTGGCACGTGCCCAAAACGACCGGGAAAAGGTCCCTCCGGGTCGGAGTAGGAGCTGTCCCACCCGGAGTCTCCACCTTTCCGGCTCCACACCGAACCACTCTCCCGGTCTCCCTCCACCTGGACCAAGGCCCGACCAGACTGGAGGCACTTTTAGACACTGGGGCTGCGGAGTGTTTTATCGATCACGGACTGGTTACTCGGCTCAAGATACCCCTCACCGCCCTCGACCGACCCATTCCCGTGACCTCTGTGGACGGCCGGCCCATCATGCCGTACCCTCTCACCCACCGAACTCAGGGTCTCCACATGACTATTGACCAACACCGGGAGACCCTCATCTTCCTGGTCATCCAGGCTCCAGCCACGCCACTCATCCTGGGTCATTCCTGGTTCTGCCGCCATGAGCCTCACATCTCCTGGTCCACCAGTAAAGTCCTGGCCTGGGGCACGGGTTGCCATAACCACCGGGACTCCCCTGCACCTCGGACCAGAGCAGCCACTCCAACAGACGTAGACCTGACGCTCATCCATCCTCAATACCACGACCTCGCTCAGGTCTTTGCTAAAGAACCTACTACCAGGTTACCTCCTCACCGACCCTACGACCTGGAGATCAGGCTCCAGCCCGGCACCACCCCCCCTCGGGGTCGCCTGTTCTCCCTCTCTCCGGCAGAAACCCGGGCTATGGACAATTATATAACTGATGCCCTGCAGAAGGGATTCATCCGACCCTCAACATCCCCCGGGGCCGCGGGGTTTTTCTTTGTTAAGAAGAAGGAGGGGGATCTCCGGCCCTGCATAGACTATCGAGGGTTAAATAAAATAACGATCAGGGACCGTCACCCTCTCCCTCTCATGGGCACCGCTCTGGACGCCATCACACAAGCCGCAGTGTTCACTAAACTGGATCTGCGCAGCGCCTATAACCTCATCCGTATTAAGGAAGGTGAGGAGTGGAAGACCGCTTTTATCACGCCCACTGGCCACTATGAATATTTGGTGATGCCTTTTGAACTCTGCAACAGCCCCGCCGTCTTCCAGCGGTTCATTACAGATGTGCTGAGAGACATGTTGGGCCGCTGGGTCTTTGTCTATCTAGATGACATCCTCATCTACTCCCGCACGGCCGAAGAGCACATCCGTCATGTTCGAGCGGTTCTGTCCCGCCTCCTGGACCATGGACTTTACTGCAAACTGGAGAAGTGTGCGTTTCACCAGGAGTCCACCTCCTTCCTGGGTTTTACCATCTCCTCCCAGGGCCTGAAGATGGACCCCCAGAAGGTTCAGGCCGTAGCTCAGTGGCCTCTACCCACGACCCTGAAGCAGCTGCAAAGCTTCCTGGGTTTCTCGAACTTTTACCGGAGGTTTATACGCAACTTCAGCTCCCTCGCAGCACCACTGACCTCACTCACCAAAACCACCAATCAGCCTCGCCCGTTTCGCCTTACTCCAGAGGCTGTCCGTGCTTTCCATGAGCTGGTCGGACGTTTCACTAAGGAACCCATCCTCCTCCACCCGGACCAGACCCGGCCCTTCGTCGTGGAGGTGGACGCCTCAGATGTGGGAGCGGGGGCCGTTCTCTCGCAACGGGGTCCAGACTCTAAGCTCCACCCATGTGCCTACTTCTCCCGGAAGTTTTCCCCCACACAGCAGAACTACGGGGTTGGCGACAGAGAGCTGCTGGCAATAAAATGGGCGCTGGAGGAATGGAGGCAGTGGCTCCTGGGGACCACCGATCCCTTTCTGATCTGGACCGACCACCAGAATCTCATTCATCTACAGACTGCCCGCCAACTCAACCCACGTCAGGCTCGGTGGGCCCTCTTTTTCGAGCCGTACCACTTCCATATCGCCTACCGGCCCGGCTCCAAAAACCTCAAGGCGGACGCTCTCTCTCGGCGTTTCACACCAGATGCCGCCCCCCCGGAGCCTCGGACCATTCTGCCGACTCAACGCTTCCTGGCCTCCCTCCAATGGCCGTTGGAGCAGTCCATACAGGCGGCACTTCCTGGCGATCCAGCGCCGCCGGAGACTCCACCGAACCGTCTCTACGTTCCCGCCTCCTGCCGGCAAGAGGCGCTCACGTGGGGGCATTGTTCGCGGCTCGCGGGACATCAAGGACAAGCCTGTACCCTCCAGTTCCTCCGTCGGGCTCTCTGGTGGCCGTCCATGAGGAAGGACGTCCGCGAGTTTACAGCTGCATGTGATGTGTGTGCTCGCTCTAAGTCCTCCAACCGACCCGGCGCTGGAGAGTTGCAGCCTCTCCCTGTGCCCAAACGGCCGTGGTCACACATCGGGCTGGACTTTGTCACGGGACTGCCGGTGGTCGACCACCTGGACACTATAATGACTATCACGGACCGTTTCTCCAAGGCCGTGCACTTAGTGGCCCTGGCCGGCCTCCCCACTGCCAAGAGGACGGCCGAACTGCTCCTGGAACAGGTGGTGCGGCTCCATGGTTTCCCTCAGGACGTGGTTTCCGACCGAGGACCCCAGTTCGTCTCACGCTTCTGGAAGGCGTTCTGTCGCCTGGTCGGTGCTTCCACCAGTCTGTCCTCTGGATACCACCCGCAGACAAACGGTCAGACAGAGAGAGCTAACCAGCAGCTTGGACGCTACCTGCGCTGCTTCGCTTCGTCCCAGCCGACCACCTGGCCCCGCTTCCTCCTGTGGGCGGAACTGTCACACAACCTCCAGACCTCCTCTGCCACGAGTCTGTCTCCCTTCGAGACCTGTTACGGTTATCAGCCTCCTCTGTTTGATCATCAGGTGCCCGAGGTGGAGGTCCCTGCTGCCCAGACGCTGGTCTGCCGCTGTCGGCTCGCCTGGATCCGGGCCCGTGCGGCCATCACCCGGGCCAACACGGAGTATGCCCGTCAGCATCGCCGCCGCCACCGGCCTGGCCCCGTCTTCCGGTCTGGCGACCAGGTGTGGCTCTCCTCCGCTAACCTGAGGATGCCGGCTGGCTCCCGGAAGCTCACTCCTCGCTTCCTGGGTCCGTTCCCTGTCCTCAAGGTCATCAATCCAGTCACCTGCCGTCTACGCCTCCCGGCTACTCTCCGGATCCACCCGGTCTTTCACGTCTCCCAGCTTAAGCCGGTGATCTCCTCTCCTCTCCACCCTCCACCGGTCCGGGTGCCTCCGCCCCGCGGTGTTGAGGCGGATCGCACCTACACGGTCCGCAGGATACTGGACGCCCGCCGCCGGGGACGAGGTTGGCAGTACCTCGTGGACTGGGAGGGGTACGGGCCTGAGGAACGCTCTTGGGAGCCCACAAGCTCGTTTGTCGATCCCGCCCTGCTAACAGACTTCTGGGCCCGCCGTCCTGGGACTTCGGGTGCCGTCCCTAGAGGGGGGGGTCCTGTCACGAACTCCTCCAGCTGACTGCATTCCATTCATTCCTGCCACTAACGTGGCGACTGACGTCATCACGCCGACACTACTTAAGGAAGTGCCGGCGTTTCATTCATTGCTCAGTCATCGTTCTCACCAGACTTTGCATCGAGTCTCCAGGCTTACCAGCCCTCTAAACCCTCAAGCTACACCTACAGGAAATAACCACGCCGGTTATCTCCGTCTCTCCGCGTCTGGGCAACAGAACTCTCAGTCACGCAGATCTGCCAACGAACCTGACAGTCAGAGCCTCAGTTTCTGTCTCACTCAAATTGGGTCTGGGTTGAATAAGATGAAAAACATGATCAAAATAACTGAGGTCCCTGTCTATTAGAGTTTTGACCTCTGGCGGGAGAGAGCCAGCTGGAGGAGTCCATTGTGACTGTGGAGTGAATGGTTTTTTCTGTGTACTCCTTGTGCTGTGCTCCTGATCTGCAAAATGGATTGCCAGCTGCATCCTTCTATGATAAATCTGCAAATCGTATCTGATTTGATTTCTGATATCTCGAGGTTTAGTTCTGACCTGTGATGGGATAAAGGTCAGACCTCTGTTCAAAAGTGATGTTTGTGCCCCAGAAAGAACAAAGTGTTTGGACAAATTGCAAATATTACTATTTACAATACTTCCATGCCCATCCTGCTGAGGCAGGCTCACTGGGCCATTTAATTTAACCACATGCCCCAGTGGCTGAGAATGCGCGCTGCTGTAAAGCGGGTCCAATGGATTCTATCTTTCCGGACCTTAAACCTGGATTGTTCCAGAGGTGGAATACAGCAGCTAAGTGTGGAGATGTAGTCATTTAAATCTGACAGTGTCTTTTGTTCCTTGAGTGGTAATGCGGAGGAGAAGTTGAGTATTGGTATGTAAACCTGAGCATTCGGGCATGTTGACCTGGCAGCTCTGAGGGCTGTTGCTACCTGTAGGATCAGAGCCTTTGGGTCTATCTGACACCTGTTGTTTATCCCAAAGGAAATAATCATGCTCTCTACATTTTCTGAAATTGCAGTATTCAAAAACAAACCGGTCACATGACTCCATTTTGCTCCTGGAAATGCCTCTACCTGCAGATCCTCCATTAAAGCCCCGGTAAATCTGTCAACATTAGAGTCCCCCAAAATGACATATTTTTTCTTCAGGGTCAATGTCCAGTCTCGTACTTTCTCGCGAGTGTGTGCGTGTCTGGTTACAGTATTTACCTGGGTGGGGGGTGAAGCTGTCGCACCCGATGGTGTATCACGTGATCGTAGGCCATATGGGAAGGAAAGTCGTCTTTGTGTACTTCTTTCCATGGCCCTGCGCAAGCCCGCGGATTTCAAAGCAGGCCGTGTTGGTGGTGAGATCACATGCTGTTGTGGGCGGGTCTCAGCTACTGTTGTAGATGGAGGAAGAGGATCTTGGGTCTGCGCGTCATCCAAATCCTCTATTTCTATGACCTCCTGCAAATCGTTCACAGAAGCAAGCTGCTGGTGTGAATGATGTACCTGTGCCAGCACTTGGATCGGTGCTGGCATCTTCTGGATCTTGTTGTCCTGTTGAGTAGTCGCCTCTCTCCGTATGCGCTGTGGTTGTGGTTCTGGTCCCGGTCCTGGCGTCGGAGCCGTGTGTGGAGGGGACCAACTTGTTGTCATCGGTTCCGTCATCGTTGCTATGGAAACGCCGGTCTGCGAAGGTTGAGTTGAAGGGGGAGGAGTCGTCCGAGCAGGGTTGAATGGAGGTGCCTCTGTCGTTGTGGATATCTCCCTGGTGTCTGTGGCTCGAGTGGGTCGCCCCAGCGGCGGAGGAGACCCAGTAGGTGGGTCTTGAACCGGATCGGGTTCAAGAGTAACTCTGGCTGTCATGCCGCTGTTGTTGCAGGAGAGTAGATAAGATCTTACCTCCTGAAAAGTTTGTGAATGGAATCTTTTCCCTAGATTCCTCCTTGTCCACTTGGCTGCGATCTCCAGAGGGGCCAGAAGATCACCCCCATAAGCTTTCAGAATATCTTTTTCTGTGTCCATCTCATCTTGGTAGTGTTGTTTCAGGATGAGAACCGTATTATAAGCCCACGACCTAGCGTTGCCATCGATCAGAGTCAGAGTTTTGTTAGTGGGAGAAGCTGGTTTAATAACCATAGCCAGGTGAGCCGTAATACGTTGTATGGCTGGCGGGTTTCTGTCCGCGTCCGACACGTTCTTAAGGTGGTGTGCGGCTTTCAGCAGTCTATGAAGAACTCTGACTTTTGCTACAAAGTCCGGATCATCTGATCGTTGTGGATCCTGTTGTTTATTACCGTATTGTTGTCGGTATCTGCCCTGGTTCTTCTCCCATCTTCTGGTGTCTCTAGGTGCTCTGGGCTGAAATGGGCGGTCATCATAATCGCGTCCGTAGTAACGGTTTGGTTGCCAGGGCCCAGCGGGTCTGGACCTGACCGCCGCCGCATAGGATTCATGTCTACGCGGGCCGCGCTGCGACTCAGAACGCCATTGTGGCCGCTGGGGGTACTGCGAGTTGTCCCGGAACCTCTGGCGGCGGGGCTGCTGGACAAACCTTTGTTTACCCCTCCGGTAACGGACCTGCGTCCAGTCCCCATCCTGGTAGTCGTCCGTCGGGTAGTTGTAATACTCCTCATCCATGGTGACGATAAAAAAGAAAAGAAGATTCGGTGGTAGTCCTATGAGACACTCACTTGCTAACTTTGCAGCTAACTGAGTAAAAAAATGAAAAGAAGTTTGTTCAAGAAATAATGTCCAATGGTGCTTTATTAACAAAAGTTAAGATATATACAAACAAAGAACTATGTACAAAATAGTAAGCTCCCAAAATGCAACGTTTCGACCCAAGCTGGGTCTTCTTCAGGCTATGAGCTTACTGCATAAACACGACCTGTCAAGGTGAATGTCAGGTCCAAATAACAATATGAGAGCTGGTGCAAGTGTCTAATTGATCCTTAAACATGTCAAGCGCCATTGGTCCAGCAATATATTTCTGTATCTCCGTTTGTGATGCACGGACCTAATATGGGTTTTGTGGGAGTGGCCTGCAATTAAGTGTCCCGGCTCACTCTCTCTCCCATGGACAGAGGGGCGCTAAACCTAATAACCACCGTAATTACAACCATAATATATTTACAAACACATATAAACTTGTTATCCATGTAATCACAAATCAAATACACCACAATATAAATGTTAAAGTTCTCAAGAATCACCTAAGGGTCCCAAAGAGTGACTGCAATGTTTCAAATGTCACTGAACCGTTTTCCTATGTAATATGTGGTCTCGTGCTGCCATCTTGTGGACAAAAATGGGAAGTGTTCAGACTTCTACATACAAGCACAGTAAACAACCACAATTACCTTTTAGTCTCTCCCCAATAAAAGTCAGGCCCTTGGCCTGCAAAATAAAGTTACAAGTAAATTAAAAATAAATTAAAAAATACATAAAAATCGCATAAGGGTCTCAAAGAGTGACTGCAATGTTTCAAATGTCACTGAACCGTTTTCCTATGTAATATGTGGTCTCGTGCTGCCATCTTGTGGACAAAACTGGGAAGTGTTAAGACTTCTACATACAAGCACAGTAAACAACCACAATTACCTTTTAGTCTCTCCCCAATAAAAGTCTGCAAAATAAGGTTACAAGTAAATTAAAAAATACATAAAACATCATCCTGTTGACACATTAAATGATGGAAACCATTCCAAAAAGGATATTGTGTAAACAGGCAAAAGAAAGGGGGGTTGCATACCCCTAACTAAGATTGAAATTCCCCTAGTCAAATCTAGATTTTTATTAATGTTTGGGCTTAAAGAGAACTTTGTGTTAAGTTTGCCATATAATTCTCCTGGTTAGGGTTAGGATTTTTGGTTTGGGTTGGGACTTAAAAAGAAATTAAGTTGAGTGTAACATTCTTTCTCCTTGTTAAGGTTAGGATTTAGTTTGGGTTGGGACGTAAAAGGAAATTTAAGTTGAGTGTAACATAATTCTCCTTGTTAGGGTTAGAATTGGGAGTAGGTTGGGTCCCGTTGTGAACTAAAGTTGAGTTTGGCATGTTTCTGCTAAATAGATTTAGGGCAGTGTGAGGTGGGGTGTTTAAATCCAGGTAAGTGGTGTTTGAAAATGAACTTAATCTGTAAATAAATTTGTCAAAATGTCTTCCTGAAAGATCGATCACAGCCAATGTGTCCTGTATTCATAGCCTACGGCGACTGGGGCTTTGTGCACAGACTCTCCTGCACTTAGTCCACCGGTGCAGATCTATCCCTCATTCAAACCTGTGGGAACAAGTGTGTCCAATCTGTAGATCCAGAGCCGTTCAGCTCTTTTCCGTTGTTTTGTGGACCAGTTTGGATCTGACTGTAGGATCGTGGCTGTGAGGGCTTGCCAGCCATGTTCAATAAAGTGTTTGACTACTGGTCGCTGTGTGTTATGGCTTTTTGTAATGTTGTGTCTGTGTTGTGTGAAGCGTGTTAAAATGCTATTTCCTGTTTCTCCCACATATCTCATTTTACAGATTTTGCACTGAATTAAATACACACAGTTTTTGGTTTTAGGGTTACCTGCTTGTGTGATGGGATAAACGGTTTTGTTAAACCTGTTTTGTATCCAGCGCAGTTGGTTAAAAAAATCACTTTGACCTTTGACCTTAGGTTGTTGTAGGGGTCTCAGCTTGGCCTGAACCAGAAAATCTTTCAGGTTTTTGTTCCGTCTGTAGGCCGCAATTACCCTGTGATTTTGCAGTAAGTTAGTCTCTGATTGGAATTTAGAAAAGTTTTGTTTGATTTTATGGATTAGTTTTCCTGCCGAGGGAGAATAAGTGGTGACCAAAGGCAATAATGGTGATGTGTCCTTGGGTCTGGACTCCAGGAAGGAAGCTTTACATGTGTTCAGAAATGCTCTAGAATATCCTCTTAAGGATAGTGCTGAAAACAGTATCCGAGTGGCTTCCTTGAAGTCGCTTTCCTGAGTGCAGATTCTGTGGAAGCGAAGTAGCTGGGATTTAATAAGACCCGCATATGTGTGCTTTGGATGGTAACTGGTTTTAAAAAGCAACGCGTGTGTGTCCGTAGGTTTAAAATAAACCTTTATGTCAAGTTTGTGTGTGGAGCTGAAATTTGGGCCTTTAAAGGTTGTGGTGTCTAAAAAATCGACTGATTTAGCATTGGTGGACGATTTCAGCTTTATGGATGGGTTATGTGTGTTTAGCGTGTTTAGAAATAGTTGAAAGTCTTCCTCCGAGTGAGTCCAGACCCCCCAGATGTCATCTAGATATCTGTAATAATAAAGTGGTTTCTTTACACATTTGTTTAATGCCTCCGTCTCCCATTGCGCCATGAAGATATTTGTATACGCTGGAGCAAACTTCTTCCCCATCGCTGTTCCCTTAATTTGCAGATAGAACTGGCCATCAAATTCAAAATCATTCCTTCTCAGATTAATTTGTAATAGCTGGAGTAGCTCCTTGTCTGGCCTTCTGCTGTTGGGGTGTTTAAGGAGAATTTGTTTGACTGCATTAATGCCTTCGGTTATGTCAATATTTGTATATAAGCTGTCTATATCCATGGTGAACAGAATGGAGTTGTCTGGCAGGATGATTTGTTTGATCTTGTTTATAAAGTCATACGTGTCCTTGATGTAACTGTCATGTGTTATTGATAGGGGATTTAAATAGTGATCGATGAATTCTGCTGTTTGATATGTTTCACTGTTGCAGTCAGACACGATGGGTCTACCCGGTGGGATCTCATGGGGTTTACTCCATTTTGCTGGTTCTTTGTGGATCTTCGGTAACAGACAGAACCTTCTGGCTCTTGGTTCCGAAGAGCCTTTAAGATATCTGCGCTGTTTTGCATTAATAAACCTTTTCTCATACAAAGAGTCAATGATTTTAGTCACCATGGGGATGGTTTCTGGATAAATGGGTTTGTCTAGTTTATTGTAATAGGTGGTGTCCAGCAGTTGTCTTTTACCTTCCCAGAGATATTGTGCCCTGTCCATGATAACAATAGAGCTCCCCTTATCAGCCGGCTTGATAATAATGTTCTTGTTGCCTGTTAGTTCCTTGAGTGCTTTGGTTTCGTTAATACTCAAGTTAGGTTTGGACTTATTCATGTAAAATGTTTTGTTGAAATAACCAAGATCCTCCTCAATAAGTGAGTTAACTTCTGGCGGCAAAGTGCCAGCAGGGGGCGCCCATTCTGATTCTGGCATGAAAGGTTTTGGTTTACCTGTTTTAGCTGTACCATCTTCCTTAAAATGAACAGCTAATTTGATTCTCCTATGGTATTTTTGTAAATCATGTCTGATCTGAAGCACTGTGTCATTGTTTTTAGCTTTGCTGTGAGAGGGGATGAAGGTTAAACCCCTGTTTAACAAAGAACGCTGTGCGTCAGACAGTACAAAAGATCTGGACAAATTACAAACATTGTTATTAACAATGCTTCTATGCCCTTCCTGTCCTGGTAGGCTATCAGGGCTGCCTATTTTAACCAGGCAGACCAGAGGTCCCACATCCTGGCAGCCGTGAATCTGGTCCAATGGACCTTGTCTGGTTTAACCCTGAAAAAGGCAGCGTCCTGGGCAGGGATGAACCTGTTGAGCTGAGAGATGTGAATATTGAGATGTGTGAGCATGGCTTGCTCCCTGTGTGATAGAGGGAGAAAAGTTCACCACAGGAACAAAGATCTCAGCATTAGGACATTTAAGTTTGGCTACTTTAAGGGCAGTTTGCATTTCCTTAACCAAAGCCCTTTTGTCCTTCTGTGTTCTGTTGTTGATACCAAATGAGAGGACCAGTCTCTCTACCTGCTCCATTTGCCCAGATTTGAGGAACAGGCTGGTCACATGTCTCCACTTGGCTCCCGGAAAACTGTCCACCTGGATGTTGTTGCTACAGTCCCCTGTCACAGGTAGGTGTGCAACATTCGAGTCCCCCAGAACCACATATTTTTTTCTCAGGTTAAGTGACCAGTCTCGTGATTTTTTACCAGTGTTTGTGTGTCTGGTTGTGGCATTTACCTGAGATGAAGGTGATTCATCAGGCCCGGTGGGGGTGGTGGCGGTGGCTGCGGTGAGCGGTGGGTGAGTCGTTTGCTGGAAGGAAAGTTGCCTCTGTGTGCTCTTTTCCATCCGGCGACGGAGGGCGACAGGCGTAGGTTCCAGCAGTGGTGGAGCAGAAGCAGCAGGTAGTGGGTGTGAGCGCATCATTGCTTCATAAGCAAGGAATTCGTCTATGATGGTCTGTTCCTCTGCTGTCACGCCGCGGGGTCGAGGCGGAGACTCCATCACGACTGAAGGGGAGGATCCTGTTGTCCTCTGCGTGTACGTTTCCTCCTGGCTGGATGATTTCCGCTGCCTTTGGGGAAGAGCCGGCGTCTGTGGAGTGCTGCGTGCCTGGGGTGATGGTGTGGGTGGTGCTGCTACAGCTGGAAAGAGGGGACGGCTGCTGTGTCGTTCCTCGTTGGATGCTGCAGGTGACCAGTCCCCTCTGGATGGTTCCGTCATCGTTGCCACTGTTGTCCTGTGGGGTGGTGGTGGTGAAGGTGGGGGGGGGGGGGGGGGGGGGGGGGCGGAAGAGGAGATTGTGATCTCACGGAGCCCCTGGGAGCGTAGGGAGAGGATGCATAAACGGAAAGTTCATCCTCACTCTGCCCCCTGTGTTGTTGGGAGTGCGGAAGGGGCGTGGTCTGCGTGGAGGACTCAAGAACAGATGTACGTTCATCAGGTTCACCATTTTCCGATGAGGGAGTTGCTGGTTCTTGTGAGTCCTTTTTCTCATCCGACATCAGGAAGACCTGCACCTCTTCCACCGATTCTGGTCTGAAACGTCTCCCCAAGTTCCTTCTGGCCCATTTAGTGGCTATTTCTAATGGAGCCAGTAGGTTTCCCCCAAGATCTTGCAAAGTGCGTTTTTCTGACTCCATCTGATCTTGGTAGTGTTGTCTAAGGATCAGCATGGTGGTGTAGGCCCACGATCTCGCATTACCATCTATTAATGTGGAAGTTCTGGTAGATGGAGCCGCGGGTTTGATGATCGTGGCCAAGTACGCGGTTATGTTTTGAATGCCAGGTGGGTTATTGTCCTTATCCGACACATTTTTAAGTGATGTGCTGCTTTAAGAAGTCTGTGCATGGTTCTGACCTTTATTGTGAAGTCTGGGTCATCATATCTTTGTGGCGCCTCTGACCGGTTTCGGGTCTGTGCGCCCTGCTGCGCGTACTGTCCCTGTGGGGGTCGCCGAGCGCGTTTCTTTTGTCGGTTCCAACCCTGGGGTCCTTGGTTCTGGTACCGCTTATTGAAGCCCCCTACTGCGGCTCCTGGAGGGTTGGAATGGACGCTGGGGGTAAGAGGGACCGTACCTGGCGGCTGACGCGTAAGACTTGCGTCTCTGGGGGTACCGCTGGAGGTACCGCTGGGGGTACCGCGACTGCCAGCTGCGGTCCTGTTGATAGCGAGGCCGTCGTTGCTGGGGAGAGCGGCGTCGTTGGAAACGTCCTCTATTCTGCTGGTTCCGCTGAACGTCCCGTCGTCTTCCCCCTCGCTAGCGAACCTGTGTCCAGCCCGACTCCTCCTCCATCTCATCCGGTGGGAAATAGTCCCACGTCATTCCGGAGATGTCCGGTAGTTAAAAAACAGGTGCTAAACTAACTAACTGTGTAGCTAACTATCTAAAAAAACAAGTGGAATTAAATGAAAGAACCGAAAAACTGCGGCTTAAAATGTTGGCAACTGGCCATTTATTGAACAAACGTGAAAAAGTTAACTGGAACAAAGAAACAAAATATTTACAAAAAACAAGCTCAACGCTACGTTTCGACTCCTCAATGAGTCTTCATCAGGCTAAGAGCTTGTAAAAGCGCATAGAACCTTCTCTTGTCGTCGAAGCTCGGTCCAGAATGGCTGTCCCGTTCTGTTTCTGACCGGTTTCATCTAGCGCATACCAGTTAACAAGCATCAATTGGCTCTATTAGCACCTGTACTTGTGTCCAATCAAATTGGACCATTCCAGAGCGCCGCTGGAGTGGTAGGACCATATTTAGAGTTCCGGTCCATACTCCCCCTAGTGTCCAAGAGAGCGCCTGGCACTTTTCACTAACCAGATTACATTTACAACATGTTATTACCGTAAAAAATAGATAAATACAGACACAACGTACATAACACTTTGCATTCATGTGTTATATGAAAACAAACCTTCTGTGGGGCATGATTTAAAAGAAATTCAAATTCCAAGACATGAGATTCCCCACACTGGCTTTACTCTATCTGACTGACTCCTTTCCCTGCTACATTTCTGATACACTCTTGCCCTCTAGTGGGCAAAACTGTGAACTACATGAGTCATCTGTAGCTGATTAGAAAATTAAGTTTAGGTGTGTCCTTTTAATCTGAACAATCCAACATCTGTGTGGGACTTGAGACCTGTCAACCAGGGGTGAAGGTTTGCTGGCTGGAAGAGGCAATTGATGGTAAGACTCAAAGGAATTTGTGTCAGATATTCCGGTTTTTAGTGTCCAATATTGGTTAAGGTTAGGACAATCTACTCCACTGTTTAGGGTTGGAATAGGGATTGGGGTTAGGTTAAATAATCCAATTTACTCCAAGTTTAGGGTTAGAACAGGGGTTGGGGTTAGGTTAATTAATCTAATCTACTCCACTATTTTAGGGTTAGAATAAGGATGGGGTTAGGATTAGATTAAAGAATCAATTTGTATTCTGAGTCTTACAAATACTGCCCTCCTCCATGTCCAGCAGACTCCCCCTGTTGGCAGAACTGGATGGGTGAGTGACCAACAGATAAAGTCAGGGAAGAGGTAAGTAATGTACAGAAGAACACTTGTTTCATTTCTACTCATTTTTTCATTTTCCAAAGAACTGTTGTGGAAATATTGCATCAGAGTATTAAATGGGAGGGCAGTGCCCCTCCAGAGGTCATCAGGAGGAACAAATCTGCAGCAGACAGGTTGCTGGAGGCCACTGGCCGGTTAGGAGTTGAAGAAAAGAAGTGCACAGACTCTCCTGCACTTAGTCCACCGGTGCAGATCTATCCCTCATTCAAACCTGTGGGAACAAGTGTGTCCAATCTGTAGATCCAGAGCCGTTCAGCTCTTTTCCGTTGTTTTGTGGACCAGTTTGGATCTGACTGTAGGATCGTGGCTGTGAGGGCTTGCCAGCCATGTTCAATAAAGTGTTTGACTACTGGTCGCTGTGTGTTATGGCTTTTTGTGATGTTGTGTCTGTGTTGTGTGAAGCGTGTTAAAATGCTATTTCCTGTTTCTCCCACATATCTCATTTTACAGATTTTGCACTGAATTAAATACACACAGTTTTTGGTTTTAGGGTTACCTGCTTGTGTGATGGGATGAACGGTTTTGTTAAACCTGTTTTGTATCCAGCGCAGTTGGTTAAAAAAATCACTTTGACCTTTGACCTTAGGTTGTTGTAGGGGTCTCAGCTTGGCCTGAACCAGAAAATCTTTCAGGTTTTTGTTCCGTCTGTAGGCCGCAATTACCTTGTGATTTTGCAGTAAGTTAGTCTCTGATTGGAATTTAGAAAAGTTTTGTTTGATTTTATGAATTAGTTTTCCTGCCGAGGGAGAATAAGTGGTGACCAGGGTTAGGGTTAGGGTTAGGGGAAAACTGTAATAAAAAGAGGCCACCGCCGAAGGCGGTGGTCTCTTTGAGGCTCTGTCCATTCTGGGCACCACGGATCTGATAGTCCACCCCCCATAAGTTCTTCCTTGGGGTTCACAGGTGGTACAAGACACACACTTATTTGATTTTTCAGAGTGGTACAGTCTGACGAACCCGCCCTCTGGTTTGTGGTTTAGGGTCAGGATTCCGGTGAGCCAGGGTTAGTTGATGGGGTAGGGGGTGTAGGGGGGGTTGGATTGGGAACATCAGTTCCCACTGGTTAGGGTCAGGGCCAGGGGATGGGAAAGGTGGTAGAGAAAATGAGGGAGGAAGGTGATGGCTTCAAACCCCCACTAATTAGGGTAAGAGCCAGGGGTTGGGAGAGGGGGCAGAGAAAGGTGATGGCTTCAGACCCCCACTAATTAGGGTAAGAGCCAGGGGTTGGGAGAGGGGGCAGAGAAAATGAGGGAGGAAGGTGATGGCTTCAAACCCCCACTAATTAGGGTAAGAGCCAGGGGTTGGGAGAGGGGGCAGAGAAAATGAGGGAGGAAGGTGATGGCTTCAAACCCCCACTAATTAGGGTAAGAGCCAGGGGTTGGGAGAGGGGGCAGAGAAAGGTGATGGCTTCAAACCCCCACTAATTAGGGTAAGAGCCAGGGGTTGGGAGAGGGGGCAGAGAAAGGTGATGGCTTCAGACCCCCACTAATTAGGGTAAGAGCCAGGGGTCGGGAGGAGGATGGGGGGCTCAGGCCAGGAGTGATTAAACTGAGGTCGGGTGTAGGAGACAGTGTTAGGAGCTTGAAACAGCCCGAGGCTTAGCCTCATTAAGCCCTCCCGGGTGTGCTGTGTCCAGTCTCATTATCCAGAGTCTCTCTGCCCACTTCCGCTGCTGGGAAGTCCAGTCGGAGTTCGACTCCAGGACTGTGGCTGTAACAGATTGCCAACCATGTATAAGAAAGTGCTGGACCAAATGGGTGTTTGTCCCCTTCCTCCTCAGGATGTTGTATCTGTGTTGTGTGAATCTGACCAGGAGTGTATTTTTGGTCTCTCCCACGTACATTTTTTGACACGTTTTGCATGTTATGAGATACACACAGTTAGAGGTGCGGGCGGTGCCTTTAGTCCGGGTTAAGTAAACTGTGTCTGAGAAAACGTTGTAAATCCACTGTTTGTGCTTAAAAAATTGCCCCAAATCCTTAGATTTAGTTCTGATTGTAGGTCTCAATTTAGCTTTAACTAGATAGTCTTTTAGATTTTTATTCCTCCTGTAGGCAGCCAGCACCTCATGGTCTGTGAGTATCTTAGTTGTCTGGACAAGAGTCTGAAAATTCTCTTTGACCCCTCTGATGTAGCCCAACATGTGTGGTGAATATGGCATAACAAGGGGTAATTGTGATGTAACCTTGATTGGTTTATCTTCCAAAAAGGTTCTGTTCACCTTTCTTAAAAAGGTGCGACAGTACCCTCTAGTGGATAAGGTGGAAAACAGGATTTTCTTTGCCTCCTGGAAATCACTCTGTTGTGTGCAGATTCTGTGGAACCTCAGTAGTTGTGACTTAATTATCCCAGCAAATGTGTGCTTGGGATGAAAGCTCGTTTTGTGGAGCAAAGCATGGGTGTCAGTGGGTTTAAAGAAGACTTTAACGTCCAGTGTGTGGGAGGAGCTGAAATCCTTCCCTTTAAATGTTGTTGTGTCCAAGAAATCCACTGATTCAGAGCTTGTTGTGGCCTTCAGTTTGATTGACTGATTGTGGCTGTTCAGAGTTGTCAGAAAATGTTCAAACTCCTGTCCCCCATGTGGCCAAACCCCCCAGACATCATCCAGAAATCTGTAATATGCTGATGGTTTCTTGTCACATTTTGTCATTGCAGTTGTTTCCCACTCTGCCATGAAAATATTGGCATAGGCTGGGGCAAATTTCTTTCCCATTGCTGTGCCCTTAATCTGTAAAAAGAATTCCCCATTGAATTCAAAGTCATTTCTCCTGAGATTAATCTCAAAAGCTCTTGATCTGGGCGTCTGCTATCTGGGTATTTGAGAAAAATTCTCTTAATTGCATCTAAACCCTCCTGAATATCAATATTTGTATATAGACTCTCCACATCCATTGTGAACAGAGTGGCTCCTTCTGGTATTTCCAAGTTTTTAATCTTGGCCACAAAATCATATGTGTCTTTGATGTATGATTCATGTTTCATGGATAAGGGATTGAGGTAAAAGTCCAAGAACTCGGCTGTGTAGTAAGTTTCACTGTCACAATCTGATACAATCGGCCTCCCTGCAGGGATCTCATATGGTGTTGCCCATTTAACTGGATCTTTATGAATCTTGGGCAGCATATAAAATAATCTTTCCCTCGGTTGGGAGGAGCCCAGCAGGTAGGTATGTTGCTTTGTATCAATAAACCCCTTTTCCCTTAATCTATTGACAATTTGTCTTACCATAGGTCTGGTTTCTGGATAGATTGGTTTAGTGAGTTTAGAGTAATAAACTTCATCCCTTAATTGCCTGTACCCTTCTTTTAAATATTGGCTTTTGTCCAAGATTACTATGGCGCTCCCTTTGTCTGCTGGTTTTATGACTATTTCTGAATTATCCGCTAGTTCTTTGATCGCTCTTCTTTCCTCCAAACTAAGGTTACTGGTGGGTGGAGGCCTATATGCTCTCTTTTTAATTCTGTCAGAATCAGAGCTAATTAGGTTTGCTGTTTCGGGCGGAAGTAGTCCCATCGCTGGTGTCCAATCAGATTTATTAGTAAATGGTTTTTTTGAACCTTTTAAACTGGGTTTGTTCTTATAGTATAGGGCTAATTTGACCCTTCTGTGGTAGTTTTGTAGTTCATATTTGCACTGAAACCAGATGTTCTTATTGAAATTTTGAGTTGGGATGAAGTTTATTCCTTTACTCAGCAGGGAGAGCTGTGCATCCGTTAAAACAAACCTTTTTGCTAGGTTAACAACTCCTTTATTAACCCCTCCCTTAAATGGGCTTATGGGGAGTTCTAGTTTAAGTATTGTAACCAACTGTGAAGGATTCTGTCAGCCGTAGGTGTAGACCAATGGATCTTATCCTTCACCCCATCCGTGACCACCTCTATTTCCCCAGCAGGAATATAATGACTCAGGGTAGAAATTTTGTCATTCAAACCTCTTAGAACCTCTTTTTCATTCTCAGACAAATCTGGTGAGAAATTCACCTGTGGCACCATGATCCGGGCCTCCGGGAATTTGGCGTGTGCTGTTGCCAGCGCTTGATCCACCTGGTCAAACAACCCCTTATTCTTCTTGCTTGGACACCTGTCATTAATACCAAACGAGAGAATTATATTTTGTACTCTGGTCTCTTTTGTGGCGTTCTGAAGGATGTCATTCACGTGTTGCCATCCTGCTCCAGGGAAGCTGTCAATTTGCAGTCCCTGGACGGGGATGGCATTTATTCTGTTGAGATTGGAGTCCCCCATGATGAGGTTCTGTTCTGCCACATGCAGAGACCAGATCTTCTTATTCTTGGCCGTGTGTGCTGTGGGTACACATGTGGATGGTTTCCCTGGATGATCGGGCCGGTCTGCAGCCGGGTCTCTGGTCTCCGAGTTACTCGTCTGCTTCTCTTCCTGGTTTCTCCTCTGGGTCTCGGTGTGCTCGATCTCCTCTCTTCTCGGCCTGTCCAACGAAGTCTCCTCCGGTAGCTGCCAATGGTCTTCTTTTGTTGACTTTTGGGTCAGACGTGGCCGGGCTCCCCCCTCGATTCTGGGTGGAAGAGCTGCTGCCCCCATCTCCGGTGGGCCCTGTGGGAGCTTCCTGTCCATCTCTATGGCCCTGGTGAGCGAGGTCAGAGGGGAGTGTGGAGAAGGATACAGATCTTGGATGGTAGATGCCTCCCTCCAGCAGCCTTCAGGCGGTTTCTCCTCAACTTTGGGCTGCTGTATTGTCTGGGTGGCGTGTTCTTTTGTGCGGCGGTCGAAGGCCGCTTCCTCCTCCCTTTGTGGACCCCTACCCCGTTGGGCCCGTTCCGATGGCAAACACCAGTTTGAGCAGCCCTGGGTCGGTGTAGATGGCCGAACCGGGCTCTTTTGGTGGTTCTGGTCTGGTTGAGGGGTGGTGGCCCGTCTCCCCTCACCTTCTGTGGTTGGTGAGCTAGGCGTGGGCCTGCCCCGGTCTGCTGGTTCGTCCAGTCTGGCCACCATGAAGGCTTCTGCTTGTTCCAATGTGTTCCTGGTAAGCCTTCTACCCAGGTTCTTCCTAGCCCATTTCACGGCCACCTGAAATGGTGCTAGCCACTCTGGTTCTGGGTAACCCATCAGTATTTCCATCTCAGACTCCATAGTGTCCATATAGTGGTCTTTTAGGATCAATATAGTGGTATGAGCCCAGTTTTTGGCGTTCCCCGTGATCAAATTTGTGGTTCTAGCTGTGGGACCCGCAGGCTTAATGGAAATCATTAAATTGTTCATTGTCCTCTTCAGTGAGAGCGGATATTCATCACCTGTGATTTTACTTAGATGATGAATTGCTTTGATGGCGTTATGGATGTTGTGAACTTTATTTACAAAGTCCGGATCAGAGGATAATTCTGTATTATTTTGGGATCTGGAGCTCTGGTGTTTATTTCTAACCCACGGCCCACTGTTGTTTCTGCCCCAAAATGGCCGCCTCTGATCACCCGCGTGGTGGGTTCTATGGTTACCCTCCCAAGATGGCGCCTCTCCGTCCTTTCTTCTCTCTCTTCCACGTGCTCTCTCATAATGTGAGGCCGGTCGGTGGGTCCGGCGTTGTCCTCCCGAGGGAATCTCTCGGTTCTCCGTCCGGCCCTCTCTCGTGACGGAGGCATATGAGCGCCGTCTGGGGTTCTCTGGTCCATCCGCCCACCTACCTCGGCCGGCCGCCTCCGGCGTCCGTCTTCGGCGCTTCCCCCGTTCCGCCGGTCTTCTGCGGCGGTTTCTCTGACGGCGGCCGTAGTGGATCGTGGTCCAACCTCCCACGTCCTCATCCTCATCATAAACATGTGGAGGCATGCTGTGCCTCTGAAAAACCTTTAAATCCCTTAGTTCCGTGTAAAACACTTTTTTTTAAAAAGAAGGAAAAATTGTTTTGTCATTTGGGCAAAAACGGCCCCTTTAATAAACAAACAAAATTCCTTATAAACAGAAATACGACAAAACTCAATACGTTTCGGTCATCATAGACCTTCATCAGTTAAGTTGTCGTGGCGTGTTTCTTGTGCTTAAGTTGTCGTGGCGTGTTTCTTGTGCGTCTTCAGCTGGTTAGCTTTTAAATCCGGTAAGATGCGCGGTTCTGCACCTCCACAGCCAATCAGAGAGCTCTTTCACCTTGTTGTCTAGCTCCCCATTGGTTCCTCCCGGTGTTGCATTCAGGCGCACAGGTGAAGTGTGTATTTACACGGAACATACATTTAAGTTGTCCAAAAGTCCTTAGATTTTTTTTTTAATACGCTTTATTGACAACGCACAAAATACAATTACAAAAAAATAAACACAATGTCAGGGGGTTTCTATGGGAAAACAGAACAGTCAAACAAAGAATCACATGATATTGAACAGGGAACATAAGCTTATGGTTTTGGCAGCTTTCAAATTTTGAGAATGTTGTATGGTTTTTATATATTGTCTGGTTTCATTCAAAAAGCATTGAAAGGAAGGTTTTGCACTAGAAAATTTCGACTTATGTATATGAAATTTAGCTAATAATATCAATAAATTAATCAAATAAAATTCCTTTGCCCTGTGCTTGGGGTACTGAAAGAGACCAAATAATATTTCCTCATAACAAAGAGAGAACTCAGAAAAGATTAAGGAAACAACAAAAATCCTAAATTCTTGCCAGAAAAGATTTGTGTATGAGCATGACCAAAATAAATGAGAAATATCTTCCTCCACACAGTTACAAAATGTACAGTTAACATCAATGTCCTTTTTATAACGTATAAGAAAAGATCTGGTTGGGTAAAAACGATGAATAATTTTAAAAGATATTTCCTTTACTTTGTTATTTAATAGAAATTTTGATGGTAAGGTCCAAATCTTCTCCCATTCCAGGTTCTGGTATAAGTTATTCCAGTAGGCGACAACCGTTGGGGCACAAGTTCTGTCTTTTTGAAACAGAATTCGTATTTCACGGTTGTTTTTCCTCTTTGTAGCGGGGAAACACACCTGACCAACATAAGTAACAGTAGGATCCAGTGGTAAAGGGGTCAAATCATTAACAACATGATCTCTAAACAACATTAAGACCCCAGCAGGGATAGCATCAAACACTATGGCATACTCCTTTGGTGGAACAGGAAGACCATATGTATTCATAAATTCTGAGTAAGAGAGTAAACCTCCAACAGGATTTATAAGTTGTGCAACACTGTGAATCCCATTATCAAACCAGTTACTTAAAAACACAGACTTATGTTTGTATAAAATGTCTCTATTGTTCCAAATATAGTATATATGTGGAGAAAAGTTGTGTTTATAGATCAATGACCAGGAAAGAAGCATTTGTTTATGAAAGTTGGATAGTATTAAAGGGATTTTATCGATATTGTAATTACAAAGTAAAAGGAAGTTAAGACCACCAATATTTGAAAAAATATAATTGGGAATAAAGTTCCAAATTGAGGTTGGGTTCCTGAAAAATTGTTTAATCCAGTTAATTTTAAACACATTATTTAAAGAGGAGAAATCCAGAAAGTTTACTCCACCATGTTGGTATGAGTTGGATAAAACTGATCTTTTAATGTAATGAATTCTATTCTTCCATATGAAGTTATAAAGAATTCTGTCAATATCTGCCAGGGTTTCTTTATTTACATCAAGAGACAAAGCAGCATAAGTTAGACGGGATAAGCCCTCTGCTTTTGTCAGTAAAACTCTCCCTTTAATAGATAAATCCCGCTGCAGCCAAGCATTTAGCTTACGTTGTGTTTTGTCCAAAATTTGAGTGAAATTAAGGGAGCACCTGGTGGATTGATTTTTATTAATGATGATACCAAGGTAATTGACGGACTCTTTCACTGGGATGCCAGCGATAGCTAGACTGCTACAATTTCTAAGGGCAAGCAGTTCACATTTGCCAATGTTTAGGTGGAGTCCTGAAGCTAAAGAAAAGGCATTAATTGTGTTAATAGCCATTTGCACCTGTGAAGCATTTTTTAAAAAGAGAGTGGTATCATCAGCAAGTTGACTAATGAATATTTCTTTATCCGCAATTGTTATACCTTTCAGAGGACTGCGTTTAATATAATCAGAAAGGAGTTGGGCACAGATGAGAAATAAGTATGGGGAGATGGGGCAGCCCTGCCTGATACCGCGGTTCAAGTTAAACCTAGGTGACGTACCTGCTTGTAGTTTGATGGAACAATTTGCATTTTTGTACATTGTTTTAATTGCATTCTGAAAATAAGAACCAAGGCCAAATTTGTCCAAAGCCTGAAAAATAAAACCATGCTCAATCGTATCAAACACTTTGCAAAAATCTACGAATAAGATAAAGCTATCATCCTCACACAAATCTGCATAATCAATTAGGTCAAGGACAAGTCTAATGTTATTGGATATGTGTCTGTTGGCCATAAAGCCAGACTGAGTTTCATCAATAATATCATTCAAAACAGCTTTCAGTCTTTTGGCAAAAATCTGAGCTAGGATCTTATAATCATTATTAAGGAGGCAAATTGGCCTCCAATTATCAATATAAGTGGGATCTTTCTTTGGCTTCGGGATTAGGGTTAACAGACCTTGTGATAAGGTGGGGGGAAGAGACTGATTTATAAGACTTTCAATGTAAACATTAAGAAGAAATGGAGCCAGTTGATCTGCAAAAGTAATGTAAAATTCAGAGGTTAAGCCATCGGTTCCTGGGGATTTATTAAGTTTAAGACGTCGAATAGCATGTAGCACTTCACTAATAGATATCGGCCTATCACAGAAACTCATCTGATCTTCTTTTACTGTACGCACATCAGGGATTTGATCCATAAAGTTCAGAGCAGCACTCTCATCAAACTCTGATTTGTATAAATCTTTATAAAAATTGGAGCAATAGGTGGAGACTTTTCGGGGGTCATCAGTTATAATACCATCAATATTAAGTCTCCGAACAGAACTGACTTTAGAGCGAGATTTCTCTAATTTAAAAAAATAGGATGAGTGTTGTTCACCTTCTTCTAACCATCTTCTCCTTGATCTCACAAAGGCTCCCTCTGCTTTCAGTTTATAAATATCATTTAACTTCCTCTGTTGCAAAGCTAATTCAGTTTTATCTTCTTCAGATAGGTTCTCTGGTGGGATCTGAGTGAGAGCAGATATCCTAGTAATTACATTGATTTCTTCCTTTTTCCTTTGTTTTGCTGCAGACGAGCCATACTCTCTCAAATATTTAGCGGCTTCAAATTTAAAGAGTTCCCAATTTTGACAGTAGAGATGACTGATTTGGGCTTTATCCCAGAAATTTTTGATTAATGACAAAATATCTTCAATCACTTTTTCATGTTTTAGAAGGGAATTATTAAGTTTCCAGTAGCAGTTCCTACAAGTTTGGGCAGCATTAGCATTGAAAAAGACCTGAAGTGATACCGCTTTGTGATCCGTGAGTGGAGTTGGCATTATACTGGTTATAACAATATTCCTATTTAAGCAATCAGAGATTAACCAAAAGTCAATACGGGATTTCGAAGAGTTGGATTTGTTACTCCATGTAAATAGTCTGGCTTTAGGGTTTTTTACTCTCCAAATGTCTATTAAATGAAATTTTTGCATAAATGTATTTAAACAACAGGACAGAGAGTTATTTGAGCTAGGTGGCCATCTGTCCAGTGAAGGATCTGGAGCAGTGTTAAAATCACCTCCAACTAATAACAAGAGATTAGGGTATTTGGATAACCAGAACAAAATGCGTGTTTCAAGGGCATCCAATAAGAAGTCATTACCAGACTTAGAATTATAACCATACACGTTGGCAAGAAGAAGAAATGTACCATCAATGTTGATAATCATTAACACAAAGTGTCCTTCTGAGTCCATTTCAGAGTGCATAACGTTTCCATTAAATTTGTTCTTCAGAGTAATAACTCCTGCCGATCTTTCTGAACCATGTGAAAACCACAGGTCCTTGCCCCACTGTGTTTTCCAAAAAGCAGTATCCTTACTAACAGAATGTGATTCTTGAAAAAAAACAAAGTCAGTATTTTGTTGATTCGCAAACAAAAATAAAGCTTTTCGCTTAACAGTGTCTCTTAAACCCCTGACATTGAGAGAACAAAGTGATATAGACAGTGCGGCTTTAACACAAAATAATGAACAGTTTACTTCCCTTAGTTAACATGAAACTGGTATTAGCTTTTAACCTGAACCTCAAACGTACAAATAACTCCTTTGACATCTGTAAACTTATACCTCAAGGAGGGCAAGAAACCTCCATCAACGCAGCTGCAGCTTGATCCTCAGGCGAAGTGAGCGTTGGGTGCACCTCTTTCCCTTCAATGAACACACGGACCCCGGCAAAGTGAGCTCTTTTTCCTTCTTTCCTTGCAGCATCAATAAGAGGCCAAAGCTTCTCTCGAGTCTCTCTGTCGGCAGAGGACAGATCTTCAGAGAACCTCATGTAATTTTCTTTCAGAAAGGAGCAGTTTTTAGCTTTCCTCCAGATCAGGTCACGAGCTGATCTTGTCACAAAACGAATGATGACCAGCCTTGGTTTCTTCTGAGCTTCGATGTATCGGCCCAGGCGATGAACTACGTCAATGCTGTTTTTGAATCCTGCATGTGTTTCCCCGGCAACAGTGCAGCAGATGTCAAGTACTTTTCTGGTGATATCTTCTTGCTTTTGCTCAGGGACACCTGAGAGCCTGAGATTCCATCTCCGATGGTATCTTTCAACTTCGTTGACTTTCAGTTCTACTTGACACATTCTGCTGCTGTTTTTTTCACATGTAGCTTTAACTGTTTTGGTGACATTCTTCAAAGATTCTACTTCCAAGAACATGAAATCAATAGACTTCTTCATGGCCTCGATGTTAACAGTATTCTTGCTGATCATAGCCTCCAGATTATCTGAGCGCTCATTAATTAAAGCAGCAATGTTGTTTTGCACATCAGCAAGAGTTATATCACCTTTGTGTTTTTTACCATCTGGTCTGGCTGGAGTATCGGGGTCCGAGTCCGGCAGTGGCTTCAGTTCAGGACTTTTGCTGCGGTTGTAGTCATGGTCGGCAGTCACGGCATTCTTGGGGCTGGTATTTGAGCTAGCTACACCTGTGCTTCTCTCCATTTCCTTGGTTGCTCCTTTGGTTAGACTTTTAGATTTCATGGAAGTTTCTTTTTCCTTCCTTTTGCTACCCTGAGTTGTTGTAAACATTGCTGAGGTAACAGAGCTTCCCGCTGTTAGCTAAGCTAACACTTTGCAAAAAGGCTCGGGTCGCTAAAAAGTTCTTTGAAGTATGGTTCAGGAAGCTGTCACTTAGACGTGTCACAAACGTGTACTGAATAAGTAGTCAGTAGGATAACTCACTTGTGATTCAGATAAAAAACGAAGGCTGAAAGGGAAGTAAAACTGCAAAATCGTGCTTAGCCACGGAGCGGAGCGTCTACCTCGGTCGCCATCTTGGCCCTCCACACCCCCAAAAGTCCTTAGATACATCAGTTTAAAATTAATACATCGTGTCAACAGTTGCTAGGAGTTGTAACTAGCGAATCCATATTGTCAAATCATCCCAGATTTAAATCAATTTTAAAAAAAAACAGTCACGTTCCGGTATTTCCGGTCCCACAGGAAGTACATGCATGTTCATCTTTTCAGCTTGACATGATTAAACATACCTTCAAAATAAAACCACATTCCGGCATTTCCGGTCAAACAGGAAGTCTGTTCATGTTCATCTTTCTGGATTGACTATGATAAACAGACCTTAAAAAATAAAACTACGTTCCGGCATTTCCGGTCCAACAGGAAATACATCCTGTTCATCCTTTCAACTTGACTATGTACATTCGTTTATTCTCCTCTTTTCTCTTGTTGTTTAGTCCATAATTTATTAGTTTTTGTTAACCCTGTTTTGTTCATGAGTTTCCCTTCACCTAGATAAGATCTTCTTGTTTTTAAAAAAAACTTTTATAAATGTTATGAATTGTCTAGGAGTATTCTTTTTCTTTAATTTAGAAACTTTAATAATAAAGTAGTTTATTTGGTTAATGTCAGTTAACTCCTTGTTTCGGATGCATCCTGGTCTCCCCACTTAAGTTACTCACTCATAACCATCTAATTCCAGTTCAAAACAGTGTTCCACCTTGCATTCCATCTGGCCCTAGTTTCATCCTATTGGGGAGGCTTTCCATCAGCCGGGTCACCACAGAGGCACGCGCAGGTTAGGGGAAAACTGTAATAAAAAGAGGCCACCGCCAAAGGCGGTGGTCTCTTTGAGGCTCTGTCCATTCTGGGCACCACGGATCTGATAGTCCACCCCCCATAAGTTCTTCCTTGGGGTTCACAGGTGGTACAAGACACACACTTATTTGATTTTTCAGAGTGGTACAGTCTGACGAACCCGCCCTCTGGTTTGTGGTTTAGGGTCAGGATTCCGGTGAGCCAGGGTTAGTTGATGGGGTAGGGGGTGTAGGGGGGGTTGGATTGGGAACATCAGTTCCCACTGGTTAGGGTCAGGGCCAGGGGATGGGAAAGGTGGTAGAGAAAATAGTGGCTTCAGACCCCCACTAATTAGGGTAAGAGCCAGGGGTTGGGAGAGGGGGCAGAGAAAATGAGGGAGGAAGGTGATGGCTTCAGACCCCCACTAATTAGGGTAAGAGCCAGGGGTTGGGAGAGGGGGCAGAGAAAGGTGATGGCTTCAGACCCCCACTAATTAGAGTAAGAGCCAGGGGTTGGGAGAGGGGGCAGAGAAAGGTGATGGCTTCAGACCCCCACTAATTAGGGTAAGAGCCAGGGGTCGGGAGGAGGATGGGGGGCTCAGGCCAGGAGTGATTAAACTGAGGTCGGGTGTAGGAGACAGTGTTAGGAGCTTGAAACAGCCCGAGGCTTAGCCTCATTAAGCCCTCCCGGGTGTGCTGTGTCCAGTCTCATTATCCAGAGTCTCTCTGCCCACTTCCGCTGCTGGGAAGTCCAGTCGGAGTTCGACTCCAGGACTGTGGCTGTAACAGATTGCCAACCATGTATAAGAAAGTGCTGGACCAAATGGGTGTTTGTCCCCTTCCTCCTCAGGATGTTGTATCTGTGTTGTGTGAATCTGACCAGGAGTGTATTTTTGGTCTCTCCCACGTACATTTTTTGACACGTTTTGCATGTTATGAGATACACACAGTTAGAGGTGCGGGCGGTGCCTTTAGTCCGGGTTAAGTAAACTGTGTCTGAGAAAACGTTGTAAATCCACTGTTTGTGCTTAAAAAATTGCCCCAAATCCTTAGATTTAGTTCTGATTGTAGGTCTCAATTTAGCTTTAACTAGATAGTCTTTTAGATTTTTATTCCTCCTGTAGGCAGCCAGCACCTCATGGTCTGTGAGTATCTTAGTTGTCTGGACAAGAGTCTGAAAATTCTCTTTGACCCCTCTGATGTAGCCCAACATGTGTGGTGAATATGGCATAACAAGGGGTAATTGTGATGTAACCTTGATTGGTTTATCTTCCAAAAAGGTTCTGTTCACCTTTCTTAAAAAGGTGCGACAGTACCCTCTAGTGGATAAGGTGGAAAACAGGATTTTCTTTGCCTCCTGGAAATCACTCTGTTGTGTGCAGATTCTGTGGAACCTCAGTAGTTGTGACTTAATTATCCCAGCAAATGTGTGCTTGGGATGAAAGCTCGTTTTGTGGAGCAAAGCATGGGTGTCAGTGGGTTTAAAGAAGACTTTAACGTCCAGTGTGTGGGAGGAGCTGAAATCCTTCCCTTTAAATGTTGTTGTGTCCAAGAAATCCACTGATTCAGAGCTTGTTGTGGCCTTCAGTTTGATTGACTGATTGTGGCTGTTCAGAGTTGTCAGAAAATGTTCAAACTCCTGTCCCCCATGTGGCCAAACCCCCCAGACATCATCCAGAAATCTGTAATATGCTGATGGTTTCTTGTCACATTTTGTCATTGCAGTTGTTTCCCACTCTGCCATGAAAATATTGGCATAGGCTGGGGCAAATTTCTTTCCCATTGCTGTGCCCTTAATCTGTAAAAAGAATTCCCCATTGAATTCAAAGTCATTTCTCCTGAGATTAATCTCAAGTAGCTGTAAAAGCTCTTGATCTGGGCGTCTGCTATCTGGGTATTTGAGAAAAATTCTCTTAATTGCATCTAAACCCTCCTGAATATCAATATTTGTATATAGACTCTCCACATCCATTGTGAACAGAGTGGCTCCTTCTGGTATTTCCAAGTTTTTAATCTTGGCCACAAAATCATATGTGTCTTTGATGTATGATTCATGTTTCATGGATAAGGGATTGAGGTAAAAGTCCAAGAACTCGGCTGTGTAGTAAGTTTCACTGTCACAATCTGATACAATCGGCCTCCCTGCAGGGATCTCATATGGTGTTGCCCATTTAACTGGATCTTTATGAATCTTGGGCAGCATATAAAATAATCTTTCCCTCGGTTGGGAGGAGCCCAGCAGGTAGGTATGTTGCTTTGTATCAATAAACCCCTTTTCCCTTAATCTATTGACAATTTGTCTTACCATAGGTCTGGTTTCTGGATAGATTGGTTTAGTGAGTTTAGAGTAATAAACTTCATCCCTTAATTGCCTGTACCCTTCTTTTAAATATTGGCTTTTGTCCAAGATTACTATGGCGCTCCCTTTGTCTGCTGGTTTTATGACTATTTCTGAATTATCCGCTAGTTCTTTGATCGCTCTTCTTTCCTCCAAACTAAGGTTACTGGTGGGTGGAGGCCTATATGCTCTCTTTTTAATTCTGTCAGAATCAGAGCTAATTAGGTTTGCTGTTTCGGGCGGAAGTAGTCCCATCGCTGGTGTCCAATCAGATTTATTAGTAAATGGTTTTTTTGAACCTTTTAAACTGGGTTTGTTCTTATAGTATAGGGCTAATTTGACCCTTCTGTGGTAGTTTTGTAGTTCATATTTGCACTGAAACCAGATGTTCTTATTGAAATTTTGAGTTGGGATGAAGTTTATTCCTTTACTCAGCAGGGAGAGCTGTGCATCCGTTAAAACAAACCTTTTTGCTAGGTTAACAACTCCTTTATTAACCCCTCCCTTAAATGGGCTTATGGGGAGTTCTAGTTTAAGTATTGTAACCAACTGTGAAGGATTCTGTCAGCTGTAGGTGTAGACCAATGGATCTTATCCTTCACCCCATCCGTGACCACCTCTATTTCCCCAGCAGGAATATAATGACTCAGGGTAGAAATTTTGTCATTCAAACCTCTTAGAACCTCTTTTTCATTCTCAGACAAATCTGGTGAGAAATTCACCTGTGGCACCATGATCCGGGCCTCCGGGAATTTGGCGTGTGCTGTTGCCAGCGCTTGATCCACCTGGTCAAACAACCCCTTATTCTTCTTGCTTGGACACCTGTCATTAATACCAAACGAGAGAATTATATTTTGTACTCTGGTCTCTTTTGTGGCGTTCTGAAGGATGTCATTCACGTGTTGCCATCCTGCTCCAGGGAAGCTGTCAATTTGCAGTCCCTGGACGGGGATGGCATTTATTCTGTTGAGATTGGAGTCCCCCATGATGAGGTTCTGTTCTGCCACATGCAGAGACCAGATCTTCTTATTCTTGGCCGTGTGTGCTGTGGGTACACATGTGGATGGTTTCCCTGGATGATCGGGCCGGTCTGCAGCCGGGTCTCTGGTCTCCGAGTTACTCGTCTGCTTCTCTTCCTGGTTTCTCCTCTGGGTCTCGGTGTGCTCGATCTCCTCTCTTCTCGGCCTGTCCAACGAAGTCTCCTCCGGTAGCTGCCAATGGTCTTCTTTTGTTGACTTTTGGGTCAGACGTGGCCGGGCTCCCCCCTCGATTCTGGGTGGAAGAGCTGCTGCCCCCATCTCCGGTGGGCCCTGTGGGAGCTTCCTGTCCATCTCTATGGCCCTGGTGAGCGAGGTCAGAGGGGAGTGTGGAGAAGGATACAGATCTTGGATGGTAGATGCCTCCCTCCAGCAGCCTTCAGGCGGTTTCTCCTCAACTTTGGGCTGCTGTATTGTCTGGGTGGCGTGTTCTTTTGTGCGGCGGTCGAAGGCCGCTTCCTCCTCCCTTTGTGGACCCCTACCCCGTTGGGCCCGTTCCGATGGCAAACACCAGTTTGAGCAGCCCTGGGTCGGTGTAGATGGCCGAACCGGGCTCTTTTGGTGGTTCTGGTCTGGTTGAGGGGTGGTGGCCCGTCTCCCCTCACCTTCTGTGGTTGGTGAGCTAGGCGTGGGCCTGCCCCGGTCTGCTGGTTCGTCCAGTCTGGCCACCATGAAGGCTTCTGCTTGTTCCAATGTGTTCCTGGTAAGCCTTCTACCCAGGTTCTTCCTAGCCCATTTCACGGCCACCTGAAATGGTGCTAGCCACTCTGGTTCTGGGTAACCCATCAGTATTTCCATCTCAGACTCCATAGTGTCCATATAGTGGTCTTTTAGGATCAATATAGTGGTATGAGCCCAGTTTTTGGCGTTCCCCGTGATCAAATTTGTGGTTCTAGCTGTGGGACCCGCAGGCTTAATGGAAATCATTAAATTGTTCATTGTCCTCTTCAGTGAGAGCGGATATTCATCACCTGTGATTTTACTTAGATGATGAATTGCTTTGATGGCGTTATGGATGTTGTGAACTTTATTTACAAAGTCCGGATCAGAGGATAATTCTGTATTATTTTGGGATCTGGAGCTCTGGTGTTTATTTCTAACCCACGGCCCACTGTTGTTTCTGCCCCAAAATGGCCGCCTCTGATCACCCGCGTGGTGGGTTCTATGGTTACCCTCCCAAGATGGCGCCTCTCCGTCCTTTCTTCTCTCTCTTCCACGTGCTCTCTCATAATGTGAGGCCGGTCGGTGGGTCCGGCGTTGTCCTCCCGAGGGAATCTCTCGGTTCTCCGTCCGGCCCTCTCTCGTGACGGAGGCATATGAGCGCCGTCTGGGGTTCTCTGGTCCATCCGCCCACCTACCTCGGCCGGCCGCCTCCGGCGTCCGTCTTCGGCGCTTCCCCCGTTCCGCCGGTCTTCTGCGGCGGTTTCTCTGACGGCGGCCGTAGTGGATCGTGGTCCAACCTCCCACGTCCTCATCCTCATCATAAACATGTGGAGGCATGCTGTGCCTCTGAAAAACCTTTAAATCCCTTAGTTCCGTGTAAAACACTTTTTTTTAAAAAGAAGGAAAAATTGTTTTGTCATTTGGGCAAAAACGGCCCCTTTAATAAACAAACAAAATTCCTTATAAACAGAAATACGACAAAACTCAATACGTTTCGGTCATCATAGACCTTCATCAGTTAAGTTGTCGTGGCGTGTTTCTTGTGCTTAAGTTGTCGTGGCGTGTTTCTTGTGCGTCTTCAGCTGGTTAGCTTTTAAATCCGGTAAGATGCGCGGTTCTGCACCTCCACAGCCAATCAGAGAGCTCTTTCACCTTGTTGTCTAGCTCCCCATTGGTTCCTCCCGGTGTTGCATTCAGGCGCACAGGTGAAGTGTGTATTTACACGGAACATACATTTAAGTTGTCCAAAAGTCCTTAGATTTTTTTTTTAATACGCTTTATTGACAACGCACAAAATACAATTACAAAAAAATAAACACAATGTCAGGGGGTTTCTATGGGAAAACAGAACAGTCAAACAAAGAATCACATGATATTGAACAGGGAACATAAGCTTATGGTTTTGGCAGCTTTCAAATTTTGAGAATGTTGTATGGTTTTTATATATTGTCTGGTTTCATTCAAAAAGCATTGAAAGGAAGGTTTTGCACTAGAAAATTTCGACTTATGTATATGAAATTTAGCTAATAATATCAATAAATTAATCAAATAAAATTCCTTTGCCCTGTGCTTGGGGTACTGAAAGAGACCAAATAATATTTCCTCATAACAAAGAGAGAACTCAGAAAAGATTAAGGAAACAACAAAAATCCTAAATTCTTGCCAGAAAAGATTTGTGTATGAGCATGACCAAAATAAATGAGAAATATCTTCCTCCACACAGTTACAAAATGTACAGTTAACATCAATGTCCTTTTTATAACGTATAAGAAAAGATCTGGTTGGGTAAAAACGATGAATAATTTTAAAAGATATTTCCTTTACTTTGTTATTTAATAGAAATTTTGATGGTAAGGTCCAAATCTTCTCCCATTCCAGGTTCTGGTATAAGTTATTCCAGTAGGCGACAACCGTTGGGGCACAAGTTCTGTCTTTTTGAAACAGAATTCGTATTTCACGGTTGTTTTTCCTCTTTGTAGCGGGGAAACACACCTGACCAACATAAGTAACAGTAGGATCCAGTGGTAAAGGGGTCAAATCATTAACAACATGATCTCTAAACAACATTAAGACCCCAGCAGGGATAGCATCAAACACTATGGCATACTCCTTTGGTGGAACAGGAAGACCATATGTATTCATAAATTCTGAGTAAGAGAGTAAACCTCCAACAGGATTTATAAGTTGTGCAACACTGTGAATCCCATTATCAAACCAGTTACTTAAAAACACAGACTTATGTTTGTATAAAATGTCTCTATTGTTCCAAATATAGTATATATGTGGAGAAAAGTTGTGTTTATAGATCAATGACCAGGAAAGAAGCATTTGTTTATGAAAGTTGGATAGTATTAAAGGGATTTTATCGATATTGTAATTACAAAGTAAAAGGAAGTTAAGACCACCAATATTTGAAAAAATATAATTGGGAATAAAGTTCCAAATTGAGGTTGGGTTCCTGAAAAATTGTTTAATCCAGTTAATTTTAAACACATTATTTAAAGAGGAGAAATCCAGAAAGTTTACTCCACCATGTTGGTATGAGTTGGATAAAACTGATCTTTTAATGTAATGAATTCTATTCTTCCATATGAAGTTATAAAGAATTCTGTCAATATCTGCCAGGGTTTCTTTATTTACATCAAGAGACAAAGCAGCATAAGTTAGACGGGATAAGCCCTCTGCTTTTGTCAGTAAAACTCTCCCTTTAATAGATAAATCCCGCTGCAGCCAAGCATTTAGCTTACGTTGTGTTTTGTCCAAAATTTGAGTGAAATTAAGGGAGCACCTGGTGGATTGATTTTTATTAATGATGATACCAAGGTAATTGACGGACTCTTTCACTGGGATGCCAGCGATAGCTAGACTGCTACAATTTCTAAGGGCAAGCAGTTCACATTTGCCAATGTTTAGGTGGAGTCCTGAAGCTAAAGAAAAGGCATTAATTGTGTTAATAGCCATTTGCACCTGTGAAGCATTTTTTAAAAAGAGAGTGGTATCATCAGCAAGTTGACTAATGAATATTTCTTTATCCGCAATTGTTATACCTTTCAGAGGACTGCGTTTAATATAATCAGAAAGGAGTTGGGCACAGATGAGAAATAAGTATGGGGAGATGGGGCAGCCCTGCCTGATACCGCGGTTCAAGTTAAACCTAGGTGACGTACCTGCTTGTAGTTTGATGGAACAATTTGCATTTTTGTACATTGTTTTAATTGCATTCTGAAAATAAGAACCAAGGCCAAATTTGTCCAAAGCCTGAAAAATAAAACCATGCTCAATCGTATCAAACACTTTGCAAAAATCTACGAATAAGATAAAGCTATCATCCTCACACAAATCTGCATAATCAATTAGGTCAAGGACAAGTCTAATGTTATTGGATATGTGTCTGTTGGCCATAAAGCCAGACTGAGTTTCATCAATAATATCATTCAAAACAGCTTTCAGTCTTTTGGCAAAAATCTGAGCTAGGATCTTATAATCATTATTAAGGAGGCAAATTGGCCTCCAATTATCAATATAAGTGGGATCTTTCTTTGGCTTCGGGATTAGGGTTAACAGACCTTGTGATAAGGTGGGGGGAAGAGACTGATTTATAAGACTTTCAATGTAAACATTAAGAAGAAATGGAGCCAGTTGATCTGCAAAAGTAATGTAAAATTCAGAGGTTAAGCCATCGGTTCCTGGGGATTTATTAAGTTTAAGACGTCGAATAGCATGTAGCACTTCACTAATAGATATCGGCCTATCACAGAAACTCATCTGATCTTCTTTTACTGTACGCACATCAGGGATTTGATCCATAAAGTTCAGAGCAGCACTCTCATCAAACTCTGATTTGTATAAATCTTTATAAAAATTGGAGCAATAGGTGGAGACTTTTCGGGGGTCATCAGTTATAATACCATCAATATTAAGTCTCCGAACAGAACTGACTTTAGAGCGAGATTTCTCTAATTTAAAAAAATAGGATGAGTGTTGTTCACCTTCTTCTAACCATCTTCTCCTTGATCTCACAAAGGCTCCCTCTGCTTTCAGTTTATAAATATCATTTAACTTCCTCTGTTGCAAAGCTAATTCAGTTTTATCTTCTTCAGATAGGTTCTCTGGTGGGATCTGAGTGAGAGCAGATATCCTAGTAATTACATTGATTTCTTCCTTTTTCCTTTGTTTTGCTGCAGACGAGCCATACTCTCTCAAATATTTAGCGGCTTCAAATTTAAAGAGTTCCCAATTTTGACAGTAGAGATGACTGATTTGGGCTTTATCCCAGAAATTTTTGATTAATGACAAAATATCTTCAATCACTTTTTCATGTTTTAGAACGGAATTATTAAGTTTCCAGTAGCAGTTCCTACAAGTTTGGGCATCATTAGCATTGAAAAAGACCTGAAGTGATACCGCTTTGTGATCCGTGAGTGGAGTTGGCATTATACTGGTTATAACAATATTCCTATTTAAGCAATCAGAGATTAACCAAAAGTCAATACGGGATTTCGAAGAGTTGGATTTGTTACTCCATGTAAATAGTCTGGCTTTAGGGTTTTTTACTCTCCAAATGTCTATTAAATGAAATTTTTGCATAAATGTATTTAAACAACAGGACAGAGAGTTATTTGAGCTAGGTGGCCATCTGTCCAGTGAAGGATCTGGAGCAGTGTTAAAATCACCTCCAACTAATAACAAGAGATTAGGGTATTTGGATAACCAGAACAAAATGCGTGTTTCAAGGGCATCCAATAAGAAGTCATTACCAGACTTAGAATTATAACCATACACGTTGGCAAGAAGAAGAAATGTACCATCAATGTTGATAATCATTAACACAAAGTGTCCTTCTGAGTCCATTTCAGAGTGCATAACGTTTCCATTAAATTTGTTCTTCAGAGTAATAACTCCTGCCGATCTTTCTGAACCATGTGAAAACCACAGGTCCTTGCCCCACTGTGTTTTCCAAAAAGCAGTATCCTTACTAACAGAATGTGATTCTTGAAAAAAAACAAAGTCAGTATTTTGTTGATTCGCAAACAAAAATAAAGCTTTTCGCTTAACAGTGTCTCTTAAACCCCTGACATTGAGAGAACAAAGTGATATAGACAGTGCGGCTTTAACACAAAATAATGAACAGTTTACTTCCCTTAGTTAACATGAAACTGGTATTAGCTTTTAACCTGAACCTCAAACGTACAAATAACTCCTTTGACATCTGTAAACTTATACCTCAAGGAGGGCAAGAAACCTCCATCAACGCAGCTGCAGCTTGATCCTCAGGCGAAGTGAGCGTTGGGTGCACCTCTTTCCCTTCAATGAACACACGGACCCCGGCAAAGTGAGCTCTTTTTCCTTCTTTCCTTGCAGCATCAATAAGAGGCCAAAGCTTCTCTCGAGTCTCTCTGTCGGCAGAGGACAGATCTTCAGAGAACCTCATGTAATTTTCTTTCAGAAAGGAGCAGTTTTTAGCTTTCCTCCAGATCAGGTCACGAGCTGATCTTGTCACAAAACGAATGATGACCAGCCTTGGTTTCTTCTGAGCTTCGATGTATCGGCCCAGGCGATGAACTACGTCAATGCTGTTTTTGAATCCTGCATGTGTTTCCCCGGCAACAGTGCAGCAGATGTCAAGTACTTTTCTGGTGATATCTTCTTGCTTTTGCTCAGGGACACCTGAGAGCCTGAGATTCCATCTCCGATGGTATCTTTCAACTTCGTTGACTTTCAGTTCTACTTGACACATTCTGCTGCTGTTTTTTTCACATGTAGCTTTAACTGTTTTGGTGACATTCTTCAAAGATTCTACTTCCAAGAACATGAAATCAATAGACTTCTTCATGGCCTCGATGTTAACAGTATTCTTGCTGATCATAGCCTCCAGATTATCTGAGCGCTCATTAATTAAAGCAGCAATGTTGTTTTGCACATCAGCAAGAGTTATATCACCTTTGTGTTTTTTACCATCTGGTCTGGCTGGAGTATCGGGGTCCGAGTCCGGCAGTGGCTTCAGTTCAGGACTTTTGCTGCGGTTGTAGTCATGGTCGGCAGTCACGGCATTCTTGGGGCTGGTATTTGAGCTAGCTACACCTGTGCTTCTCTCCATTTCCTTGGTTGCTCCTTTGGTTAGACTTTTAGATTTCATGGAAGTTTCTTTTTCCTTCCTTTTGCTACCCTGAGTTGTTGTAAACATTGCTGAGGTAACAGAGCTTCCCGCTGTTAGCTAAGCTAACACTTTGCAAAAAGGCTCGGGTCGCTAAAAAGTTCTTTGAAGTATGGTTCAGGAAGCTGTCACTTAGACGTGTCACAAACGTGTACTGAATAAGTAGTCAGTAGGATAACTCACTTGTGATTCAGATAAAAAACGAAGGCTGAAAGGGAAGTAAAACTGCAAAATCGTGCTTAGCCACGGAGCGGAGCGTCTACCTCGGTCGCCATCTTGGCCCTCCACACCCCCAAAAGTCCTTAGATACATCAGTTTAAAATTAATACATCGTGTCAACAGTTGCTAGGAGTTGTAACTAGCGAATCCATATTGTCAAATCATCCCAGATTTAAATCAATTTAAAAAAAAAACAGTCACGTTCCGGTATTTCCGGTCCCACAGGAAGTACATGCATGTTCATCTTTTCAGCTTGACATGATTAAACATACCTTCAAAATAAAACCACATTCCGGCATTTCCGGTCAAACAGGAAGTCTGTTCATGTTCATCTTTCTGGATTGACTATGATAAACAGACCTTAAAAAATAAAACTACGTTCCGGCATTTCCGGTCCAACAGGAAATACATCCTGTTCATCCTTTCAACTTGACTATGTACATTCGTTTATTCTCCTCTTTTCTCTTGTTGTTTAGTCCATAATTTATTAGTTTTTGTTAACCCTGTTTTGTTCATGAGTTTCCCTTCACCTAGATAAGATCTTCTTGTTTTTAAAAAAAACTTTTATAAATGTTATTAATTGTCTAGGAGTATTCTTTTTCTTTAATTTAGAAACTTTAATAATAAAGTAGTTTATTTGGTTAATGTCAGTTAACTCCTTGTTTCGGATGCATCCTGGTCTCCCCACTTAAGTTACTCACTCATAACCATCTAATTCCAGTTCAAAACAGTGTTCCACCTTGCATTCCATCTGGCCCTAGTTTCATCCTATTGGGGAGGCTTTCCATCAGCCGGGTCACCACAGAGGCACGCGCAGGTTAGGGGAAAACTGTAATAAAAAGAGGCCACCGCCAAAGGCGGTGGTCTCTTTGAGGCTCTGTCCATTCTGGGCACCACGGATCTGATAGTCCACCCCCCATAAGTTCTTCCTTGGGGTTCACAGGTGGTACAAGACACACACTTATTTGATTTTTCAGAGTGGTACAGTCTGACGAACCCGCCCTCTGGTTTGTGGTTTAGGGTCAGGATTCCGGTGAGCCAGGGTTAGTTGATGGGGTAGGGGGTGTAGGGGGGGTTGGATTGGGAACATCAGTTCCCACTGGTTAGGGTCAGGGCCAGGGGATGGGAAAGGTGGTAGAGAAAATAGTGGCTTCAGACCCCCACTAATTAGGGTAAGAGCCAGGGGTTGGGAGAGGGGGCAGAGAAAATGAGGGAGGAAGGTGATGGCTTCAAACCCCCACTAATTAGGGTAAGAGCCAGGGGTTGGGAGAGGGGGCAGAGAAAGGTGATTGCTTCAGACCCCCACTAATTAGGGTAAGAGCCAGGGGTTGGGAGAGGGGGCAGAGAAAGGTGATGGCTTCAGAGGGTTAGGGTTAGGGTTAGGGTTAGGTGTAGATTATTTATCTCGTCGACTCCCCCTGCCTCATCCAACGACTCAGCAGTTGAACTAGGGAGCCAAAGGCAATGCACGGGCCGACGCACGTCATCCGCAGCTCTTGTTTCCTTATTGACTACCAACTTGTTTCAAAAGTTGTGACCCAAATTGGTCTTATTGGCCATTTTATTTCTCCATTTCTGCTGTAGTATAGTACAGAATCGTGTTCCAGGGTTGGTTTGCTTTGTTCATCTTTTAATGTCACCAATGCTTAGGCTATCGTATGTCCCTGAGGAGTTCCTAACTGGTGTTGGTTCACCCCCCTTAAAAGTCAATGAGCCAAGTCCGGTATTCCTGTGTACCCTTCAGGCATAGGGGTAGGGTTACTATCCTTAAGGGTCAGGGTTCATGATAAGGCGTTTGTTTGTTGTCCTAGATGGTAGGGTTTGGGGTTATGTTTAGGGTTAGGACTAAGTTTTAGGGTTGGGGTTATGTTTAGGGTTAGGACTAAGTTTTAGGGTTGGGGTTATGTTTAGGGTTAGGCCTAAGTTTTAGGGTTGGGGTTATGTTTAGGGTTAGGAATAAGTTTTAGGGTTGGGGTTATGTTTAGGGTTAGGACTAAGTTTTAGGGTTGGGGTTATGTTTAGGGTTAGGGTTTGGGTTAGGTGGAGTAGATGGAGTAGATAAATCTCAGTGAGTTCCCCCTGAATTGGTAAATTAACCAAAACAGTTTGAATGGGGAGTCACTGGCAATGCACGGGCCGTCGCATGTCACTCTGGAACCCCTCCCCAATCGTTGGTTCGTATCCATAAAGAGTAAAACAGAAGAGTAGGGAAAAATTAAAGGATCGAATAAAGGAACACTAAGAAGTAGCAAAAATTAGAATAAATAAAGAATAAAGAAAAAAAAACTAGGTTAGAACAAAAACCGGTTCGGAACAGGTACCAGATATGGAGTCATGGTGTAATGTCGCCCACATCCGAGCCAGAATCGGCTGACCATGGTCCTCCCAAGTTCAAGTCCAAAGTGTAGTAGAGAGGGAAGGGGAAAGGCCAAGAGATAAGAACAGAATAGAGAATACAGAAAAAATCCTTAAGGTAAGGGCGGGGTGAAGGGTGAGGGTTAGATTCTAGGTTTACAATGAGTAGGAGACTAGTAGCATACAGCTAAAGACTAATGATTTAAACCCACCATCCTTAAGGTAAGGGTGGGGTGAAGGGTGAGGGTTAGATTCTAGGTTTACAATGAGTAGGAGACTAGTAGCATACAGCTAAAGACTAATGATTTAAACCCACCATCCTTAAGGTAAGGGTGGGGTGAAGGGTGAGGGTTAGATTCTAGGTTTACAATGAGTAGGAGACTAGTAGCATACAGCTAAAGACCAATGATTTAAACCCACCATCCTTAAGGTTAGGGTGGGGTAAAGGGTGAGGGTTAGATTCTAGGTTTACAATGAGTAGGAGACTAGTAGCATACAGCTAAAGACTAATGATTTAAACCCACCATCCTTAAGGTAAGGGCGGGGTGAAGAGTGAAGGTTAGATTCTAGGTTTACTATGAGTAGGAGACTAGTAGCATACAGCTAAAGACTAATGATTTAAACCCACCATCCTTAAGGTAAGGGCGGGGTGAAGGGTGAGGGTTAGATTCTAGGTTTACAATGAGTAGGAGACTAGTAGCATACAGCTAAAGACTAATGATTTAAACCCACCATCCTTAAGGTAAGGGTGGGGTGAAGGGCGAGGGTTAGATTCTAGGTTTACAATGAGTAGGAGACTAGGGTTAGGGTTAGGGTTAGGGTTAGGGTTTAGGGTTAGGTGGAGTAGATGGAGTAGATGTATCTCAGTGACATCCCCCTGAATCGGTACCTTGACCGAAACAGTTTGGAGTAGAGAGTCACTGGCAATGCACGGGCCGACGCATGTCACTCAGAAACTCCCCTCCATTGTTGGTTCGTATCAATGCGGAATAGAAAAACAGAATAGAAAAAGAATAGAAAAGGATAGAAAAGATAGAAAAGAGAAAAACCGAGAAAGACAGAATAGAGAATACAGAAAAAAGGAAGAAAAAGAAGAAAGAAACAGGGATGGAAAAGAATTTGATGAAGAACAGGTAACAGATGTGGCGTCGTCGTATGACGCTCCTCCACACCCGAGCCGGTCTAGGCTTAACCTGTCTCGCCCGATTCCCGCTCCTAAATATAGGAGAAGGAATGGGAGAGGAGAAGAGATGAGCAGACAGACAATGCTGGAATGTAGAGTTTATAGGTGAAAAGTAAAGTGGGTAGATGGCACGAACTAACCTCCATAATGTTAAACATTCTTCCTAAATAAATACTAATTGGCCACAAGGGGTCTAGATTAAGATTAGCGCTACAACTCAGGGTTAGCTTCTAGAAAGTAAGATTGGTTAAGATTGTAACTAACTTCAGGATTAGGGGTTCAACAGGGATAGAAAAGAACTTGAGAAGGAACAGGTAACAGATGTGGCGTCGTCGTATGACGCTCCTCCACACCCGAGCCGGTCTAGGCTTAACCTGTCTCGCCCAATTCCCGCTCCTAAATGTAGGAGAAGGAATGGGAGAGGAAAAGAGATGAGCAGGCAGAAAACGCTGGAATGTTGAGTTTATAGGTGAAAAGTAAAGTGGGTAGATGGCACAAACTAACCTCCATAGTCCTAAACATTCTTGGCTAAAGACTAGTAATTTAAACCCACCAACCTTAAGGTTAGGGTGGGGTGAAGGGTGAGGGTTAGATTTCAAGGTCACAATGGGTAGGAGACTAATAGCATACAGCTAAAAACTAATGATTTAAACCCACCATCCTTAAGGTTAGGGTGGGGTGAAGGGTGAGGGTTAGATTTCAAGGTCACAATGGGTAGGAGACTAATAGCATACAGCTAAAAACTAATGATTTAAACCCACCATCCTTAAGGTTAGGGTGGGGTGAAGGGTGAGGGTTAGATTTCAAGGTTACAATGGGTAGGAGACTAATAGCATACAGCTAAAAACTAATAATTTAAACCCACCATCCTTAAGGTTAGGGTGGGGTGAAGGGTGAGGGTTAGATTCTAAGTTACAATGAGTAGGAGACTAGTAGCATACAGCTAAAGACTAATAATTTAAACCCACCAACCTTAAGGTTAGGGTGGGGTGAAGGGTGAGGGTTAGATTCCAAGGTCACAATGGGTAGGAGACTAATAGCATACAGCTAAAAACCAATGATTTAAACCCACCATCCTTAAGGTTAGGGTGGGGTGAAGGGTGAGGGTTAGATTCTAAGTTACAATGAGTGGGAGGCTAGTAGCACACAGCTAAAGACTAATGATTTAAACCCACCATCCTTAAGGTTAGGGTGGGGTGAAGGGTGAGGGTTAGATTTCAAGGTTACAATGGGTAGGAGACTAATAGCATACAGCTAAAAACTAATGATTTAAACCCACCATCCTTAAGGTTAGGGTGGGGTGAAAGGTGAGGGTTTCATTCTAGGTTAAAATGAGTAGGAGACTAGTAGCATACAGCTAAAAACTAATGATTTAAACTCACCATCCTTAAGGTTAGGGTGGGGTAAAGGGTGAGGGTTAGATTCTAGGTTTGGTTAGGGTTAGAGCGAAAGATCAGGGTCCAGGGCTAAAATTAAGATAAATAGGTGGCATTAACAGACCTCCATAGTTTAAAACCTTATTTATCACCTTATCCTGAACGGCCCCAGGCCTTGGTTAGGGTAAGAGCGAAAGATCAGGGTCAGGGGCTAAAAATAAGATAAATAGGTGGCATTAACAGACCTCCATCGTTTAAAACAATATTTGTAACTCCATCCTAAAACCATATCTATATTTCCTTCCATGAGCGGCGTTAGTTAAGCAAACCCAGAAACTCCTGTAATTGTAATAACCAAGAAGACATCTTTAGGACTAAAAAAATAATACAATCAAGCAAAATTGAAGAAAT